>NC_089681.1:135450332-135753362 GCF_031753505.1 Anomalospiza imberbis
GTGTAATTGATGGACGTTGCATTATATCCATAGCCATCCTATTTCCCTTTCTCTAAACTTCTTCCAGTTCCATTATGTTCTCTGTGGGCAGAAATCTGTGGACCAGAACTACCTAAACAAGTGAAATTCAAACACATCATGCATTGCTACAGAGGCACAAGCATGTTCGCTGGTTTGTTCTCTGTTCCTTTCTTTCAATTTCTCATGTTGGGTGCATTTCTTTGCTGAACTTTGAGCTTGCAATTTTAATATGGTACTTATAGCCCAAGTTTTTGCTTGTCAGGTTATACAAGTTTTCATTGTGCTTTATCTGAATTCAACCTAATTTCCTATTTTTTTGCACAGTTCAACATCACTTTTACATTTTTCTGCTGTTCTTAACAGCAACCCTAGGTTTTTTTTTTTTTTTTTCTTTCTGAATAACTCTGTGTCATCAGCAGACCACATCACCTCCCTGCTCATTCCATTTCCAGGTTGTCTATGATTATGCTGCACCACTCACCCTGCTCATAATCATCTCTACTGTTAAAACTGGTCACTTATTCTCTTTTTTGTACCATGAAACCAATGAACATGTTCAGGAAACCAATGAACATGTTCAGGCCAGAGCCATCTTTCTTCCTCCCTTGCAGCTGAACTACTTTGACAAGCCCATTGTCCTGTAGTCATCCAAGAACTTTTGGGTGCCTAAATTCACGACACCACGTATGTCAATGTCTAGATCTATTGATGCTGGCTGGAAATTATCTGATCTTATCAAGTTGTTGCAGTTTGCTTTGTCCATGTTTGCTCCATAACTTTGCTTACTGGCAAACTCATGTTTTTGCACATGTCTAAGTGCCACTAGCACAGCCCGATGTCTCGCAACCAGGACCTGGAGCCAGGTGGGCTGGGGCACATGCTGTGCAAGAGCACTGATGGCAAAACAACATGAGCATTACCAGGGCTCCCATTTCACACCTTTCTCATTTTTGAAAGTGCTTCTAACATTTGTGCTTCCATGAACAATACGGATACAGTTCCTAACACGCACTTGTTCATTGTTGACTACTGGATAAGTTATTTAATGAATACGGTAACTGTCATGTTGAAAAAAGGAAAAAGGTGTCATGTTTGTAGACATCCCTACAACCACCATCACAGCCACTCCTGCAGATACCCTTACAGACTGCCCTGCAGCCTTGTACGCCCCAGCCTCCCCACAGCCACACACAGCTGAACAGACAGTGTGTTTCAATATGGGAGGAGGGAAAACACAGACTGAAACAGCAACAACCACTGCCAGTCAAATCACCCTCCAAGCTGTTATACTTCCCTGAAATGGTGATGCTCTTACACAGCCTAGGGAGATTTTTTAATTGGTGTTTCTCACAATACCTTTATTCAGGTGGATACCTGATAGCAGAGAGGGACAGACTGTGCTGATGGCAAAATGTGGCTGTCCACCAGTAGCTGGGGAGAGACGTGACATAGAGTTACAAGTTAAAAAGCACAGTCTTTATTTTCTTATACTTTTAATGGCGAAAACAATTTGATGTTATATGTAGTAAATGACACTTAAACATTTTTGTTTGACACTACAAACATTATTTTTGTAAATGACACTACAACATTATTTTTGTTTTCTGTCAACACACATTTCCCCCACAAAGTCTTTATTTTACAAAAACAGGAGGAAAATATCAGCCTTCTGCCACAGTTTTCTAACATTTTGTAGTCAGCTGCACCATTACATGCCAACCCTTTTTTGAGCAGGGATTCTGGTATATCATAGCCGATGTTTATATTCTTGCGATGGTCTGTTTGGGGATTGAAAATCTACGCAAGATATATGAAGTAAAAGGATCTGTGGGAAGTAAATGAGTTCCCATTCTTGTTGAATCATGCATAAGAGAAGGTCACAACAAGACAAAATAGGGTCACTTTCAGATAAAATATATGCAATAATATCAGCCGAGATTTTCTTTGATTAAAGATATCTTCTAGAGGAATTAAGCGATGTTATGAAAGTGATTTCCAAATATAGTTGCAAGATAACCTTTACTGCACTGCTTTTATGGTTATCAATTAAAATACATATCCCCATGAAATTTAATATGTCAGTTGTAATAGCTTTGTAAATCTTAATGTTCTTCCATCTGTAGTTCAAGAGGTAAATTCATGGCAAAAAAAAGAGGACATATTCTTTCCTGCAAGGGAGTATCTGGTACTCCACAGGCATGCCAGATGTAAATAAACATAAGCTTTTACACATACTATGCACATATATGCATGTAAATACACGAAAACAAGTTAATAAAAGACTTGTTTTTCTTTCAAATGTGCTGCTTCCGTGGCACTCTTGTTGAATTACAGATTAGTTCTGTTATTTGGGGGAATATGGTTTCTACACTGATCATATTTTCTTTTGGCCATAAGTTCAGCATAAACTAGACAGGCATTGATATCTAGTGCACTTTAAACAAGAGAGAGAAATTAATAAAGAAATAGGTGTCATTATTTGCTTAGGTTTATGTTCAAAAGACAGAGTCCTGAACAAACCAAGCTACTGTTTTTGGAGGACTGCTCAGTGCCCAGTGTGGTTTTCATGGTTTTGGTCCCTCATTTCCTTTTGCCTACCTGGGCATTTCAGCCCCTAGGGGTTAAGTGTGGCCTCCTAGCCCCACACATTTCAGATGGGGCTGGCCTCCATCTGCCTTGCCAGAGCTGCTTCTGTCCACTGTGTTTACTGACAGGAGAGTCAGGGGACATGGTGGTGTGCTCCTGTGCTGCCTTAGCAAGTCCCCCTGTCTCAAACTACCCAAGGAAATTTGCATCAATTTTCCCAAGCTGTCAGAAGGTAATCCTAAAAAGGACGTCTGTGGCAAAACTTTAGAAAAATTCAGCATACACCAGAAAATACGCTTTTTGAGGCAGACACAATGTAGCAAGTCCAGTTTTATTGCTTTGCTCTTCAGTAAACTTTTATTATTGTGTTATCTAACCTGGTGTGCTGGTTTGGGATGGGGTGGAGTTAATTTTCTTCACAGCAGCTGGTACAGGGCTGTGTTCTAGATTTGTGCTGAACACAGAATTAATAATACAGAGATGTTTTTGTTATTGCTGAGCAGGGCTTACACAGAGCCAAGGCCTTTTCTGCTTTTCCTATGAGCACACTGGCAAGGAAGTTAAGGGTGAATGGGAAGATGGGAGAAGACACAGCTGGGACAGGTGACCCAAACTGACCAAAGGGATATTCCAAACCATATGACATCATGCTCAGTATATAAAGCTGTTGGGAAGAAGGAGGAAAGGGGAACATTTGAAATTATGGCATTTTTCTTCCCAAGTAACCATTGCACATGATAGGGCCCTGCTGTCTTGCAGATGGCTGCACACTTGCCTGCCCATGGGAAGAAGTGAATTAGTTCCTTGTTTTCTTTGTGTGCACATCTTTTGCTTTCCCTATTAAACTGTCTTTATGCTAACCCCTGAGTTATATAGGTCTTACCCTCTCAATTCTTTCCCCGATCCCTGGTGGGGGAGTGAGCGGCTGTGTGTGCATGGTTGCTGACTGGGGTTAAACCACAACACCTGAATAGGACAAAACAACCTCTTTATGCTCAGTGATCCCATGCATTTAACTAATTTTGCTTTCAAAATGCTGGTGGGGACATTTGTTCTCCAAGACTTGTGTCACGGACATGCCATAGTCTTAATTCAAGCAATATACAATACTCAACCATTATCAAACTTGTTTTAAGTTTTGTGAGCTGCTGAACATCACAACCATAAATTTTATGGGAGCATTTATCCATAATAATGCAGATATCTCAGGCAAATGCTGCCACTGTTATGACAGAATCTTTTATACTCATAGAGCCTTAGCAGATTTACTAAGTTTTCTTCCATCAAATCTTCACAGTTTACTGTATGTGACAAGTATAAACCCAGAAGACTGACCCTTCATAAATGCCAAGCAAATATAGCAAAATATAAGCAAAAACATTGCAACGCCTTTTGCAAACACATCCGTCACTCATCTCCCAAGGCGTTATTGCAGCTTTGCCTACTTCTTGTTCTCTGTCTTCTTTGCCAGGTTTAGGATTGTGTCAAGCCCCAAGTGAGTGTGCTCTGCTTGGCCTACTCTTCCAAAAATCATCTGCTACACTTCAATAGGAAAAGACTATTTGACTTTCAAGCAGTTAGCCTGCTTCCTTCAGAAGGTGTCCTGGCACATCTCAGTATACCTTCACTAGGCAATAGTGAACTAAGATGATGCAACTTCTTTCATTTTGCATGCTAACCTCAGACCCCAGGTACTTTCTTTGACTGTATGATTTTCAGAGTTTCTCTCCAACTGTAAGAAATTACTTTCTACTAAACCAAAATCTCAGCAGATTTTGTCCAGCCTTTGGTTTTATAGGAGACCTCAATTCAACAAAATGTTCACACCAAATTTAGTCCTAAAGTTGGTCTCCTTCAGCCTGATGGAAATGTAAAGAGCTGATGGCACATGTTTTATAATAAAACATGACAAAAATCAATCTGTTCAGTGTCATGTTTGACTTCTGGATTCTGATCTCCCAGATGGCATTGATTACTCTGCATCCAGCCATTTAGTATCAATCTTTCTGACATTCTGGGGTCTCCATATATAGAGATATCAATGCTCTAATTTATTAGGCTGACGTTTTCTTCTGCTATGAAACAAAAAGAAAAGGAAGAATTGAATGCCAGTGTTCATCAGAATAGTTATTTCTGATTCATTCATTGACTATCCAGAGCATAAATATAGTTGCTTCATGTAGGAGCAAGAAGTATTGCTTTTAGCTTTGCATTTAGGGAACAGATCATTCAATTCCCATTGCATTTAATTTTACCATAGGGAAAAACTTAATATGACTTATGAATAAAATCATTATAATCATGATTATTGAGCAAGAGGAGAATAAAGTTTGCCAGGAACCGAGCAATTTCAATTCATTGGCTTCATATTCTATTTACTGAATAATAATGTCATTTGGAAAACAAATGAAGACTAAGAATAGCCTTGCTAAAGAGAAGACAAGAACTGCTATTTAGCAACTTTTTATTTCAGGTTGTTAGAAATAATATTCTGTATGCTTCAGCATTTCTAGTGTTGTAAATATTTTTCTTTTTACATAACTGACTTAAACCATATTAATCCTAGAGATTAGCCAGATCCTGCTATCATCTCAAAACTGATTAAGTCAAAGTTCATATCAAAGTGTCACGCTATTGGCCATGGGAATCACAAGATGTGATTTTTCCTGCTTCTTGAATGCTGATTATTATCAGAGTCAAGGCTTCTCCTGGACTGGGGCATTTCTGTGCCATGCTAGTGGTTGTGCATGCACATCACCACTGTGGTTTGACCAAGAGACTGCAGTTTAAGCAAATCATCACCACCTATCATGCAGCGTAATCTGACAGCCTGCAAAGTGTCTCCCCTTAGGATGAAACAGAGCAGAAGCTGGGCTCGGCAGGAACACCTCAGGTGATTTGATCAGCCCTGGGTGTTTGGAGACTTCCCAAAGTGGCCACCAACTGTGGGCAGCATGGAAATCTGGCCCTCAGCACCCACTGCTTCTGTCATGCCACTCTTCCTGCCAAGAAAGAGAGAAGTTATCTACTTATTCCTTATGTCAGGAAAAGGATGTAAGATGAGAAACTGAAGGTATTTTGAGATGTAACTGGTAGGAGTAACAGGACTAACAGACCAGTCTATTGTAAGGGCAGAGACCGCTGCGTTTGCTGTTGTACATTGCAAAGGAGAAGGATCCCTCCCATCATTAATGTCTGAACTACCCATTCATAACATCTGCAAAAGCTGGAGGAAGCAGGGAATATATTTCAAAAAGAAACAAAAGATTTTACATTTTCAAGTGGTGGCAGCAAGGACACTTTATATGTAAAGATTTGTTCCATGGCTTATTACTCTCCCTACTTAAAAAAGGTTTGATTTCAAATCTGCTCAGTTTGCTGAGCTTCAGCTGCTCACCTTTGCATCTGTCAGTCAGCTCATCCTGGGTTGCTGCAGGACTGTCTTGTTGAGGCTGCCCCATCCATGCATCATCCAACTCATCCTCTCCATGGCGCTCAGCCATGTTTGGACATGGTTTGTTGCTGCACTCCTGATCTTTGCTGTGCCTGCCACATGCAACACTTAAAGTTCTTGAGGAGAAAGGAAGTAGTCTGAGGATTAAACTCCTTTCCCTGAGCACCACAGCAAGAGCAAAGGCAATGCTTTATCTCTGCAGGTGAATAGACAATTTCCGAGCTGGTTCACCAGTACAGTATCCTTGAGGCATTGTTGGTCCAGATATCTGGAGCAAAGCAATGCATGTAGTAAAGAAATTTGTTTTCCAGGTGCTACCAAAAAGTTCTGAGACATGGGCATGAACTCAGACCCACCCCAGCCTTGGAACTGAGGGCTGCCTCTGTGAGGAGCTGCTGCCTAAAATGTATAATCCCTCTGGACTTTAGCATCAGCATCCACAGGTATTTGTAATGTAAAGTAAAGGTCAGCTCTGTATCTAAGAGATTTAAAAAAATCTCTTAAGTTAGACAATGGTATGTTATACTGGTTTAAAAAAAGCGTGTCTTACCTGACATTTTCTCCCATAAGGAGAAATAACTTTGAATGAGGAGGGGTGTGTGGAGGGAGGAAAGTGTCATTCTTATGCCCTGTCTTTCAAAACATGTATCCAAATAAGGTTAAATTGCATAATCCTACCCAGGATAATTGCTTGGATTCTAATAAAACATGTAAATACGGTAAAGATTAAGATCCTCTTGTCAATAAAGAATTTGAATCTTTAAAAGTTCACACTAAACCAGTGGGAATATCTCCTGACAAAGGCGTTTCAGTTTGGCAGGATGACATGACTGTGGCTTTGCAGTGGAAGTCTGGTGAAGAAACAAACTGCTGTTCTGCTGTTCCTCCAGCATCCTCCTGTACACATAATAATGTCAATTAGCTGAAGGGTTTGCAAGGCTTTCACTGCTGCTGTGTACTCATTTCAGTTCTGCAGGCACATCTGGCAGGGTCATGCTTCATTAACACTAAGTGGTAACACAGAAATAGGTGAGAAACAAATGGAGGAATATTATTTGCCAATATGAAACTGCATCAGTCATGTTAAGACAGTTTTAAATTAATAGCTATTATCATTTTTATTGGAAAAATGTATACCATTATTAATATCTAGGAAAAAAAAAAGTAAATAGTTCATCACCAGGAATATGCCATGCCTGTTCATTTTGTATAATATCACTGAGCTAAGTCATAACCCTGAACTACTTTAACAAGAAGTAGCCCCATTTATTATAAAATATTTGTATTTCAAGAGGTTTTAATCCTTTTTGTGTGTTTGGGAGAATGTGGGATACTTTACTTTTTTTCCTGTTCATTTGTATGTTACAAAAGACCAAATATATTTTTCTTTTTATAAACAGGATTATGCCAATGCTGGACAAAGGCTTTGTGAAACCACTTGGTATATGGCAACTATTTTAGCTCTTTTGTGAAAACTTTAAAAAATACAAAGCTCATGGGCCTCTACATCCAGTAGATGCTGCTGGATTTCCACAGACTACAAACTAGCTGAGCAATGAGCTCTTCCATGCAAAAAAGTTGCTTCCCAAATTCAGTATATCATTAGTGCCACTTAGCTACTAGCAAGGCTGAAACTCCTCAGTGTCACTGGGATCAGTGAACTGACTCTGCATGATTGTATTTCAGTAAATAATAAAGAAGCAATTTAAGGATAAGTTTGTCAGGGAAATGCATCAGAATTTTATTGTGATGATGCCTGGCTTTGGGGGAGTCACAGAGTTAAATCAGCAAACAGATGAATAAACAAATCTCAGCTGACTGTAAATGCAAAGCAGTGGTGTGCAATTGATAGCCATTCACCCAACGGCGCTCCATCCCCTTTACTTTCTCAGCTTTAACTGAAGTGCAGGTATCTCACCTGAAATGAATAATGTAAGGATTTATTTATTGCTACTAGTAACATAAAATTAACACTTTTTATCTTTAAAGTGTTTGCAAAGATTAACTAAGTAATCTTCAGCACTTTCCATCATATAGCCGAAGTAATTTAAGGTGATTTCTAGACCCTCAAGACAGAATTTACATGTATTTGGAAAAATTTAAGGGTCTGCAAGCAGTTCAGATTGATTTTTAGAGAAAACTGTATTAAGTAGGGTGATATCTACACACACACAAGTTCCAATTTGATTTTGTGAACTTTCTGTGTCCTTAGGAGCAACTTTCAGAACCCACAAAGACAAGGTAAGCAATTGCCTGCATTGGTGTGAGGCTGTCACCCAGCCATGGCCCTGCTGCCTGCTTTGACTGTGCTGTGCCCTACAGCGCTGCATGGCAACTGCTGGCATCGAGGAAGGAAGATGCAAAGACTGGCAGAGAAGCAGTTACTTTCAAAAGATCTGGATATATTTTCCCAGAAGCACTTACTGCCCTCTTTCACATAGCAGCAACAGCAGAGCAGTTGTGCTAAGGACCCTTCACTGTTACTCTTTCTTCATTCTGAAACCCAGCCTTACCTTTATCCTCATTCTGTTGCTTCTCCAATACCATCATAGCCCCTCTCCCTTAAAGGAGGATTAAGCAATTAAATTTGCCTGTACTGAGATTGTCAGCTATGTTGTGTTTCATTCTATATGCACCCTGTGCTTGTGTTAGCAAGACAGAGAAATTGCATTCAACAAATAGACCTTGTTTGGGAAGAAAAAGGACATGGGAAAGGCAGCAGAAGGAACAGAATTCAGAAAAAGTTCAGAGTAGAAATTGCATTTTGGTGCAGGTTCAGAGTCCCCTGATTGTATAGCAGAGTAAAGAGGGCAGTGAGACATGGATCACACAATTGTGTCATACCTCTTTGGTGGAACTTGACATTTCTAATGAAATACAAAGTGGAGAAAGGGACTTTTGCAAACGATGGAGCTATTCATTTCCCAAAGTGATCCTGAATTACTCAGTTGTATCTCAAAGCATCTTCAGGTTTGGAGATACAAGGAAGACTGCATATGAATTCCCTTCTAAGGGAAGTACCTGTGCTGCACTGAAACATTCCTTTGTCCAAGAAATGGACAGCCAGGAGGGATGCCAGAGAGGGTGGAACATGAGATAATTCTGGAACATTTCCCCAGAATATGGGTGTATTTCAAAGCAAACTGAGGCAGCTGCCTTGTGTACTGGCTTCGATACCTTGATTGCAAGCATCTATCACTCCATATAGCACAGCTGTGACACTGAGGGAAGGACCTCTTCATTCAAGTGTGTATCTATTTAACATCAAAATGGAAGCAGTCAGATTTCTGCAGTGTGAAGCCAAACACACAGAGAAGGGGAAGCCCTGTACCAGTGATGTTCATTGAAATGAACATCGGCCAGCCAGTGCCCTGGACCAGTACACCTGCAGTAAGTCATTGGTCCTGTATTGTCGTAATTAGAGAGTCCTGAAAGCCTCACACTGGCTTTGCTGCAGGATGTTCCCTTTGGTTCAGAGCGAAACCATCTTGTTTGGTACATAGAAGAAAAAAGGAGTCTTGTGAGGGAGCAGGAGCACAGAACAGCTGAGGGATAAGGTGTGACACTTGCTGGGTCACTAAGAGAATAGACATGTCATGAAGTGAGCAAGGTTTGGTGCCATCCTCTGCATGGATCCGAGACCATGACAACTTTCAGGAGAATATTCTCTAAACTATTTATCACTAGCTGGAAACCCTTTTTATTTTTTTTTCTTAAAAAGCATTTACATTTCCTCCACCCACACAGAAATGGAGTGAGAATGATGCTCTCATCTGCTGAGCCATATGCTGTTTCCAGTCTTTTTTATTTTTTGTCTAAGTGAATCTTCAAGTATTTTAAAGAGCAAGGAGGACAAAAGCACCTTTCACAAGGATAATTACCTAATGCACCTGCATCAGAAGAGGGCCTCATATTTGATTACTTTAAAGAAGAAAAAGAATCCAGTGACAAACAATGGAATTATAAATCTATTATTTGGGAACATGCTATGACAATAAATCAATGGCTGTATCCTCAGTTCCATTTTCAGCCCCTGTAAACTTCTCAGTACCCCTTAATTGGTTGGATTCTCTTATTGATTTTTACAGCTTGCAGGGGTCACTAAGGTCATAGAGAAGCTCTCTCCTGTGCCACTCTGTGTTGCCACCCACTGTGTAATAGGCCTCTTGCTACCTTTTAGAATCCTAACTTCTCTCTTTCAATATTTGAAACAAACTGTCAAAAATTAGCATTAAGTATATGAGGAGCTCATTGTCTGTAAAATGCTTGATTTTAAAATAATTTTGAATGTAGTAAAATACTACAGACTCTTTCTACTGGAATTTTAGGATGACTGAGTTTACTCATTTCAATATTTATGTGTGGAAGAGAGACAAACAAAATTGGAAAAAAACCCAGACAAATAAAAAAAAGAAGTAATTATTCAGAACTCAGCGGCTGAATTACTGCTCACATTAGATGTAGGATGGTGTACCTCCCTCCATCATTTTCATCACCTGCAGGGCCTGCTAATAGACATTAGGAAGGTCTTTCATCTATAGAAGTGCTAATAGATGCTATTCTAGTGCTGTCCATCATAACAAATTATTATAATTTGCAACACGTCCATAGAGAGATGGGAACAATTCAAAAATTAGTAATTGAAATAGTGTGGTGGCAATTAAAACACTTGTGGTTAGCAGCTGCTTCCAAATTACTAGAAAGGGGTGTTTAAATAAACAAGGGCTTTCCTTTACCAGAAGGGGCTTGTGTGTCAAGTAGGGTTTGTGGTTCCCTTTTCTAGTATCTGGGCATCCAGCATCAAATGGAAGAGTTCAGCTGCATGATCATATTTATACTTTCCCCTTGTAAAGAGTTGCTTTGGGGCATTTTTATGACTGGGTGTCCCCTAGTAACAAAACAATTAAATTACACTGAATAATAAACTGCCTTCTTAACCTGTAATCCAAATACAGATCTTTTCCTTCTAATACACTTTTTCAAAGGTCTTCCTTATGTATTCTGAGATTAATTCTGAGACTGTCTTCTAAAGAAATCTGTTTAATATTTAGACCTTCAAGGTGATTCCTGTTTGAAGGACAGGATTTGTCTGAACTCCCGTCTATGGAATTGCCTTCAATCTCTGAGGATATGCAGAGGAATAGCCTTGCCAGCAAATGCTGTATCACTGGCAGGTTTCCTTTTCTGATTAGTCTAGGTATTTCTCAAATATAAATAAGACATCAATAGGAAAAAGATACAACTTTAATCCACTTAGTTATGTAGGTACTATTATTAACTGACTAAATTTCTCCAGAGCCTGTATTTTCAAGCGGAATTTCAGCAGCAAGGGACCAAGGTGTGAAGGGGCTGGGGCCAGAGTTAGCTGTGGTGCAGGACAGAGGGAGATGGGGGAGGAAGAGGAAAGGAGAAGCGTGGTGCTGGCTGTGAAGGAAAGTGTTTCAGCACTTAGGTACCAGTGGGAGGGTGTGATGGAAGGGCAGGTGAATTTGAGAGGCATGTCACTTGTGCCCTGTGCAAGACAGGGCAGGCAGAGAAGGTTGGTACAGGATTATATTATATTATATTATATTATATGTCGGAACTCACCCCTGGTTGGGGTGACCCGTAAAGGTGGAAAAGTCTCTCCTCCAACCCGTGTCTCCAAAGAAAGACTCAGTAGTCTTCAGTCGTTGGGTCTCAAGGTAGTTTATTGTATGTTATCTAAAAGATTTCTCCCTGAGCTGCTGCGGTCCGTTCAGCAGTCAGACAAAGGCACACTCCCACACCCAGGGGCTGGTGCCTTCTTTTATATCATACATTACGTGTTAAATGTTTATGGTTTTTCCCCAATGCCCATCACCTATATTGAACAGTGACTTCCTACTTTAAACCAATCTGTGAGTGCCAACATCACCAAGGACATGGAGGTTAGGAAGAAGAAAGGAGGACAGGGCACACCCAAGTCCCTCCATCTTAGAACTTCTGACCCCCATGTACAAAACTCAGACCCCTCTGTACAAGGCCTAAAACGCCCCTGTACAGCACTCAAAAATTCTTCCTTTCACTTTGTGACTACTTTTACTATAATATCTAAACCTTTGTGATTTCTTGTTCTTCCTGCAAGGTTGGTAAATTGTTCCATGGATCAGGTTCAAAGCCACAGGGGTCTGTGGCTGCATTCCAGGGTCTCAAATGCTTCTGACCTGGGCCCAGATCATCCAAGAGTGTCCAAGGGACATTCTGGGTTCTGACTATTATATTATATTATATTATATTATATTATATTATATTATATTAATTATATTTTTCTGTCATTCATGTTTCCAAAGAGAAAGATAATCAGTGAGCAAAGATGTTTGCTGACTTTTTTGCTTGTGACTCTAATGGAGAAGATGTTTCCAGAAAAAGCCAAAAGAGTGTATTAGATCTAGAAACCTAGTTTACTTCACTTTAGACATCCCTCTTTTTACCCTCCTGCATAGAAAGTGTACTCATAACATGCATCCTAGGCAGGAAGGTTTTGCTGGTTGCAGTTACAGACTGAGAGAGAAATGTCACTCAGAAGCATGTTGACAAAAGGCAATTTTCACAGTATATTGACACGATGATGCACTAATAAACTATTTTTGGTCTGTTTTTTTTGTTGTTTTTTTTTTTGTTTGTTTGGTTTTTTTTTTTTGGTTTTTTTTTTTTTTTTTGTTTTTTTTTTTTTTTTTTTTGTTTTTGTTTCTATAAGGAAAGTCTGGATAGGAGTCCAAGAGAGAACTTACATAAGAGAAAAAGAAAAAGTAAGAGAGAAAAGCCATTTTATCTCCAGGAACTGAACACTGTCAACTAAGCTATCAAATACAACAATGTATTTTAGAAATGTTTTTGTTAAATTTTATATACCACTGAATAGGACTTGCCTCCTGTCAATAAGCATCTAGAGGGGATGAGCACATGCTCATTATTTCAGAAAATAGAAGTATTTAGTAAAAATTTCATATTACACAGAGGCAATACCACCTATTAGTGAGAAATTAGAACTGGACAATGTCAACTTGATAAGAACCACAGAATGGTTTGTGTTGGAAAAGACCTCATAGATTACCTAACTCAACCTCCCTGCAACGATCAGAGACACTTCCCACTAGACCAGGTTGTCAAAGCCTCATCCAGCCTGGCCTTGAACACTTCCAGGAATGGAGCATCCACAGCCTGGTCCAGGGTTTCCCCACCATTACAGTACAGAATTTCTTCCTCATATCTCATCTAAACCTACTGTCCTTCAGTTTAAAGCAATTCCTCATTGTCCTGTCACTACATGCCCTTGTAAAAGGTCCCTCTCCATCTTCCTTATACCCCCACTAGGTACTTGCAGGCTGCTATATGATACCCTGGGACCCTTCTTTCTCCAGGCTCAACATCCCCAACTCTCTCAGCTTGTCCTCATAGGAGAGGTGCTCCCAGCCTCTGATCACCTTTGTGGCCCTTCCCCGGACTTGTTCCCTTCTTACGTAGTATGTTTCCTTCATGGCATGTGCCAGTTACTAATTCAAGTTAATGGAAAAGAAAGGTAGTGGTTTCTCAATTATTTGAAATCCTAAGACTACAAGTTTTTCTTAAAAAGTTCTCTTGAATGAAAGTCTGCAACTACATTATGCAAGAAGTCATAACCAAATGACTGGTGATCTCTTTCTACCTCTAAAACACATAATTTCATTTGCAATCTGCCATCTGGGCAGAAGTACCAATCCATTGGAAACTTCTTCGCAGGTGTAGGAGTATTCTAACACACAGGTTTTGTTCATTTTATGTCTCTCACACAACTCTTCAAAGCCTTGAATAATATTTTTTCTTGAAACACCCATCTTTTGAGCCACACAATTTCAATTTCCTCTCTAGGCTGACATCAATTACCCTATGGAAACTATAGAACAATATTTACTCTTATGGGTTTCTGTATCTTTGTCTTTCTTGGCTATTACATCACTGATATTTGCACATGCTGAGATCTTTCCCAGCCAGTCAGCAGTAACAGCCCCATTTTCTGTCATAGGAATAGTTATTGCACTCCTCACAGTTTATGCCAGAAGGAGTCAACTGTGCTAATAGGAACCTTTTATTTGGTTTTTTTCTTTTTTTTTATTAATATGAAATAATGTCTTATGTGATAAAGTGTCAAAGTAATTATTCTGTGCTTTTTCATTTGTCTTATATCCTTCCACTCCTTATCATTGATTAATGAATCTCATAGACTTTTGCCTTTGACTTCTTTTTTCGCCATTTTTCATATTTTATGAATCTATGCAGATCTGTGTGATAAAGAATTATCTATGTCAGCATCCTTCTACATCTGCTTCTTTCAAAAAAATCACTCTATTTGACTGGATCTCTGCTTACCCTTTTCAGAGAAGGGGTATTCAAGCCATCTCTCACTGATGACCTGCTTTATGTTGGCTGCAATTAGCATAGCCAAGGAAAAATCAAAGCTCTAATATTTGGAGTTAGGGATTTTGGAGGATTTTTTACTTTGTTGGTAGGATATGTCTCAATCTGAAGGTGATGTCCCATTGCAGCTGACACAGCATTAAGGCTTTGAAAATTTCAAAGGAAAAATGTTCTTAATAACTATTTTTGTTTATTACAGAGTGCACAAATCCTGCTGATCTACTGGTCCTTAGGGGTTCCTCAGACAGTGCCGGAGAGGCTGACTGGGACCTGTACATCAGTCACTGGTAACTGACAGCAGCTGTTTTCTAACTCACTTCACATGCTGAATTTTCCAGCCCCACAGTTTTCTTTGCCCATTTCCCTCCTTTTCTGGATGGCAGATAAAGACTTCTTCTTCTCAATGAGGGTCTCCTCTGTTGTGTCACTGGCCCTCTTTCATATCTTCACAACAATAACAGCTGTTACTGTGCCTGCTGTGCTGGGGTTACCTGGTACTTGGCAAGACATGCATCACCACAGGACATAATTTTTTTAGAACCAGCTACACCATGGCACAGGCTTCCACCTGTCAGTCCCAGCATCTGGACAGTTTGTATTGCCTGGGATTGTTCCCCAAAAATATTAAAGAAAGGATTGGAGTGAAGGACTTCTTACAGATTGAAAGCTGAATAAGGAGCAAGAAGCAATCACTAGTGTTTAACAGTCCCTTTTTAATAGGAGGACAAGTGTGGACCAGTTCTGGACTAGTTTTGTTCAACATCTTCATCAATCACAGTGAAAATTCCAAGTTTCCTAGTGGACAAGTATCCAACCTAATTCTTACTAAGCAACTTCTGTATCATCCCCAAGCCTCAAGCTGTTGATTCATAATTCCTATAATGAAGAGTTAGCAATAAAAAAAAAAACTTCCTATGAGGCTGACATTTCAGTTCCTGTGAACCTAAGATGTCTTTTATGTCCACCATTGATATGTGGCTGATTCTGTCAAAAAAGAGAAATAAAAAATAGTGAAGGATTTTGTACAGTTGTAAAGGAGCAGGAACATTAAAGACTAAGAAAGTAAATCCCAAGGTCAAAAGCACTGTTGTCATCGTACAGTCAATGCTATTTTCATCCACAGTATTTCTGTTAAGAGTGTACTTCATGTGATGCTGTAGGAGTGATGTAGATGTTCTTCATACCCTTGAAAATTCTCCTCTGCACTGCTTGGAAGAGGATCAGGTACCTTAGTGGATGGATGGAATCAGGAACCACATTAGCGTCAGTATGTATTTCAGGAAGCAGACAGATTTTATCCAGCAGCAATGTGCCAAAGTCCTTCAGAGGCCACACTGGAAGAGTGATAAAAGATTTCTCCCTCTTATTTTTTAATAGTCTGGGGAAAGTATTATGAGCCCAGATGTCTAAGAGAAAAAAAAATGAGCTTCCTTAGCAAAACCCATGACTTTAGTGTTCAAAAACTGGTGGCTTCAGTAAGGAAGATCTCAATTCTGATTCAACTCGCAGATGTCCCAGATTTTCTCTTACATCTCAAAACATACACTTAAAAACCTGCCACCAAAAACTTACGCTATAACACAGATGGAGAACCTGAAGGACAGCCCAAATGTGAGATGGACATATCTGACCTGTGTCTGCCACCTCTGTGCAGGAGGAAGCAGAGCACATCTAATCAGAAGACAGATACCTTGAATCTTGTATGCCATGTCCCAGGGATCAGCTGTGATCCTTGGGAATAACTGTTCATCATGCCATAATAGATAGCTGTGATCTATAGCTGTCACTGTTGTTTTTCCCAAATGCCAATCAAAGAAATCATACAATTCATAGGAATCTGGGGAATAACTGCATGTGTCTGTGAGACAGACTGGACTGACTCTAACTTGTTTTCTTCCCTGCATCTGTCATTGCAACTGAATATCAGTAGGGAGATCCAAAACTCAAGATTGAGCAGTGCCCTAAAAACTAAAAAAAAAAAACCAAAACACCAAAAACAAAACAAAACCCCAACAAACACACAAAAAATGCAAAATCATTGCCTGAGCTTCTGCTTAAAGCCAGGCAGGCTGCCAGTTCCTACAGAAAAGGAGATTAAGAGATGAGAGAATTACCAAGTTCAAAGGTAGAATGCAACTGCAAACACTGAGCCTGATTCACTGCCTGTGGGTAAGCCCAGTGTGAAAACCAGGGAGTCAACCAGCTTCTAGTAGAGACTTTAAGTATTTGACTGTATAAAACGAACAGAGGTTTTTGCCTAAATGTTTCTGTGCCTGTTCCAGTGTACTGCAAATACTGTTCTCAGGCTTAGTGGCAGTATGAAATACTCAGTGTTTCCTTCCAGTGAAAAAAGATGTTCATACCAAGAGTGACATCATCACCCGATGCAAAGCATTGGAATCTCTTACTTTGCACAAAGTTGCTTCCCAGATTATTGTTTAATTAATATTTGTAACTTTTATCTGGATCAGCCACCACATTTCCATACTCCATGGGAAAGTCAGTGTTTTCACTCATGCCATTTCACTTACCTTTTTTGCCCCTCCTTTCTCCCTACAGTAGTCCAAACTCACCATTCCCATGTTGTTTGCATTGTCCTTTCTGAGCAGTTGGCCTCATCAGGTTTGGACCTTTCCTTCTTGACTCTGGGTATCTCCCTGGTACAGTACAGACCCCCTGAACTGTGCCATGAGTCTGTTGCCCATCTGGTAACTGCCCTTAGGGTAGAGCTAGCCTGTGTGGAGGAGGGGTTCACACTCCCCATTGGATGTGTCCCTAGCTGAACTGGGATGGAGGATCTGATTTGCTCGGATTTTGAGGAGATGTATACATACCAGAGCAGGTCATACTTGGAAATGAAAGTTTAATGATCAGCACCAATAAGAACAATATACATTACATGAAGAGGTGCAAAGTTTAAAACGGACCATAGGATGACCAGAGAGGAAGATGGAAATGCTGGGACTGACATGTTTTGCCCTAGACATAAGGGACTGAATTCTCCTGAGCTGAATCCCTTGGACGAACTTTTGTTAATGTTTCTTTGTTTGAAGGCAATTTGACAGTTCAGAGGAAGAGGACAAAATAGAGGATAATGACCAAAGTTTGTGGCAGGAGAAGACACTCAAGAGTGTAAAGAGAAAAGCTCCCAGAAGCCAGGATATCTTTAAATTGCAAATGCCATGAGCAGATATTCTCAGTAGCAGATTACTACTGCAGTCCATACATTAACTTTTTTCTGTGACCTGCCACATCTAACACACTTTGTCAGCAGTGTGGGTTATTGCTGCAGGCCATATTTGCTGCGGGGCCTGTCTGTCCAGGACTTACAGAGTGGCAAATTGAGAAATCAAAGGCAGGCATAAATGCAGATTCAATCTTTTTTTAATCTAGAGCATATTTTGTACTGTAACATGAAGCACTTCAGAGCCAGCCCCTCAGCCTCGGATGTCCATGGGTTTTAAATCAGCTGACCTCCACTGGCACAGCCTCAGACACATCTCCAGGGTCAGCACATCCACCAGACCTCTGTATTGCACAAGATATACAGGACTTGATGGCAAGGAATTTCTTCTGGCCTGGCATGACATGAATCACTCTGATTAATATGAAGGAGCTGGGGACACATCAGAAAAAAAGAGCATTGTGAGTACACTGGCCTGGGGAATGGGCAATTTCACGTGAGAAGTGGCCAGACAGGTGCCAGTCATCAGTTCTGTGAATATATAATGGTTGGCTGCAACCCAGTACATTTGTACAATTTTAAAAAAATCCAAAACATAGTGTGGGTTTTATTTATGTCTTCACTTTTGCCTTACTATCAGAACAATATCAATTTATTTACACAATTATTTTTTTAACATCTGATTTTTAAATGTGACATCATCCATCTCTGCAATTCTCTTATCATCACACTTTCAATAATCTGTTTCTGGTCTGTTCTGGTCTGCCCTTTCCATCCCTTTCCTTCAAATGAGAAAATGACAGTATTTTCCTTCCTTGTTCTTTCAGTAGAGAATGATAGAAACTACCAAAATGTTAGTACATATTTCCATGCCTATATATGTGGCCAAAATATTTTCTTGCTGATTTCAAAGTCCTCAGCAAAAGTCACTGCACTCAAAATGGCATACACAGTACCTAAGTAAAATGGTTTCAAAGGGCATGCTTGTATTATATTCATATTTCAAAATGATGCAGTCATTTCACTGTATCATTGACAGCATTAGATTTTTCTTTGTGTTTCCTAATGACACACTGTGACATGGAGCAAAAATATTGGTTTAATTGCTTGAAAAAATGTTTTGAAGTTTTCAAATGAAACATGCAGTGCAGGAGTTTATAAAACCAAGCTTCCTTGTATGATCAATGTATTAGTGATATTATTGATTTCTGTAGAAATTATTTCTAGTAGAAATTTTATAGTCATATTTTTATTCTACTAATTAATTCAATAGTCAGCTGATATCAAATTGGTTCTCTAGTGATTATTTCTTTCTCTGTAGGGTTTATGAGATGAGCTTGATGATTTGATATGATTTTCTAACCCACATTAAGCTGACTATGAAATTAAGGAGTATTGCTGAATGAGCCAGCCAAGTTTTAAACAATTCTTAAATCTCATTAACATTTGAATTGACTGTGCATTGATGAGCTCAGATAAGACATACTGCATCAGGATACTTAGGGAAATGGTATAGAATACATGCATTATATATATATATATATATACATACATATATATATATAATTTTCTGTAAGTATAATTTATTTATATATCTATATCTATATCTATATCTATATCTATATCTATTCGCATACATAAGATATATTTTTAGGGGGACTGGGGTAAATCATTACTTGAAGACTTGTGTTTTAGTAGATTTTCTCCAAAGATGGGATGAAGAGATGAGTTCAGCAATTGTATTCCCTTGTTGAGGGATTTTGTGGATCTTCTCCTGTGACTAGAAGTCAGAGAGAAAATATCAGAAGGTGTACCTGGACAGCCATTCCCTCCTGAACCTATTGGTAGCGTGGGATACGTGACAGCCTGTATGAAAATCACAAGACATCCCAGGCAATTTCTTCCTCCTCACATGGAACAAGAGGTAGCCCTAGAAGAGACCCCTCTCCAAATGCTACAGATCTCCACTTAATGGTGCTTCCTGGAATTATCTCTGTCCTGTCCAGCCTGCTTTCCTGCAGCAGCTTTTAAGGACCAGTACACAAGTCTGTGCTGTGTTAAGCACCTTTGGCTGGCCAAGAAACTGCAGACCTTACAGCATTCATCCATGACTGTCTCTGCCAGGTTTGTCTACTGTAGTGCAACTGTTTTAGGTCATTTGCTGAGCAGTGCTGCTGATGGAGGGAACATCAAAAGCCTTCTTGCAACATTACCTCAAATAGGTATGTGTTTTTTCTGTGATCTCTCTCGTGTGTGTTTATACTGCTAAGAACAATTAAGTTCCCTTCTATATAGAAAAGTGGTATAGTGACTCTTGGTATTGCATGATTTCTGTGGTGTCTCTGGCTTCCAGTGCTAATCAACTGCCTAGAATAATAAACAAGTACCTATTTAGATGAGCAGGGTTTTGCACCCATTGCATCAAATTATAGGCAAAAAAGCTTATGACTAGCTAATATGCTTTACAGTGAAAATGTTTGCTAATGCCAGTGTGTGGGAAAGTAAACTCAGTGTACTTGGAGGCTTAGAAGTGAGTCACTTCACTTATTAGCAGAAATAAGCACCCAGAAACTGACTACTAAGCTGCTCTGATTTTCTTTTACTTGCAAATATTCTTCCAGGCAGGCCTAGAAAACTTTTGACATTGTACAAGTTAAGTGTACAAAAAAAGAGAGGCATAAACAAGGCGTAGCACGGTTCTTCCTGGATCTTTGCATATATCTATGTCTGCAGAATTTGGCTACTTTTCAGAATTCAACTTTCCAGCAGGGCTTGATCCTATCAAATCTTTGAAAGGGGCAGAGTTCCTGAGGTCACAAGCTGACCCAAAACTGGCAGAAATGGGGCCATTTCCTCACATTCCATGCTCCCAGCTCCTACCTCACACTCACTCACAGGCTGAGTGCCAGGGGCCAGGGCACAAGCAGATGGGTAGCTGTGGCTCTATTACTTTTCCAACCTTTCATTTTTGCAGTGAAATTGAACCCCAGCAACAGCACTGATTCCTGTTTATGGGGATTGCCCTCTGCTGGGCCAGGACAAGCCGGGCTCCCTGCACAGCTGGGCTCCCTGCACAAGGAGCCAGATCATTGCTCCCCACTCACCACTGGCCATAAGCTCCCTTGCCATCTTGATGGTCCTTGTCTGAAAAATTATTCCTAATGGCACCAGGGATTTCTAAAGCAGGGCTGCCTTTCATTGTAGGAAAGGCTCTTCAGGTCTTGACTCTTCTTTCTTCCACTCACTGGAAAAAAAAGCAGAGAGGGTTTGACAGGGCAAGCCCATGCACTTCATAGCCTGCCATGCCCCCTGAGAACCATAAAATCATTAAGGTTGGAAAAGATCTCCAGGATCATCAAGTCCAACCTTGATGATGAGAGCCACATCCAGTTGTTTCTTGAACATTTCCAGGGATGGTGATTCTGTCATCTCCCTGAAGATCCCATTCCAATGCTTAACCTCCCTTTCAGGGAAAAAATTCTTCCTGATGTCCAAAATGAACCTTCCCTGGCACAGCTTGAGGCCATCCTCTTGTCCTGCCACTGGTTGCCTGGGACATGAGACTGACCCCATGTGGCTACACCCTCCTTTCAGGCAGTTGTAGAGAGCAATAAGGTTCTTTGAGCTTCCCTTTCACCAGGCTAAACACTCCCAGCTCTCTCAGACTCTCTCACTCTCTAGACCATCTATATAACTCTATATAACATCTATATAACTCACTCTCTAGACCATCTACCAGCTTCACTGCCCATCTCTGGACACACTCCAGCGCCTCAATGTGTTTTTTGTGATGAGGGGCCCAGAACTGGACCCATGACTTGAGCAGCAGTGCTGAGTGCAGAGGGGCAAGCATTTCCTTGGTCCTGCTGGCCACACTATATTTTATATAGTCTGGGATGCCACTGGCCTTCTTGGCCCCTTGGGCACACCTCTGGCTGAACATGAGAAGTAGATTTGTTCATTTCATTTCAGAGGTTGCAGGGCCAAAACTGCATCCATGTCTCATGGGTCTGGAAATTCTAGTGATGTAGTAGATAATGTCTTCTGGTAGCCAGCTGCCACCACAGCCCTTTCAGTGCACTTCACACCAGCTGGGGAAGTCTCCATCTAGGAAACTCTGGCTTAAATGGGTGAATGGGTGGCACAGCTGTTTAAAATGCTTTCTTGCGTATTGAGTGTCAACATGTTTCTGTGAAAAGGCCTGAGAGAAAGGGCAGCAGGGTGGAAGGCTGCTCTTTATCCTGATGGTCCCCTCCTGTTCTGAGGAAACCTGTAGAGGAAGAGGAGACTGTGCCATACCTTGGGGCCATGCAGCCAGCTAGGGGATGGAGGTGTTTCCCAAACACCTGCAGGCAGGGCATGGGGGCATAAAGACAGAGGAGAATGAAAAAGTCCTGCAAGGAAGCCAAAGTATTGAGAAAAGTAGGATTCTGCACTACAAGAAACCACTGAAAAGTCATTAGGTGGAGAGTGAGATGCTGTCAGACCCAGCTTCTCTTGCCCACATGTTTGAGGCTGAGTATTTCCTCCAGAGTGGAGAACTAAGACAAATGCTGTCTGTCACTTTTAGTTTGGGCACTCAAATGCTCAGGCTGATAACTCCTCTCCTGGATGCATAAAGGTCTTTCTTCCTTTCACTGCGGGTGAACATAAAGGGACATAACTTGCAGGAAACGAGAATGAAAAATGACCTGAGACCAATGTGTAAAAAATTAGTTTGAAATTATAGAAATTATCAATTAGTGGTTCTGAATAAGAATAATACAGCTACAAAAGGAAACAGGAAACATACAAATAAAATTATATGTCCCTGGTGATGACAAAACCTATGCAGTCACTAAATGGTCATAGCCACTTTTTAGCTTCAGGTGTTTCCAGAGACCTTATATAATAATAGTTTTATATTTATGATCTGTGGCATTATCTCTAGCTGCCCGGGCTGGTTCTTCAGACTTGCCTGCATAGGTTGTGACTGTATCAGTTCTAATATAAATATGGCCAGCCTAGGTTAGTGACTGAGTGAAGGCGGCCAGGATCCTTCAAAAAAGCAGCAGGTAGCATTCTTCCTTCTCTGTCAGTCTGATGTAGCACCTTAGAATAGTATAGGAACATCATGTTACTATCCCTTTAGTTTTACAAACAAAGGAGAGATACTTCAGGCACTGTAGAAATTTGGGGTTGTCTGTGATTTCTTACCATATATACCTTTGGTATATGAAAGGATCGTTAGGCTCAACTTCCCATTTTGTCTTTGCCTGATTGTGTCCTATTGTAGTAAAATGTTCCCTGCAATTTCACCTGGTCATGGTAATCTGCTGTGTATCTGAGTATGAACTGTAATCAGCCTCCAGGAGTTACACTAGCAAACTCTATTTCAGATGTGGCTAAAGTGATTTTTCTTGCACATACGTACATTGCAACTTGCCCTTGGCCTTGTCCCATCTGCAACATTTAGACTGTTAAAATATTTCACACAGACCTATTGAGCTATGGGCTCATTTAGTACTTCACTTAAAACAATACTGTGGGTGGCCAGAAGTAATTTCTTGAAATACAAGACACATGCTACTGTATGATCATTACAGTTTCCAGCCTGTTTCACATCATTTGCCAGGTGTTAGCTGTAACCTGCCCCTAATGCAGAGCATTTTGCTGGAGCAGTTACTGCACAGAGCAACACAATTAAGTCCCTTACAATACTCTTTGCAAATATTGGTGCTGATAGAGCTGATTAGAGCATTTGCAGTTCTGCTTTACTGTATTATTGACTGAAATTTCAAGGTGAACCTTAATAAGGGAAAATTAATCACTCACTAAACAAGAGTGTACTCTGTCCCAGGCATGAACCGCAAGACTCCAGGTAGTCCAGCAATGTCCAAACCAACCCAATGACTGTTCTGAAGGACAACCTGCCTATATATCTGTGGTGCTTTGACCTTGACTGGAGGCCAGGGCCTCACCAAAGCCATTCTATCACTCCCATCCACAACTGAACAGGGGAGAGAAAACATAACAAAATGTTCATAAGTTGAGATGAGAACAGGAAGAGATCACCCACCAGTAGCCATCATGAGCAAAACAGACTTGACTTGGGAAAATCAGTTGAATTAATTGCTAATCAAAATCAGAGTATGATAATGGAAAGTAAAACAGATCCTTCTTCCCCTGACTCTCTCCTTCCTGGGCTTAACTTTTATTCCCGATTCTCTACCCCTCCACTCCAGCACTGCAGGGAGATACAGAATGGGGTTTACAGTCAGTTCATCACATTGGTTTTGTCTCTGCTTCCTCTGCTGGGAGAGCAGTTCTTGCCCTCCTCCAGTCTGAGGAAGGGGGTGCTCACCACAGGACAGTCCTCCATGAAATTCTCCAACATAAGTCCTTCCCACATGCACCAGTTCTTCTTGACCTGCTCCAGTGTGGGTCCATTCCATGGGCTGCAGTCCTTCAGGAACAGGATGCTCCAGTGTGGGCCCCCCATGGGGTCACAAGTCCTGCCAGCAAACCTGCTCCCCATGGGCTTCCCACAGGGTCACAGCCCTTTGGGCATCCACCTGCTCCAGTGTGGGGCTCCTCCATGGGCTGCAGGCCACAGGTGCCTCACCATGTCCTTCATCATGTGTCATAGTGGAAGCTCAGCTCTGGTGCCTGAAGCACTTCCTTCCCCTGACCTTGGTGTCTGCAGAATCAATTGTGTCCCATATTCTCACTCTTCTCTGGCTACAATTGCTTCCATGCAAAATCCTTTTTTTTTTCTCTTCTTAAACATGTTATCGAAGAGGTGCTGCCTCAATGGCTGATGGGCTCAGCCTTGGCCAGCTCCAGGTCTGTTCTGGAGCCAGCTGGAATTGGCTCTGTCAGACATGGAGGAAGCTTTTAGCAGACTCTCAAAGAAGCTACCTCTGTAGTCTGTCCCCCTCTTCCCCCACCACTACCAAAATCCAGCCACACAAACCCAATACTGTATCAGAAAACATCTATATACACATATGAAGATATATTTTGGAAAACTAAATCTCTTGCTAATAGTAAAATTAGTATGTTCTTTACAAGCATTAGCTGAAGTTTTGATGACCTTACAAAGTTGCTTAAAGTCATAGAGTTTTGATTCCAGAAAGGAGTTTGAGCAGACTGAAGAAAAGTTTAGCTGAGCACTTAGAGAAAAGGCAGAGCTAACAGACCACCTGCACTTCTTCATATCCTAACACTTCAGAGGTAATTACAAGCCAAGTATGAGAGGAATCAAGAGACATATTGGTCCCCTGAATGTGATCTTTCATTGGTATACCAAATTTTATCTTTTCATATAGCCTCTCTTCATTAATTACCTTCTGTAAGACTTGCAGGACAAGGTCCATTGGAATTTAATCCCAGAGTGGAGGAATTACCATCCAGTGACAGAGGTGCTGTGTGTGCTGAATGCAGACTTCTTACTGATGTACTTACCTTGATTTTTCAAGCCTGAAAACCTGAAAAGTGTCTTAACAACTCTCATTTATCTTGGTTCATAAAAATACAGCCAGATCTAATACAGAAAACCCCTTTCTTTTAAGGAAGAGAGACATTTACAGAAGGTTTATATTAGTTCAGTAGATATTTAATGTAGGCAGAAAAGATGAGTCAGTGCTCATGGAGTGAGATAAAAGGTGCTGAGGTTTCTCTTCCATACAAAGACACTTTAGCAGTGGTCAGACCTTTGACAACATATTAATTCATTGATGAAAAGCTGATGCTTGGCTTTTCTGTCCTTTGGTGTTCTAAAAAGACTTGCTCAAAGCACTCTGAGGTACTCTATTGCTTTTGAATATTTCTTCCTAGGGTTCACTGTGTTTGATTTTTCCTGGACAGAAGGTACTGCTTTGGTTAATGCCATCCTGATAGCCATACTGCTATCCACCTGCAGTACATGTACACATCTGTACATTTAAATACAAAATTTGGTTTCAAAACCCTCTTTTATTATGCTTGGGATGTTGAATTAAATAATACTTGACTCCTTCCTGCAGAGACAGCACAATGTACACAATAGTGCTGATAAACGCCTAAGGTTTTTTTGCCAGTTGGTTAACTGTGGGGATGTGAGAATAGACACCATAGGTAGGTGGTTTTATCCTTTGTAGATGAGGGACTCCCCTATATTTTCATTGAATGTTCATTAGTAGCCAGGTGACTCATTGATTTGTGACTCTTTAACATAGCAATTAAAATAAAATTTTAAAAAAATGGTAGAAGTAATTTGTCTGAAATCAATTAATTGCCCAAGAATCCAACAACATGGAGTAAATGGAAAATACTGTGCAGAACTACCGTAAAAGGGGGACACAGAGCATAGTTGGTACTAACACTGGGTGTCATGATCAATTTTAAATGCTTGTTTTTATTCACAAAACAGAAAGACCAAAGAGATCATTCTGTCACACAGAGCCTGTTACTCTGGAGGCTATTTCACAGTCCTAGCTGGCTGGGTGAGCCCGCACTGCTCCTGAAAAGATGGAAGCATTGCCAGATAGAAATCAAAAAGATGCTTTCTGTTTTTCCTGCAAGCTCAGCACTTTCTCCTTTTTGTAGCATTGGTGCAGTTCTCTATCTTGTCTCAACAGCCCAATTTTCTTTCTTGGTGGCAGCAGGATGTCTGTTAGGCAGTCTCATAGCAGTTTCTGCTTTCTTAGGTTTCTGACGTATCATGGCTCTTTTAACTACTCCATGGCCTCTTGTCTCTCACCCAACAAGCATGTGAAAGTTTGGCCCTCTGCCTCTGATGATTTCCATCAAAAGTTGCCATGCATATTTCTCACATTGCCCAATACATGAATCTCATATCTGTTGGGCTGTCTTGGTTGTTAAATACACTTTACTGCTTTGGTCTGGACTTCCTGCCTTCCTATGTGACTGCACACGGGCAGGTGTAGATATATGTTGTCAGCTGATGCAGCAGAGGAAACTGTAGTAACGATTGGAGCCATGGCCATGGCTATTCTGTGTTTTTCAGTGATCTGGAAAGTCATGCTGAGTGAGCACACTGCAGCTCAAGCTCCATCACAGCACTGCTGGTCTGTGGTGTGTGACTGTCTAAACCCATGTGATTAGTTAGTCTCCACTCAAAAGAAGTTTCTGGTTATACAAAGAGAAATGTAGCTATGCTTAGACAATCCTTATACACTTTGCCCTCTGTATTTCCTTTGGATTTCATTAATGGATATCTCAATCTCTGGCAGCTGATAACATTTCTTACTTGATGACAAACACACACTATGAATGTTCCAGACTTGTTCCCTAGGCCGGGTCTCTGGCTGTAAAACTGCACTGTCTTGGGCTTCCTAAGCACAACATTTTTCTCCTAGAATATCACCATTTCCATACATTTTGTTTTGGTATTCTTAAGTGGATAAGTTGCTATTTCCTTTTAATCCAGTGTTGAGTAGAGAACCTCAGGACTTTGTCAAAGATGGTTATGGCCATGGGTTCTGTCAAGACACGGGCTGAGCTTCAGCCAAATGTATCCTCCACTGCTTTGCTGTTTCTTGACTTACCTGGCTCTTCATACTCAAGACAGAGTGCCAAAACTGGGGCAGCAGGAAAAATTGGGAGGTTGGCCTCAAATGCAAATATAAGCCCAAGGCTAATGTGACAGAATAGCTCTGAGATGATTACAAAGTCCTCTTCCCATTTCTGCAGTTTTAAAGAAATGATCTTAGCAGCTTATAGTGATGGAGGGCAGATCCAAGGCAGAAGCGAGAAAGTAAAGTTTCCAGACCTTCTATAGGACATAGATTAAAGGGAAAGAAAATAAATTACTGAACTATCAGCCAGAGTGACAGATGAAGCACCTTGCAGCAGCCTCCTCCGTCCTTTCTAAAGCGGAGGCCCTGAACCTGCCAGGAGTCTGAGATGCTGGTGAGAAGATCAAAGCCACAGATGAAGCACCCCCAGCAGCCACCAGCTAGCTGCAAATGCCTGTCTCTTTTGTACACATGAGATCAGCTGAGACCTTATAAGGAGAGTTAGTTAGGCTAACAAGAATGGTACAGCTAACTCACTGACATGGTATTGAATCCATGTGCACGACTATTCATTTTTTTATAGTAAAAAAACTGTCTGTGGGGCATCACATCACATCCAGAAAGACAGGTGGGAGTTTATGGGTAAATTTATGTAGCCAAAATCTAGAAATTCCATTTTGGATGTTTTAAATCAAGAAAGTAGTCTATGAATTTAGCCCCAGAAGCTGACCTGTTCTTGGTTCCATAATGGAATGTTACCATAACAGGGTTATGGGAAACAGCAAAACTCCCAGAGTCCTGAGATTTTACTTTACCAGAAAGATTCAGATCTAGCCAAAGAATTGCATGATGGATGCTGCTTGAATTGCAGGCCAGAAGACAAATTAGGGGAGCCAAACAAAAAGTTCAGTATAAACCATCAGAAAAATATATTTTGCAGGTTTGAAAACTATAGTAAATGAACTTGATGTAGGTGAAAGATGAACTGTCATTTTGAAACTATTTTTTAGAAAGAGTTCACAAGTGTTCATACTTCCTCTACTGGGGCCAGACTAGAGTTTTTGGTAAATGAAGCAACTTCTGTGCTCCCCCCTACCCCCCACTACCAAGAACCATGCCATGCAAAACCAACACAGACTTGTATGTTAAAATGTATAAACAGAAGTAAATTTCATGCAGCTGTAGCAGTGACAAGAAATGTATGACAGTTACCTTATTTTAGTGCCTGAAGAGCTTCTTCAGCTGTGGATGGCTAGCTCTTGCCTTATGAGCTATCTCTAGCTCTTGCCTTATGAGCTATCTCTCCTTTCATTTCCTCAAGAAATGCCTTGTTTTTGTTGTCTGAGATCCTTATCTTCTTGGAAGTTCTCCAAGGCATCCACAGGCTGCATAAGGTAGGTCTTCAAACATCAAGGAGACATTCTGAGCTTCACCCCCATTGGCAATGTTCTCAGTTCAGACAGCAGGACAGAGCTCTTCAGGTGTGCCTCTTGACTCAACACCAGCCAGCATCAAAGCAGACCATCAAGGAACCCACTGCTTTGCACAGGGCTGACTTTTATTTCAGTGCACCATAGGAGATTTGTCTTAGCTGGTTCTTTTGTAGAATCTTCTTGGTTGGCTTTGAATTAGGCTACAGCTGTAAATTATATTTTATACATTTAGCAAATGCTGTTACAATCAGCACTATATTTGGCATTCAAATGTATGCAGAAAAACTGGCTGAGTTGGTTAGCTCCCCATTCCCAGTAAGAAGTGCTGCCAGTGTGCCAGTCAGGCAAGGCTGCGTGTCCACTGGAAGGAAACAGGGCCCTTGAAGGGCTTCCCTGTTCAGTCCGTAGGATGCCTCTGGAGGGTTTTATACATGCTCCCACTGCTTCTAAGGAGAAACCTGAGGAGCAGCTGGTCCTTGCAGTGCCTCCAGCCAGTCTGACTCCCCTGTGAGCCTCTTCATCTCCATGTCTCACCTGTAGACAGCAAGGCATTCCTAGGGACACTCCTGGCAAGACATCCTAGTCCCCTTCACTGGGCAGATATATCCAGGAGAGGATGGCATTCTGAAGCCACCCAGTGTGCCTCTGAGAGGTTTGTGTTGGTTCACAGCATGCATCAGACATGTTCTCATAATATGGCAGTTTACTAATGAATATACAAGTGGCAGAATAGGACAAAAAACTGTTGTCTCTTACAGGCACATATAAAACATTTAAACATCCGTGACCCAAAATTTCATCTATCCTTGCAGCATCTTCAGATGTCTCCCAACATTTGATTTTACTCTCTTTTTTCTGGTTTAGATACCTATGTGACCTCTACTAACCAGTCAATAGATTTGAATCTTCCTCACAGTTGTCCCTTTTAGAGTTACCATTTTTAAACAGTGGAGCTAGAAATTTAAAAGATACATTCGTAAGACTGATTCTGAGATAAAAGTAAAGTAGCAGGAATTTAGAAGAATCTGCTTTATTTGGATTATGGTTGAACTCCTGTAAACAAATAATATTTATTGGGAAGAAGGTATGAAATCACACTATAAAACCAGAAAATAGCTGAAGAGTAACTTGCTGATTACTACAGATAAGCACACATGAATATAGGATGAAAATATCCACTTAAACAAGTGAAAGCAAAATTAATTTGTTTTACCAAAATGAAGGTAATCAAGACCTATTTTTTTACCTTAGTTTTTTTTCATTGTCTTGTCTTCAGTTCTGTCTCTACAATGGGCTAAATATTATGCATTCCCAGATTTTCTTAGAAGCTGAAATAATGCTGTTGCAATTTTACAATATGACACAACAGCAAAAAACATCCCAGCAGAGGTGGAAGAGTGGAGGGATACACTGTATTATCTTTGTACCTGTACTGATTTGTACTGTGCTGCATGATACTAACTAGCCAAAAGTATTGTTCTGTTGATTGTTGCTGTTGTTAAATGGTTCAGGTTTCTGTAGTTCCTCAAACACTAACAGTATTTTTATTCTGCAACTGAATGGATTTGTTCTCTGCCCTGCACATGAGAGATTAATATGTCACATTCCTAATAGCATTAATAGGAGCTGCTTGCAAAAATCTTTTGATGACGCTTAGCCAGGTCATTCAGTAGCAATGCAGAACTAATTCTGCTTTGGAGGAAGATGGATGCTGTGTACAGATCTGTGTGAAATAAACAAAAACAGTGCTGCAGACTAAGTGTCCTGTGTTGGATTCTTTGCAAGTCATCCTGCTGAAGAACTGAGAGTGAAGCTGTATTGGCACTGAGGAGCATTCTCTAAAATAACGAGTCCTGAATTTTGTACTCCACATTTTTGTCTTTGTCTCTTTAAAAAACAACAAAACAAGCAACATCTCAACCCAGAGATCCAGAGATATGGAGAAATAGCAAATACAGTGAATAATACATTGTAAATACGGAAAAAACAGCAATCAGGAAAAATAGTAAATAAAAACATTCCATTACCACTTTCCCTTTGAAAAAGATTTCATGGAACATATAAAGACAGGAAAAAAAAAATCAGTGTCATATATAACTGGACAAAGATTTCTGCTGAGTATCTAATTTAACTTTCTTGTTTCTCTACTTGAATAGGAATCTGCTCAAGTTAAGTTGTAGAGGCAAAGTTATAAACAATAATTAAAGTGACTGATCATCTCACTTTACGTAGGTAGATTTAGAAACTGCAGAATATATGACACATGAGAAGAACATTTATTTAAAGCTATCTAGAGAACGAAAGCAGAAGCCCTTATCCTGTGAGCAGCCTTTGAGGTACTGGCAAGGACATCCAAGACAACCAACCTGGATGACAACCAACCTGACCTAGGGTGACCAACATAACAGAGATTCAAAGAAGCCCGAAAGAAACTGAAATTAATTTTTTGAGCAGCTTCAGTCAGAATCGTAAGAAAGGCACTGCCAGTGAGGTTTGTCTGGAAGCCACATTAATCACTTTGGCTTCTCAGAAGCTCTTCGAAAGCTGGAGGTTGGACATAAACCTCTTGTGTCTTTGACTGTAAGCACTTCATTCTGTGTTGGGGGACTTCACCACCAGGTGCTTCAGTGTGGGTGGTTTTTACAGTCTGTGACCTCAGCTACTTTGCAAACTAAACAGGTTTTTTTGGTTCTCAGTTTCCTGTAAGATGAATCTCATGTGTGACATCTCACATCTCAGCAGATACAGCCTCCTGTCTGTGGAAGAAAGCACAACTATTTCAGCTAAAATCCAGACATGTTTGCAGTTTGGTTTGAAGCTTTCAGTCATGAATCTCATGATAAAACTGAGACTGAACCTCACTACATTATGAAACAAACTTACAGACTGAGGAGACAGTCTTTACTACTGGAGACAGAGATGCCAATTTTGAAAAGAGAGAAAAAGCATCTACTAGAAGAGGCAAGACAATATTTCATTGGTCTATCTGATCATAATTCCACTGGTACCTTGATAAATAAATCTTATCATAACTGTGCAAGAAGACCACAAATCAGGAGTTGCATAATCATCTGAGATTTGGTACAGGCCCTCCAGAAGAAGCTCAATAGATGTGGTAGAAAAAAGAACTACTTAAAAAAACCCCAATTCTTTGAAGAACATTAACTCAACTTTTTTTTTTTAATGGCTTTTTTGCAGAAAAATGTTATCACTTTGAGAGCAGCTGGTGACCTCAATAAGCTGGTGACCTCTGTCCCCAAGTGAAAAACAAAAAGGCCCTATGTTTTAGTTAAACTGCACTTGGCATTGCAGCAAGCATTGTAAGATGGTACTGCCATCTTCATGAATAAGGAACATTTGATTTATTTATTAGTTTGAAAGTGAGAAGATTCTAGGAATTTGTTGTCAAGCTAGAAGACTTTCTATTGTATTACCTGTTCTTCCAATTTGTATAATGAAGCTGCAGAGAAGAAGAAACTAGCAAGTGAATTAATCTTTTATAAGTTATTTTCAGTTATTTCCTAAGTAAACACACAGAGTCCTCTGTATTCATATTCCCTCAGTCATGGTTTAGTACTTAAGACACTTGAGGTTGTCACCTAGGTCCAAGGATTCAGTCCTATATAACAAATGCCAACAAAATTAAAGTCTCCTGTCACCCACATGCCAGAAAAAAAGTAGAAGATGGAAAGGCTATTTCCTACTTTGTTTTCTCATGGCTGGTCAAGAAACAGTGGTAAGAAAATGAGGAAATGCTCACCTACATATCTTATTGTTTATCATTTTGCCCATCAGGGAGTACAATTTGAAGGTAAGGTAGAACATTTATTTGATTAGTCCACCAGAAATGCTCTTAATGCAAAGTCTGCATCATTTAATGATACTTTGCCATTCTGAGAGTTGGATTTTTCTATTGTATCAGAAACTGTAAACCTCCTGCAGGCAGATGAAATACTTTTTATTAGTCCCAAGGGCTTAGCTGTTCAATAAATTAAGAGCAGGAAATCCAAGACGTGTTATCTCTTCTACCTGAATTAATTGGCAAATTGTTTTCTGTTGCATAACAGGTGCAAAACACATCATATCCTGCGCCTTGCTCCTTCTGAGACAGCCATCCGAGATGCTCTGATGCTTTCTGTGCAATGGGTCTTCTGTATCAGATTTCCAAAGTGAAATCTTGCCTGCTGTCTGTGAGCATGGAGATCTTTACTCACTACTGCAACACCTTTGGCAATGGGCTGATGATGTGCATGTGGACTGCCACATATTAATAAATCCTTGGAATAAACAGTACCAGAAAGTGTAAATAATTGCTCCTTATTGTTGTCTTATATCTAAAAAGGCAGTTAGGAGAAGAACTCATTTTCTTTTAAAAGTATTGCTTGTCAAGTGTCAGTCCCCAGCCCATTCCAAACCAACATAAGTTTTACTGTTAGCTTGAATGACATTGGTGTTAGGAATGCAAATCTTAATAGGTGCAACTAATAATCAGAAACACACATGTGCTCCCCCAATGAGAAAACAGTGCCATAGTGAACTCCCTCATACAACCAGGGTAATTCGCTATTCAATACTTTCACACGGTTGCATTCTGAACACTAAACCAGAGGACATAGCTTTCACATAACAAATTTGGGAGTTTCTTCTCGAGTCAGACAGGCCCAGGGAGCATAGAGTCAGGCTCACTGTCCTTCCAGCACTCCCAGACAGAGCAGGCAGGAGGTTTTCATTGCATGGGAAATGCACACAAAGCTCTCCTAGGTGAGATTTGGAATTTCTCCTAAGATGTAGTCCGTTTTTAACAAAGAACCCCAAACCAAACCAAAACAAAAATAATTGTTCATATTTGCGGAAAGTTTGTATGCAATTTTCTGCTACACATGGCTCCTTTCTTTGGATTCAAGCAGACCTGAAGGTAGAAATCCGAGCTCAATTGTCAGACAGCAGCAGGAGAGCGGTGGGTGGCCCTGCTCTTCGCTGCGCTCGGTGGTGAGCGCCAGCCTCCCCCGCTGCTCTGATTTGCTTTCCCTCTGCACCCTGCCGCGCCTGCTAAGCAAGGCAGCTGCCACAATCAAAGTCAGAACCTCAGGACACAAAACCATCTCTGAGAACAACCTTTCTGCACTAGACAGGCTTATTGAGGATGGCAGTGCACACAGGATAGCAGCAGCAGCCCTGACCTCTGCATGATTTATCAAAAGTAAAAAACTGCATTGTTATCTCAATTGTGCATGAAAACAATGACTAACTAGTATGTTTTAGCTAAACGGATAAAACAGACAGTCTTGGCTTGTGCTGAGGATGCTTTCCACAGGAGACTGCGTCAGGCAACAACGGGGTAGGAAAACACCCTAAACCCGAGGCCAAGAGGCTGCAGCAGGAACACTACATTTTCACAGCTGTGAACCAAACCTGTGGGCTACCCAGTCTAGGGTTGGGCCTCCAACAGGGAGCAATTTCAGCTTCATCAAAGAAAGGTGCATGAAGCACTGTAACAGGCAGAGATGGAATAAAACAATCCCATATGAAATGCCTCCTCCTAATTATTCATTTGGGACTGGCTTGACACCTGTAATAAGAATTTACAGTCTGGTGTTTCCAAATAGTGTGTTTGTGGAGTCCCAGTTGTGTAAGGACAGGTCAAGAAGGTGAAAAGAGCATTGGTTATTATAAATTATTATATATCTTTAATATATATAAAATATATAATATTAAATATAGATCTTAAATGAAGAGAATATTACTATGGTCACAGAGTCAAGAATAGGCTGTGCTTCAGACTGCCTGTGAGTGAGGCCAGATCATATCTTAAAAATAGGTGTTCTTCTCAGTGCTACCTTTGTAATGGGGGATGAAACAGCCCTACCTCTACTTCCAGCAACACACTTTCAGCCCCACTCTCTCACCTCTTGAGACACTGTACTATGGTGTGAAAACCAGTTCAAAGTCCAGTTCACATAGGTCTCTGTAAGGGAAAACCCATCACCTACATGATGCTCATAATTTAGGGTGGATTGAAATTAAATTTATCTTTGCATGATCCATTCCTCTGAGACTTTTCAGCATTAGCAGCTGCAAAGGCTGCTGAGTTTATGAGTTATGAGTTGCTGAGTTATGAGGAACAGAGTTTATGCTACTCAACCTGTGCCTTACAGCATTTTCATAAAGACCATTTTCACTTTCAGGACTGAAAACTTCCGGAGGGTTAGATCCATTACAGCTCCTGTTCAGATTTCCTCAACAATCCCTTTTAAACAGACATTTTAAAAGGCAAACTGAAGATCTAACTCTGGCACTGGAAGGCAGCTAGACAGAAACTGCTGGACCATTATACTAATTGCAACTTAAATGTTTTAAAGAACAGCCAGATAAGTTTACCTCAGCTTGGCAAAGGTGTATTATTTAACAAACAAACAGAGTACAGTCTTCTTTCCTATCTAGAAAATGTGAAGGAGAAAAAAAATTACTTGACTTTTACTGACTGTTGGCTTTGAGGTTTTGAATATTGGCTTTTTCATTTAGTTTAGATCTTGTTTATTGAAACCGTCAGAGCTAATTTGGATGATTTACACTGCCATGTTGTTGTGACTTACAATTCATACTGAATCATGTCAGATACCATCTGAGGTATAAGTGTACAGCAGCAAAATCAATACTACCTAATGTAGAAATTATATGTGAACTTCCTATAAAACACATTCTATGACTTTTTTATTTTAATGAAAACCATAACATAGTACAGATAAGGTATATTTAAAAACTAGGCCTCTAGTCAGAAAAACATGAGAGGTTATTAAGTTTATCTTGATTATCTTATGAGTGTTTTTGACAGAATATATTATCAGGCGTCTTCTGAAATGTGAACTCTCACTACCACTAACAACTTACATTATATACCAAAGCCAGTCACTCTAGATATCTTCTATTAGTCCAAAGAATCTATAAAGTCAGTCCATCACCATTTGACAGTCTTGAATCTGGCTACATGTATGTTTCAAAACCAGGCATGTTTTTAATTGAAGTCTGTATCAATCTGTCCCCTAAAGAATTTTATTCCTGACAATAGCTGGGAAGCAAAATTATTTTCTGATACAGTTTGCAGCGAATGGCAGAAATTGAAGGAGTTACAAATAATGGAGAGAGATGATCATAGATAGAGCAATTGGGACCATTTAGCACACCAGCTGCCATAATCAATATGCAATTATTACTTCCAGGAACACAGAATTATTGATGCTTTAACAGCTTTTCTTTGTTTTAAAATCTTTACCTTGACTTGAAGGTAATCTGAAATGGACAATATACTGGTACCTTCTGTATTTCATTTCAGTGTCTTAACTCACCCCTCAGTGTTTAAAAATCCATGTTTTTATTTCAAAAAGTGTTTGTTAGCTACAAAATCCTAATGACAATTTGCTTCTAAAAACTATCACCACAGTTGAAAGTACTCTGTGGGAGCAGAGGACCTTTGGGTCTGCTCCTGCTACTAGAGGAGATTACAAGGCTGTCACATCATTCAGGAGAATAGTGTTGGAAATGCACATCCAGCGAACATTAGAGCACTGGGACATAAGTGTGGTAACAAAGACAGATAAGTTTAAAATCAGGATGGCACACAGCTTCCCTCCTCCTCCTTTATTTCTTTTTTTTTTTTAACCTGATTTTTTTTCAAAACAAATACGTTTTTTTTCCAAATGTATTTACAATCAACCATAAAAGAAGAGGAGGAGCAGCTGGGAAGACAACAAGCTGCAGAGAAGGAAAGCAGAGCTCAGCATGTCTGTGTGCCACTCACATAACCAGGAACAGAACCCTTCCAAATGTAATCCTGTTTGTGTCACTGTTTGCTATACTCCCTAACTGGATTAAAAACAAAAAGAAGACAAATCCAAATCCTCCAAGGGCTATCTTTGGAACATCTTCAGAGATTAATGGCAGGCTCACAAATAGGAAACTGTTTATAAAACACATTTATGGCATGCCTCTGGATTAGGAGGCTGAGGAACTCAAAACAGTATAGATAGAATAATGGAGAAAACTCCAGAACAAGCTTTCCAGGTTATTCTCAGATTATGTTGTCATTCTCTTTTTGTGTCTGTCCTTTCTTTTGCTTGAAAGAAAAAGAATTTTCTAGGTTTTATTTATTTTTTGCAACTGTTTGGGATTAATGAAGCATGTATTTGTGAAGTGTATGAAGTCTGGCAATGTGATTGTTACCTCTGGCTCCAAGGGAAGGAATAGACTGACAGCAAGCTACTGGTATGTCTGAAACAGGGGGAAAAGATGTGTAAAAGAAAGAATGTTGGACACATTCTGTTTATCCATTGGAAGTATTGAACATTATGTGATATTCCAAACTTCAAATTGTCCAAGAATAGTATTTTGAGCCTCAAATTTGCAAACCTCACAAGTAATTTCCATTCAAAATCAAGGTAGTTGCTTTAAAAAATGTTATTTAAAAGAAGGTATAGCCAAATAAAGCTCATAAAATTTCTTAGGTTACCATTCTTTTCCATCTTATTGCTGAATACCTAAATTACATTTTACAGTTCCTTACATATTATGAGGATTAGTAGTATAATTTTTCCAAATGGTAACCTCAACATCCTGTTAATCCACAGATTAAGGATATGGTGCCTTGTGACTATTGGAACTGATACAGTCTTGAGAGAAGTTGATGTTAGATAAACCATAATGTCTTTAGTGCCTGTACAGAAATATGTGTGCTCTGGCTACCAAACAAGCAAAACTGTCTCTCCATCTCATTTGTAGAAAATGACATCTATCATTGCTGGCTAACACTTCCATTTGTGCACTGTGACCCCTTCAGAGGCAGAAAAAAAAATACACTTGTTCAACACTGAGTCTTCTTTTATCACCTGCTATGAAAAGAACTCTATTTGACCCATTAAAAAATGATTAAATAGTAGGACCTGGAATGCAAATTGAAGACTGATGAATGCTAGATGCTAATTAGATGCACATATCAAAAATAATTTCAGCTGCTTCAGTTATCAATACCCTGATGCTGCTTATACTTCACTAGTTCACAGTCCTATTTATATACCAAAGTACACTTGTATTTAGTAGTGCCAATAGTGGTATTTGTTTAATAGGTATTTTACTTAATGTCAGACTGCTGATCACCTCAACTTTCAAGGGCTGGGAAGAATGACAACTGTGAAGAAATGCACATAACACCTCATAAGACAGGCACCGCTACTCCAGGATACAAGGGAGACCCTCCATACAACTGATTAAAAAAAATGTTGCAAAAACATATAAAGAACCAAACCTGAAATCTCTAAGCAGTTAGTTTGGGAACTGCTGTAGCAATAAGATGACTAACAAGATGACCCATGTGACCAGTATTACCATGTAACTGGTGCAGTTTATTGCTTTGTTTAGATTTTTAATCCCACAATTTTTAAGTCAGCTTAATGACTGAGGGATATGTTATGCACACTTGGAAAGGGCAGTACCACAACCCCAGATCTTTACCTGCACATTTTCAAGACTGGTACTTTCCATTACCCCCAGGTATGCAGAAAGCAGCAATCCTCAGATGTCCCAACACCTTCTTACTTGTTGACATCACTGCACATAAGCAAAATCCTTTAATGTTATTTTAGTGATCAGTGGGTTCCAAGAAAAGGATAAGGGTACTAAGTAAGTAGAGGCCAGGACACATTTTGCAGCATAGTTCTCTGCAGTTATCACTTGGTCCTTGAGCTTATCTACTGCAATTTTTTAGAACTGTAGAAGGTTTTATATCTCAAATTTTCCAATGCATCTTTTCCCAGTATTTTGTTTGAATAAACACTAAGAGCCTTTTTAAAAAATTGAATTTGAGACATGAGTTCAAACTGTGTCTAACTTAGGAGTTTCTTAGATCGAAAACAACAGCTGCAAAACCCTAAAACTTTGCTATCTCAAACGCAGTGAAATAGAAACAGCTGCAAATTTTCAGTACAATGCCTTGCACATTTTACTTGTAATATTTTTTCCTTACGGGGTATGAATCAATAAGCATGAGTTAGGCTATCACCATTCAAAGGTAATACTTCTGTGCTAGATGCGCAGCTCCTGGGTCTAATGACAGGGACCTGAAGAGGCACATTTTAATGAAGAACTGTCAGCTTCCTAAACCACTCTTACTTTCCGGCAATTTCTGTGCTTATGGGCTTGTTGAGACTGTGGAGACAGTTTTGGAGTAGAAAATTCCAAAATTCTTTTGATTGCAGATTTAATCAGATTCTTTAGTTACCATTGAGCTTTTAAATTATTTTCCTATTTGTCAAATATTCCGTATTATATGTGCAGTTTAAAAAGTCTGAAAAGCACATTCTGTAAATTTGAAGGAATACAAACATTTCTCCTTTAGGAACTAAGTTAGGTCATGGGACATGAAAAAGCTGTTGAACAGTCACAGATTTCCATCTGCAATGATCTGGGTTGGATGTTAAAGGTTTTGTATCCTATTAACAATCTCCTGAGCTAACCAGCCCCTTAAATGTGATTACAAGGATCACACATCTAAGACCTTCAAAAGGGGTTATGGAGCTCTTTCGATCAACTAAAGAAAATATCTGGCAAAGCTCAGGGTTGCTTTAGAGAAAACTAGGCATTCAAATAAATAACTTAAGCTTTTGGACATCCTTGATAATTCATTATGGTAGATGGCATTTATTATCAAAAGAATACTGAGCTAAATGTAGACAAACTCTGTGGTGGTTTTCCTAGAGGATATTTACTCAGGTGTTGCAGGAAGTACTGCTTCTCTGTAATAAACACCAAAGGGGAGGAGTTCCTTATATTTGCTACAGGCTGTGCTCGGTTAAGCAGCCAGAGAGGTCAAAAAGCACTTCCCCAGAGAGGTAAGTTCTTTGTCTCTTATAGTGTTGGTCTTCTACTAGTTAAGCATGCTTGTTTATTTTCTGTAGTTATCATTTATATACCTCCTGATCTTTCTGTGTATCACTTGTTATTTGCATACGTACCTTATTAGCCATCAAAACAACTCCTCTTGAGTAGAATACTATTAAAAGATCAATTATAAAGAGAAAAATAGATGAAAAGCAGGAACATATGTCTTAGGTCCCACAAACTTTCTATGGCTGAACTCTGCCCAGGATTTGGAGCCCAGCAGCCAAGGACCTCCTTTTGTAGGGAGGGTCCACTGTGTCCTGCCTATCTGCATCCTGACTTTATTTGGATGTAGCATTATCTTTCACAATATAGAAAATATTATTTTAAGTAAATTATAGCCTTAATTTAGTGCCTTAATCACAAGGGCATCTTTCCCACCTCTCTATTCCTTTTTGTTATTAGAAGCTTCTAAGAATGTAGTTCTTCTAAGAATGCAGCTCTGGAGTAAAAGAGTAAAAGAGGAGTCTTTTACTCCAAAAATGGAGTAAAATGGAGTAAAAGAGGTCTATTATGTGTGTTTTGGGTCCATTACATTTTAATAACAAAGAGTAAGACGTTCTAAAAGCAACTCCCTAATGTGATCTAATGTTGAAGATGCTTTGAAAGGCTGTCTGTTCATACTGCTTTCATATTTGTCACATTGTAATTTAAAAATAGTTTTCAGACTTGCACCCACAATGCTTCTAATGAAGGTAAAAACCACGTTCAAAGGCAAGGTAAAAGTCTGAAACTAATCTAATCACAATCTGTTAAAAATAGAGTGTAGTATAGATGCTGTCTTGTGGCATCAAGCAAATTTAACCTCATACCAGGTACAGCTGGAGATGATCACACTTCACTTATCTTTTAATATGTATATCTGGATATTGTCAATACATAATATTTGTCCTTAAATTTTTCAAATTTATTTTGGGGCAGAGAAAGCATATACCCATATTTACTCTAGAACCTTGAAATCTCATCTGAAACGTTTTCTAGATAAAAGCAAAGCAGTAATTTTTTGGGAAAATGAGGGGCAACAGCCAAGGCAGGTTGAGATGGAAAAAGAACATGAAGGAATGAAAATAAAGGCAAAGGAGGAATGTGGCTAGGCTGCATGACACTGACTGCCACATAATCATTTCATGACTAAATTTTCCAGCACCGTCAGTGTCCATTTGACACACAGATTCCCCAATGGCATAAATTCCCTGTTTGTTTCAACAGTACCTAGCTCTATAGGCCTTGGACATTGGTCTTTAACTGGTTTAAACTAGGACCCTTTCTGCAGCAACAGGCTGCCATTACTTTTGTATTGTTCAGGATTACCTAAGTGAAAAAGATAAGAGTTTTTTGGAGTTTCACAGTTCACCTGAAAAATTAATTAATGCAGGAGACATAATGTGTTCAATACTTCAAGTGGTTTATCTGACCCCTATTACGGGGCTTTGCCTTTGAGGCCCCTTTGACGGAGTTCGCATAGAGAATTTTAGGTCTTCAGAGCTAAGGGATAGTAACTTCGGCGCACAGCGAGAGTTAGGTGAGGTGGGCAGCTGTGGTTTTAAGACAGCATTGCTAGAAGTGGAAAGGAACATATCAGTTAATCACTGATGTTACTGTCTTTTCTGGTTCCCATGATTGTGTCTAAACACTTCTCAGCTCCTTGTTCCAGGTCGTGGGTGCATGCAAGCTCTTTCTAGAAGAGCTATGAATACCCATCACGGGGTATAGCAGCTGTACTTCTAAAATTCATCCATTTCCAACCTTTGAGTACTTTGTCTTGCAACTTCACCCTGCTATTATATTATTACACTTATGTTGTGCTGTTGCGGTGCAGTCACCTCTTTGCAACAGGTACTAACGCGAGCTCGGGGCATGCACCAGATGTGAATTACTTTTAGAGGGCCGGGTATGTCCATTAGGTTTCCCCAGGGCAGCGCAGCCATGGATGTAACCCCAAGGACACGAGCCGCAGCTCTCCCGTGCCAGGCCGGCAGCCTCGCTGGGGCTCGGCGGCCGCCCGGCGCCGTGTAATCCCCGCGGGGCGGATCAGGGTGCGGGGGCCGTGGCGCGGCTCTGGAGGCGGCCGGCCCGGGATCCCCAGTGGCCGCGGCCGGCCCGGCTGCCCCTCAGCGGCCGCCGCTCCCGCCGGGAGGGAGCCTGGGCCGCCCCGGCGCCCCCGCCGCGCCCTGCCCGGGGCGGGCCGAGCCCTCCGGCTTTGCCGGCGCCTGCGGGGGATTAGCGGGGCAAAGCGCTCATCCGCCGCTGACCCCGAGGCGGGACCGCAGCCGGGCCGGGGCCGTCCGCAGGAGGAGGAGGAGGAGGGCGAAGCTGAGGCACGGTGGCCGGAGGTGGCGCGGCCCCTGCCCCCTCGGCGGGGCTGGCTCGGCGGGGACCGGAGGTTTCGCTGCGGGTAATCCCCGGCCGGGAGCGACAGGCAGGGCACTAGAGCGAGTCCCGGCGCCGGTGCCTGAGACGGGGCTCTCCGCGAAGCTGCGCTGCCCGGCGACCACGCCTCGCCGAGGGGCTTCGGGGCGGCCCCCGCGGGATGGTGGCCCGGCCCCCGGGGGGTGGTGCGGGCCGGGCCGGGCCGGGCCGGGCCGGTGCCTCCCGCCGCAGCCCCGCTCCTGCCGGGACGGGCGCGCCGGGCAGCGGCGGAGCGGACAGGGGCTGCTCGGAGCCGGGAGCTCCGGGCGCCGGGGCACGTGCGGATTGGCTCTTGCTGGCTCTCGTTCGGCTGAATCCTGCTTGTTTCCACTTTTTCTTTTTTTTTTTTTTCCCTCCCTCCCTCTTTTTTTTTTTTTTTTTTTTTTTATTTTCTCTCCCCTCTGTTTTCTGTTTTGGATATTGGTGGGGTTTTTTTGGTGTTTTTTTTTTTTTTTTTTGGGTTTCTTTGTTTGTTTTTTTTTGTTTTTTGTTTTTTGTTTGTTTTTTCCCCCTCCCCCGTGTGAGCGAGTTTCTGGATAAGAAACGCGTGCAGAGTAGTCGTGAGAGATGAGAGATGCCTGGCGCGCGTGGTGCCCGCGGTGACACAGCCGGGCGCTCCCGGGGCAGCGCCAAGCGCCGCCCGCCCGAGGGACACGCGCGGCTGCGGCGTGACCGTGGCCTCGGCTGGACACGTGCAGTCCTGCCGTGCCCACTGTACACTCACACCGCGTAACTTCTTGTTGGCTAATGCTAAGTGCTAGCAAGTTTGCTTGTTGTCTGCAGTGCCTTCCTTATCTTGCTATTAGGTTACTGTATCGCCTTAATTTCAAGCCCTTATAAAGGTCATTGATACAGCAGCTTAATTAATTTTGAGTTGCCACTTTTCTGTCGTTAGAAGTTCTGATAAATACGGAGTGAGTGAGGTCGCGCCATATTGGTTTTTGTGGCTTTATGAAGTTTTACTGTGTTAAAATAGGAAAATTAAGTGATGCTTTAGCTTTGAAAACCCGGTTATTTGCTAATATATTGATGTAGTGTTTAGTCAGTGAAAAATTATCCTCATCATTTGCAGTGCCTCTCTTCTGGGAGCCACAAAATTAGCTGGGTATAATTCAGTTCATGGATTGCTAATGTCAGTTCATTACTTCTGGTGGCACAAAGTCAAAATACAATTTGACAATTCCCCCTTCCATTTTTAATCTTCTTCATTATTGTAATGCCCCTGCAAAAATATTGTTGAATGATAATTGCCATAAAAATTTTAAGTTATCATTTGTTTTAAAAACATCAGAGCTTTTCAAATTGACAACAGTAATTAAATTTAGTGTTTTGTTTCCTTTTTCTTTTCATACCCTCTTTCTTTAAATAAAGATTGGCTTTTAGAAAGGTTTGGTTTCTGTACTTGTATCAAGTTTTAAACTCTGAAGGATTGCAATCTAGCGGGTAGCCCCTTTGCACGAGAATAGATTGAATGCTTACAGCCCTCGCTGATTCTTAAACCTGTTGCTTAAAAATCCCCTCTTCCAATGGAGTTGCCTTAGAGCTGTAAACCTCAGCATGCAGTGTGACTTTCACTGTTGTGGGGCATGGCAGGGAATGGATGGAAGCCAAGGTGGAACCTAGCACTGAAGCAGATCCCTTGCATCTGTGCTCTCTGAGAACATTCAGAGAGCAAGGAGCTGGAGCCTGCCATGAGCAGGGCTGGCCAGTTCAGTCTGCAGCAAGTCAAAATGTCAAGATCAGCTGAATAATAATCCGCAGATGAAATGTCAGTGTGGACACCCAATATGCATTTATCAATAGCAAGAGATCAGGTACTGATACCACACAGTACTGCTTCTCTACTGCATGTAGAAGTTTTACAAAGGTCGAGGAGTCCAGAGGCATCAAATGTCTCTGAAAGCTGTCTTGCTTTGTTGGGAAAGTTGTCACTGGATAACAGTCACCAAAGAAAAAAGTGTTTTTAGAAACAGAAGAAGCAGTTACCCAGCCTTCCAGAGAGTAAACATTAAAAAGTGTCCTCAAAAGCCGATCAGTTTCTTCCATGAACAGCCCTGAAACTGATGTATGTACTTTGAATTGTGCCCAGGAGATATATTGCCTAAATTGAATACCACTCCTTGCCTCCAAATGCTTTACATAACCATTTATTCCTGCATTTACATTAATTTAGGGTTTGGTTGCTGGATTCAAAGTTTGCTTGGCAATGTCATTGCATGGTGCTTGCCTTGTTTGTGCATCATCAGACAACATCCAAGTCGCCTGACAGCTTTCAGGTGATGAGATGCTTGCAGTTTTCCTGTCTTTAGTATGGAGCTGATACTCATTTTGTCAGTTGCCAAGCTAAAATTCTTTATTTCCAGCATTTAAGTAGATAGAATTAATTTAACTTAACATGTCTGCATCTGAAGCAGTGTAACGGGGCTCCTGTTTTAGGCAATGGAACTTAGCCAGTAGAATCAACAGTGTCTGGAGACTGAGCTGTCTTATGCAGATAAATGCTAACCAGGTGAGGAGAATCAAATTTTTATTTCTTTGATTGAAATGGAATTAAAGCATCTAACTTAGGTTCCAATAGGTGTAGTCTACACATCAGCTTAGGTGAAGCCTACCTAAATTGATGTTTTGTGTCTTTCTTACTGGTGTAAGCACACAACAGCAAAAGGCATGGACTGACTGTTAGAGAAGGTTGTTGAATTTTATTCATCTACCATATCTGGGACTAAAGAGGCCTTTTTTCCCACTGGAAGGTTTCTTGCAGACAGGAAGGACAATTGAAAGCAATGGGGAATATATAGAGTAGAAAGTAGTAAGCAAATTGATGTGCAATTGAAAAGGATAATTTGTCTAGACATATGGAGAGTACAAAAATTATGTAATTATGCAGATCTGTTGTTGTTTTAGAGTGAAATTATAATGCTAAGCACATTCAGCTTTTGGAAAATTAAGTAAAAAAAACCCAAAAAAAACCAAAACAACAAAACCTGCAAACCTCCAAACATTTGTCTTTAACTAATGGCCAAACTAGATAATCTGCTCACACTGAGCTTAGATTTGAGTATAGTTCCCATTCAGATATAGGTTGCATCACCATTGAAATCAGAGGCCAAATATTTCCCCAGAATTGAATGGGAGTTATATTTAAATTTCCAGAGCAAACATTACTCATTGAATGATGGCTAAGATAATATACTATATAAATGAGTTATTATAGTTCTAGCTAAGAATATAAGCTGCAGTCCATGCTCTTAGTTGAATAATCAAATTATTTATCCAGAAATTGCTAGGTGCCAGTACGATGAAGGGCATATTGTAGCTTCATGCTTTTTGGCTTGTTTTGAAAATTCCATGTGGCAGGCTTTAACTTTCCTATTAAGTACTTGTCAGTGTGGCATAACTCATGAAATAAGAAGAAATGTGGTTTGGGATTTGATTGTGCCACTGCATTAAGTATTAGAAGGCCCTACTGTGTCTTGTGATTAGTGCCAGACTAAAGAACTTCCAAATTAGATATTGAATAAAGCAATAAAGGGGGTGAAAAAATAAGGTGAGATGGAGATTTTTATTTGATGTAACAAGCTGTCTATTTTTGTTTGTTTTGGTTTTGTTAGGGTGATTACTTTTTCTGGCATCCATTAGGCAAGAGGTTGAAGTTTCACAATCTGAAGGAATGCATTGTGTCACCTTCAGAGAAGTAACAGGCCTGATATGCCGTGTGCCAGTGTTCATGGCACCTGACATCTGCCAGTCCTGACATACAGGAAGATGTCTGGCACATTTCAGGGTAGAATGTGTGCAAGAGCTGTCTGGTTAAACATAAGGAATGTTTAGAATGTGAAGGAGAGAGGGATGGGGACAAATAAACCAGAGGACTGCCTCAGTAGGTGTGTTTTGAACTGAACCAATGAGGTCCTGGTTCCAGTTTTCAAGACCAGAAAGTTGTGGTAGCCAGGAGACAAGATGCTGATGGGAACTTAAAGGCTGCATTCATTGTAGTTAAATGTGAATAGATGTCTGCTTTGCTAATCCTGTAGGCTCTCTGTGTGGAGGACGATGAGTGACATGAGGCAAGGAGCTCTCATTTTATTAGCTCTTTATGGAGGAAATGGGTATGTTTTCATCCAGCTGAGATGAAGGTCTATTCAGAAACTGTTGGGGGGAATGTTTATTAGAAAGTTGCACAGATAGGTGGTATGAAACAATGGTGAAAATATTGAATCAATATATAATATTCTATGTGAAATTTAGGCTCATTGCTCCATTTCAACCCAGCTAGCAGAAGCAAAACCAATTGCTTATTCCCATGTGACTGTGTTGACTCTAGTGCTCTGTGGCCTTGACTGAAAAGCCCTCCACAGGGCAATTGGTTTGTGTCTGAAGCTTTGGGTGTGATAAATGTACTTCACTGAGTTGCCTTGGCAGCAATGAGATAGTCCAGAGGAGATATACTATACTCTTCAGCAGGCTTCCCCTTCCCTCTCCAAACTGACTAGATACTGAAAATGATGGAGAATGCAGTGGTCTGTCAGCAGAGCTGCTGAACAGGGCATCTCTGGGTATCTCTAATATTTGGCCTGAAGTCCACTGTATAGGGTGCATATGTTTGAGGTGAAGCAAAAAAGCATATAGGAATGGCTCATAAGAATTCTCACCCAGTTTGTTCTTATAACTGGCACCAAAATCCCTGTCTCAGATAAAAAAAAAAAACCACACCAACCAACAAAAAAAAAAAAAAAAAAAAAAAAAAAACCAAACCCCAAACCTTGTTTTGTTGGAACTCCAAATCTATTTTTTCCTTGTCTTGAATGTCCTGAATTTAATTGCTGTTTCTGTCTGTTTGGCTCTCTCAAACTTACAGGACAATGTACTCTGTGATTTAAACTTTGTTTCACAAACTCATTAAGAACTATAACTAACGTGACAAAGAGGGGCTCAATCCCCTTTTGCCTAGGTCAGTCTATCACGTTAATTCATTTATGCACCATTCAAGCCATAAGGTTTCATAATTTATAACCTATAACTCTTAATTGGCACACCTCCATGCAAAGCAAAAAATAAAACCTACCTGACGTTTTTATTTTTTTTAAATAAATTATTTTTTTAAATAAAACCTACCTATTATCCCTTCTCCTCTCTCATGGTACAAGTGTTCCCTTTATCACACCAAGTAGCAGGAAGGCCTCAGCAGTCCTTAGAAGCAAATCCTGTTGGATTTGCTTCTAAAGCTTTTTGGGTAAGCTGATATTTTATACCTTCTGGCTTGGAGGTTTGGTCTATACCATTTTTTATAAGTGAGCAGATTCTGGGGAAACTGCAACGGGAAAGATGACAGGAGACAGAGATTTGCCAGTGATAATGGTACGTAATGCTCATAATGGCTCTTGAGCTCTTTCAGGTCTGCCTACTTGGTGCTCTTGCTTTGTCTTACTGGCACTGTGCCCAGCATCCATCAGGCCTTACCAGCAGGTTAGCCAAAATCTGAGCAGAAGCTGAGTGAACTGTCGCATTGAACACACCAGAAGTATTTTTAAAAGTTCTTTTTTTTTCCTAGCGATTCAAGGGTACATTCCCAGCTTAGAGATTTGGATCAAGTTATAAATTGTGGTGTCTTTTAAGTAATTTTTTAATGGTGAAGGGTATGATAAATTATCCACTTGGTCACGCATCCAGACATATTCCAGGAGCAGTCCAATTTATTGCTGAAATATGAGGTTAAATCATTATCAGCTTTGACAACTTCACTGAGATGTAATAAAACATTATCCATCATCCAGAATAGAACACTTGAAATAATTCTATTTAATATATTTTCAATAATATAAGTGAAAAATAAACAATTTATCTGCAGGGACTTACTCTTAAACTTGGTGAAAGTGAGGAAACATGGTATTCATAATAATTCTTTCAAGTTATCATTTTGAAGCTTTAAATCAAAAGAACTAGGGTGAGTAATTTTTTTCTGGAATAGCACTCTTAAATTATTGAACTAAATATGACAGCTACTAAATGCATATTTTTAAGTATGTGGTGACTTTTCTTAAGACTAGATGATGTGCAACTGTTGTGATTTTCAAAAGAAAACAAAAGCACATGGCAATTTCTCTAGCGCTTTTTCTCTGGTAGCCAAATAGCACCTGCAGGATCATGTTTCCTTAGCCCTTTAACAGTTCTCATTGTACCAGCCTCTGCAGACAAATAAGCAATTGATACTGGGAGTCAATGAATTTCAGCTTCATTCTGTCAATGTATAGTGAGTTAATGAAGCCTGGGAGGCTGTCTGAAACAGGAGGTTGGAATGTTGCTTCTTGGAGTGTTCTACTTAGTTTAAAATATCCCTGCAACAGGGTGGTCCTTTGCTTATTTGAAGATTCAAGGTATCAGAGTTCCCAGCTTGGCTATGGCACAGTCTAAATATGTGAAGCTGTTCTTTGAGTTCCTGTGTCAGAAGTGCTCATCTTCAAAAGGGAGGAATTGAATCTTCCTTTCTTCAGCACTGCATATCTCCTACTGCCCGGGTCACAGAAGCTCCTGTGTTTTGGTTTGTTTGGTTTTTTTTGGTTGGTTTTTTTTTTTTTTTTTTTTTTTTTTTTTTTGTAATGTGAGACACAGGAGGCTCTAGATTTCGATGGAAAATTACATATTCTTTAGAAAATAGCCTGTATGTAGACAGACTTCAATATGGTTTGGATAATTACATATTCTTTAGAAAATAGCCTGTATGTAGACAGACTTCAATATGGTTTGGATGCCTCAGTTCTTATAAAGGCAACTATTGATACCTTTTTACTTTTCTTCCTCTTATAAAAAAAAATCACTCGTAACAGGTTTAGTAGTATCCAGTAAGATCTTAAAAAAATAGTTAGCCTCAATTAAAAAAACTAAAGCTTAGATGGAGAATTTTTGAAATGCTGTCATTATTGAAACCCTCAAAGCAAGGGTTTGAGATTATGAATCCTCATCCCTTTATCATCCCAAATTTAGTTATTGTTTTGTGTAGTACCCTAATTACAGCAGAGTGCAGAAGCTAATTACAAAGCATGAAGTGATTAAAATTTATGCATGAAGTGATTAAAAAACGCCAACAGAATTACTGTATTTGAGCACTACTTTAAAGGCAAAGAAAAATAAAGTTGTGACTCATTTATGTTCTTTTTTGAGGGAAAAAGTGGCTTTACCTGAATGTGGTGAAACTCCCAAAGCATGGATAAAGATTAGACATAAGGTCATGCCTTAGGAAGAGACTATAGTCAGTGTCCTGAGGTGAGTCTTTGTGAATCCTGTGGGACAGGAGAAAGAAGCAAATTTTGAATCTGGAATGGAAACCTGAGATTATACTTATTACAGCTGTATGTTTCCGGATCTTGATCTTTACTTTGACCTTAACGTGGAATAGTGTTAAGGGGGATTTCATTGTATCAGGTAAAACTGGGTCATTTCATTCCCACAGTATTTGGAATCAAGGAGCTGGGCCAGTACTGGCTGCAGTACTAAGTACACAACAGACTGCTGCAGGTTTCCTGGTGAATTGTATCCATCATAGACCAGGGTGACTATCGTGGTCAGTGATGGATGCAATTCAATTATTGTAAAAGGTGTTTCCTTCACAGTATGTAAACCAGTTGTTAAAGGATGTACATTGGTAAGCACGTTTTCCATGACTGAGAGTGCTTGACTGTCAGAAGACCATAGCATTGTGAAAAGATCTGTCACTTTGATCTGCTTGGCCTTTTGAGATCTATGCCATAATCCAAATCCTTAAGAGTAGGCTTGTAAAATGATTGTTTGCTGTAAGAATTTGAATTAATCTAATGCTACTATTTAAGTTGTTTTTTTGTGGGTTTCTTTCCACTTCTTGCTTGATTCTTGGTTATGGACCTAAATCCTTTGGAATTTTATGAACTTGACTCTCATTCCCCTGTCCCTCCAAAGATCTGGGAGTTAGAATATATATTCATTGAAAAGCATGGGAAACTGGCTTCACTCAAACTTGATTTTGGTTAAAATTATCATTTGAATTTCCCTTCATTTGATACTGTGTATACTGCACATACCTTCATTTGATATTGTGTAGTCAACATGATATCAAATTAAGGGAAATTAAAATGCAACAATTCTTATTCATTGTGCTATCTGTGCATGCACACTATATGCAAAAACATTTCTAGTGTTTGAAGCTGGAATGTGTTTCTCTTCCCATTTCTAGGAAGCGAATTGCTATTAACCATTGAATACTGAGTGAACACTGACATCTCTTTATCCTAGGAGCCATCATTTGAGATGCTTCCGTTGTCTGGGAAAACAATAATATTTGATAGCTTTCCTGATCCTTCAGATACCTGGGAAATAATTGAGACTATTGGCAAAGGAACTTATGGAAAAGTTTTCAAGGTGTTAAATAAGAAAAATGGCAGCAAAGCAGCAGTCAAAATTTTGGATCCTGTTCATGTAAGTTACTTAAATTACTTGGTTAATTGTGAGCTTATGTCGTCTTTTTTTTTTTCTCTTAATCTTTGTAGATAATTTGTATTGGAAGTGACTGTGAAATAAACTATTTCAGCCTGCTATGTATCAGGCTAGTTATCAATGCATTTTTCTTAACATAAGTGATCTTGGAAGTGGTTGCTTATGGTAAAAGTCAGAAATATACCTAAACTTTGTTGCTTGTAGTTTGTTACGCCTTCTCTCTTGTTTTTGGAAGCAGAGCCGATTGTTCTCCTTTTCAATAGTAAGAGTCCTAGCTTATTCTATTTTTGCTGTTGTTCCCTTTCCTTTTTTTAAGTTTTTGACAGCTGGCCAGTAAGGAAGTTATGTACTTCTAAGTACTTAAGCTGTACCTTCAAGCATCTGAGTACACACTTGTAGCTGAGTTACATGCTAGGAGTGATACTTCAAAAATAAATTAGCATACTTTATTGTTATTGTTCATTCAGTGTTTTCAGAATGTGCCAAAATATGTAGGTCTCACAGAGGAATCCATCTTTTCAAATGGAAAATGCAAAGGGATTAGCTCTACACACAAAGCACCAGGCAACTGGAAGGTGGAATTACGAAGTTGTAGAGCACGGTTTTGTTCTCAATAACTGACATTTGTTGGGTGGCAGATTAATGCTCAGAGAGTAAGGAAGAACACTTGTCTTGATTTGTACAGGCACACCCCACTGACTTCAGTGGTGCTGCACGTGGCTTGGGACTTTTCTTGAGAACAAAACATGGGAAGGCAGCTGTTCCTGTTTTGGAGGCCCTTTTAAGTTCTTCTTCTGCACTCCCAGTATAGGTTTATGAGGTGTGTGCTTCCATGGCATGACCTCTAGGCAGGAATAGGTGAGCATGCTATGCTGTGTGGACCCTACAGGTCTGGAGCTGCACAGCCACACAGGGCTCTTCTACCTCTGCATATCACACAGTGTCAGATTATGATCCCATAAACTGAAATTCTATGAAATATATTGGTGAAAACATAGTATCTTCCATTATCTATGCTGTGTTTCTTGCTGATCTGCTTTTTATTTGTGTGCTTTCAAAGCAACAAAAGGGTGCTCATCTCAATTCAATACCACAACCTCTTCCAAAGTAAACATAACTTGCCAAGTGATAAGCATCTTGATGAGTTCAAATGTATTGGAAACTATTTTTGACTCTATTGCTTTCTGTAAACAAGGTTCTTGTGCTTACAATAAATAGGTATGACTTCCTTGTCATTGGTGTTCATCTAAGCGCCTGTTTGGCAGGAAATGCTTTTGCTTTCCTATTTTTCAGAAGTGTTCAGGAGTGATTCTTAAGTGGCAGCTGGCTATGGCAGGAATTCCTGAAAAAAATCAGTGAAACTTCCAAAGTTCTGTACACTTTGGAGGTTGCAGAAAAAGATTAAAGGATGATGATAGGAAGAAAAAGGAAATAGTAAAGTTGATGCTAGAGGAAAGAGAAATAGATTAAGTAGGAAAAAAGGAATAGAATGTAAAGGATACGGAAGAAATAGGATGGATAACAATGAAATATAAGAAATTGAAGATTGGAAAATGTATAACTGATGAAAACGGGTTCCTTATTTTAATGAAAAAATGGTAGTAGTGCAGTCAACATCAGTCTTCCAAGACTTGACTCTTAACTAAATGTTTTACCCTTTTTATTCTAAGAACACTATTCCTCTTTGCCCTCTTCTATTTACAGGGTGTCTGGAGTAGCTGCTGTTACTGCTAAAATGACAATCCTGTATTGGAAATAAAGTCAAAGCAATAAATGAGTTCTTTTTATTTAAACTGAAAGTATTATTAATGGCTGCAGAGGGAGCCATTGCAATGAAGGAAAAGATACTTTAAGTATTTTCTTCTTTACATTTTACAATTCTTCTTCTTTGGAGATCGTTTCAAAATTGTGCCTCTTGAGAGGTAGATAGGAAACAAAGCAGAAGAAATGTGGTTTAGTTTAACTGATATTTTGATATTAAACTGGGAACCTATGTTATTATGGGTGATATAAGACTGAAATAAGCATTTAATGTTTAATCTTTAGAGCACACATTCTTTTTGCTGGATAACAGCTCATCTATTTGGAACTGAAACAGGAAAGCAAAGGTGTTGAAATGAGAATTTATGAACATGGAACTGAGAAGGCTTAGTCTTGTCCTTAGAACTATAAGTAAATACCATTGTACTTTAGAACTCTTAGCCAAATTATCCTATATATGGGAGACATATATATCCCTATATATGGGATGAAAAATTTCAGTCTGCCATTTCTAATACAGTTCTTTTATAACGGCAAATATGCTAAATTCAACCAAATATTTCAAGTTTTTCCCTTCATAAAAGACCGAGGAATATTTTTCGTTTTAGTAGGCACAGAATGAATATTCTATCATTTAATTTCTCCTTATAATTGTAAAAATCTCAAAATCTTAGTACCCCTCAGGAGACAGAAACCTCTATTAATTCACAGTAGGACAATGGGCTAATTCTCTTCCAATTTCCCCAAGGCAGTCAAAACTATTGTATGCTTTATTTTTAATTTTTTGGCTTTTGACTGTATTTTTTTCCTTTCTTTTGTTTTTGCCAGTTCCGTTTTCTGTCTTCATCCCTGCTTCTTTCTCTTTCCATTCTCTGCTACCTTCAGTACTTTGGTTCTTTCTTCCTTCCTTGTATTTTTTTTCTTGTACTCTGTGTTGTGCTAGAGAAAATTACCAAAAAATTAGTTTCTCCATTTTAAGAAAGAGGAAAATTCCTGCTGTTTTTCAGTTGTTCCATAACAAGATCTCTAAAATCCTTCCTTGTGAGAAGACTTATCCTGGTAATCTTAATATGAAAGTTTAATGGCCTGATTCATGATGATACTGGTGACAGAGGAAGTTCTTGGAGAACAGTCAAGCTAGTCTCAAGACAAAAGGCTCCTGTGAGGAACTTGAATAGGATATTGGAGAGACCTCTTTAAGAAACAAGTGAGCAAAATGCTCTTGGGGCATGTGTGTGGAACAGAATGAGAACAAGCATCATTCATGGGGAATACAGAACTTGCCCTTTCTCTGCCATGGTCACTTCTATTTGGCTTTGCTGAGACAGGTTTTTGGCACTGAGTAGATGCTTTTCACTGATATGAAATCCATTCATACAAATAGTGAAATTCATAAGGGAGCCTTCTTCTATAATGGATTTTTCACTTCTTTTTGTGTAGTTGTAAATAGCAAATTGTATAGAAAATGTTTTAAGTCTGAAATGAGTACGCTAACATTTTTTTTTGAGATCTAAGCAATGAGGGGAAAATGGCTGCAGATATTTGCCTTTATCAGACAGGGATTGAATATTTTGTCAGCATGACTCAAATGCAGTGTAATCATCATCTCTCAAAGAGCAATTCCAGTGCGCAGGTGGGAAAAGTTTACCTGAGTCATCCAGTGCCTGCTAAAGCCTGCCAATGCCTGTGTCCATTTTTGGTCTGAAGGGATCTGTATGGCTCCCAGTGCATCTGTTGGCAGAACTGGTTCTCATATCTCAAAAGGATTTCCCTCACTAAGAAACCCGAGGTCTCTAATGAGAGTGTGACAAAAAGCCATGATTATTATAGTTCAGTAGCAGAACGCAGGGAGACCATGGGTGTCACTAGCCTTTATGACAGTAGAAAATGAGAAGAATTCCCAGGTAATTCTAGAGAGTGGGATGGCAAATGAATAAGATGTGACTGCAGTCATATTGCACCATTTCTAGTTGGGGTTGCCATTACGACTAAAGCAGTATTTTGCCAAGGCATCTGCATACCTACCTACTTGTGGATTGCACTGGCTTTGCCTTGACATCACAGAATAGTTAAGGTTGGAAGGGACCAGTGATGGGGTCATATGATCTAACCTCCCTGCTCAAGCAGGGTCTTTCTAGAGCACATGGCACAGGATTATATCCAGAGAGTTCCTGAATCTCTCCAGAGAGGGACACTCCACAGCCTCTCTGGGCAACCTGTTCCAGTGTTCTGTCACCCATGCAATAAGGAATTTCTTCCCCATATTCAGGTAGAACTTCCTGTGCATCAGTTTCTGCCCGTTGCCTCTCATCCTGTTGCTTGGCACCACTGAGAAGTGCCTGAATCCATCTTCTTGACACCCTCCCTTCAGACACTTGTAGATATTGTTGAGGTCCCCTCTGTTTTCTCTTCTTGAAGCTGAACAGGCCCAGCTCCCTCAGCCTTTCCTCGTAAGAGAGATGTTCCAGTCCCTTCATCATGTTTGTAGCTCTCCCCATGACCCACTCCATTAGATCCATGTCTTTCTTGTACTGAGGAGCCAAGACCTGGACACAGCACTCCTGATGTGGCCTCACCAGGGCTGATTAGAGGGGCAGGATCACCTCCCTCAGCCTGTTGGCAATGCTTTTCCTAATACAGCTGAGAATCCCATCAGCCTTCTTGGACCCCAGGATGCACTGCTGGCTCATGGACAACTTGTCCTCCAGGACCCTTGTTCCTTCCTGAGGGCTGTTGTGTCATACCCCACATGTTCATTAGTTGAAACTGATAAGGACAAAATTAAAAAAATAACTGTTTTGTATTCACTAAACAGAACCAGGCTTTGTAGTTCTCTAAATGGTATATTCATGTTCTCTTTGGTTTTTTCTTTGTATCATTTCAAACTACGTTTGAATTGACAGAAAATACTTTGTGGTTTTTGTTTTTTTTAATGGCTATCATTATTTATTTGTTAACTGCTATGTATTTCTTGTTTGTGACACTAGGATATTGATGAAGAAATTGAAGCTGAGTACAACATTTTGAAAGCTCTCTCTGATCATCCCAATGTAGTCAAATTCTACGGAATGTATTATAAGAAAGATGTCAAAAATGGAGACCAGCTTTGGCTAGTTCTCGAGGTAAATAATACGGAAAAATAGGAGGTTTATTCCAGTTGATTGCATTGTTGAGTATAAACAAATTGAATGTGATGCAAGTCAATTGTGTGATGTTTTTTTTAAGAATAGTTGCATGCAAAGTGATAAATGCTGTTGTTTAGTCTTTTTACTGTTCTGAATAAATTCCGTGTTCAGTGCTCTTATCTTGATATTACACTGATAGTCCTGTGCCTTCAGAATTAGGATATAAGTTCTAATAAACTCATAGGATTTGCTACCTAAAATCTTTCTTTGGTGAAAGGCTTGCCATGGGAATCTTCTCGTAGTAGCATTTCTTTAAATATCACTAACATTTGACATAGCAGTTTAAGAATACAGTATGGTGATTTTTTTTCCAAATGAAATTATAGAAATTATTCAACTGAATTCCTTTTTTTCTGTGGGTGGTAAATGCACAAATAGATAAATAAGCCAACAAAGGCAGCTACTGCCCAAATGCTGTTGACAGCAGCAGGATTTCCTCAAATTAAGTTCAGAGCAAGATGTGTTTGTCTTTAGTTTTGAGTAATTTGTGAGCAAAGAGCTTGATCATAACAGTTTCTACAGATTCACAGCCTGTTCTGTAAAAACTTCCTCTTGTATCCAGAGGAAAATGAAGAATATCTCTGACAGGAATAGTGTGCTTTTCCTAGGAATGAAGACTTTTGCTGTCATTTGATCAGGGTTTGATAAGGTTGAGATTGAAGAAATGGTTGTATTTTATGATTTGTCATCTAAGTAAATGCAAATCTCCTACCAAATATCTCAATGATACAATGGTATCAAATTCTAGAAACAAGCTATCAGTAATGCATTAGTTCTAAAAAAATCTATTCCAAATTCTCATGTGTTCTATTGGAAGATGTTTTTAAGAATGGTTTGCATTGCAAATCATAACAAATTATTAGGTTAGACTGACATAAAAAGGTATCAGGTGTTTGTGAAGTGAGCATCTTGGAAAATCCAGTGTCTGTTTTCTGCTGGGCATAGGAAACTCCCATCTGTGAAACTTTTGGCCTGTAAAGGATGGATGCCAAACAGCCAGGCTGAAACAGACTGGGAGGAAACAGTCAAGTGTTTATATTTTAACTTTTATATTTCACATGGAATTATGTTCTTTATGTGAAAAACACGAGCCTACATGTGGAGTATGTTTTATATTTACTATTTTTAAGCCAAGCTATACATGTGCAAATATGGAATGTGTCTTGGATGCTTTCTGTCACTGCACATGTAGATCTGTGAACACAATGGATTTCAGCTGGTATGTGTAGATATGCATAAGCAGGAAAATAAATTTCAGTATTGACTTTGATGAAGGTTTCCTATTAATAATAGTGTATGTGAAAAAACATGTCATGAAACCGATTTCTCTGTTCAAGTGGCATCTTCTTATCAGCTTGTGTGCAGCTTTACAGTTGCAGTTTGCTTTTCACAGCAGCTATTAAGGTGTCCTGGAGTTTATAAGAATGAGTATCTTTTAATTATCTCCATTTTGTGTTCTTTGATGGGATACATGGGCAACACAATTTGGAGAGAAAGTTTCTCAAATTTCACTAGGAATGGGTTGTGATAGATGGTAAAACTCAGCATTTAGTAATGAATTTAGAAACACCACTTCAGGTTACCAAACAAGTTATTCACTGGTGCATTTGAATCCATATATTTAGATATTTGGGTTTGGTTTTTTTTTTCCTAGGGGAAAAAATCTTCAGCTTTTTAAGATGTGTCCCATGCAATGTATTTTTAAGAAAACTACCTATGGGAATGAAAGTGAAACAAGAAAACATCTGTACAGAATGACAGTACTCTTGACTCTCAGTTCAGAAATGCCTTTCTCTCTGTTGGCTGCACTCAGATAAGCTGAACATCTGCTCCTCCTTGGATGTTGTTCTAATCACGTTTATAATACAGAATGTTGCAGGAAGAAGGATTCTTGCTGGGTGCATTAAGCTTTGCCGTGTGTGTCCAAAGACGCAGGCACAAGGAACTGTCCTACTGAGTCTGCATTGGAAAGAAATCCCATATTTGGGACGAATCAGCTTAGCAGTTTGGTGTCAGCAGACAGCAGCATGATGACACAGCTGAGGCAGAGTGTGCTGTAGCCCATTTATTTCTGCTCTAGCTGTTAGTTCAGAAGGGAAAATATCTGAGAGAGTTGAAAATCATCTGATATAAGATGGAGCAGAGAGGAATCGTGTCAGGCCCCTACAGGTGGGCATGTAGGTCTGGGACAGGTGGGGAGAACAAATGGCACAGGCCTTGCCTGGTGCAAAGAACAACCTAGGCAAGAAAGAGTGAAGGCTGAAAAGCCATAGCAAGGTAAGTGGTAGGTATTACACAGCTTTTACTTGCTGCTGTAAACCAGAATCGTAATGCAACATATTTCTATAATTCACTTTCTACAGAGAGCAGGTAGAACTTTTAAGAAGCATTTCAGTCCATTTTCAAAAGACGCAAAGTTATGCATACCCTATTTTTGATGAATTTAGGTCACATAAGTATGCTTGTGTATTTTATAGTCATCAATATAGTTTTTATAGGAAATAGAGGAAGCATGCATTTTTTTACAGTAAAAAAAAAAAAAAAAAACAAACCTTATTTAATGGGTTAAAACTTATCTTGGTAGGGGAAAAATTGGAAAGAATGACTTTCCACCCAAAAATACAACTTTGTAATATCAAAGTGTATTGTAGAAACCTCTCACTTCTGGAGAGGTAGAGGGGATTGCCAAGAAGTGTTACAGAAATACATTCCTTTCGCTCTGCTGAATGTCAAGAAGACTGACAAAATATTATTTTTAGGTGTTTTTTTTTTAACCCTGAGGTGTGTACATGAGCATTTCAAGAACATATGCAGTGTCCTGTTGAGTTAGGCCAATGGTCCTTGTAGCTCAACTTTCTGTGTACTGTGGTGGCACTAGAAGATGCTATTTAGGAAGACTTTGTTGTCCAGTTTTTGCAGTCCATTTTTCTCATGCTTTCCAGCAACCATGATTGCTGTTTTACAGACTATTACAGACTATATCCCAGACTATTCTGTTTAGTATCCATAAATGGACACACTAAACCTGATGATGGTACAGGAATGCTCTATAATCTCCATATAAGTATACAAGTTGAATTTTTGCATCACTATTATATGCTGATTTCTATTTGTGTAATATTCCATGTAGTAGAAAATAATGTTTTCAACATGGCAAAAATGTTTCTAAATCTAATTATATTTCAATTTGAAGAAATTTAGACTCCTGCCCATATGAGAAGGGGGAATGTGTTACAGTTTCCAGTGGATTGCAGGCTCTATTTTCTAGCCAGCTCTGTTGTTAAAAAGTACCTGCAGAGTACTTGATGCAATTTGCACAGGTGCACAGTCCAGACTGAGTGAACCGGATTTATCTTTGTTCTCATGTGGAACCTTTTGTTGATCTAGTGTAATCTTCACCAGAGAAATCATGTAGGAGTGTAGAGTAGCTTCTGCTTGGAATCTGCTTCTCTGAAGAGGTGTCATTTTAGCCTTTCCCTTTCCCTCAACCTTTTAATACGGGAGAAATCATTGAATAAATTGATAATTTGCGTTATTCTGGATTTTTTGCAAAGTGGTATAGTTTGAGTTTCATCATCTAAATGTTTTTCATTATGTTAATTGAACCTGCTAACCAGATGCAGATAACTCAAAAGAATTACAGAAATATTGTTGTGATGGGTTATTGTGATTCAGTTGGCAGCTATGTTTGCTGATTTAATATTTGCCTGAAGTGATTTAGATTTTTTACTTACCTTTGATCATTTAAAGTTAACAGTAAGAGGAAAAAAGGTGGAATGCACAAATATCTAAATTCTCTTTTTAAGTCCTTGGGATGCTTTTATTTGTGATGGGTTTTTTTCAGAAAGAAGAAAAAAATCTTAAACCTGATAAGTAGAAGCTCTCAGGAGTTTGAATTAAACTAGTATAATTGAATTAAAATACAGAAAACTAGTGCATCAGTTCACCTGCTACTCTTTCTGCAAACACAAAGTGAAAACCCACAGTTAATCAGAGTACAGACATTGTAACAATTGTAAATGTAGCACCATATGGAAAAAAGGAATAAAATGCCAGTATATCAAACTGCCAGCCTGCTATACCAGGGTTATGTCAGTCCATTACTACTAATTTACTTCAAGTAAAGCTTGCCAAATGCTTGTAACAGGGTAAGAGCTGGAGAGGACTAGTCAACAGACTGTTGCTCTGTTATGGGTGCAGAGTAACCCACTAGTGCAGCTCCTGCCCAGTTACCAATCACAAGGGAGGTTGCCTTTGGTGAGGTGTTTAAATTAAATGAGAATGTAACAAGCTGAGATCCCTGACAGAACTTTCTGGTTTTATGGAGATCCTATAGAAGAACTACCATTCTTGAGTTTGTCTAGAGACAGAGAACCGAGGACAATGTGTAGAGAGTATCAGTTATTCACTCCTTTCCTGTCAGAAAAGTGACTCTTCATAGCAGAGAGCTTTCTTCGAAGGTTTAAGCCAATAGAACAAATAGCTTTGGAAAAGGAGAACTGAATGGATAACAGAAGTCAGTTGTGATCCCAATCAGTAGTAAGCATGTGTCAGCACTGTAGTACAGGAAAGTTATTAAGGAGGATTTGAAGGAGGATGTTGTTATGGTTTTCTGGTTTAGTTGATCCTTCAAAGCAGAATGGAAAACATGTTATGCCTACAGACGCCCAGTAATGGATACCACTGTGAGCTGATCAAGGATAGAAGTAGATCTCTTTTTGCATAAGAAATGGTATTAGCACTGCTGTGGACTTTGACAGGTAAAACAGCTTGTGTTTGATGTGATTGAGAAAGGGCAGCCAGTGTGAGGGTTCAAAGGAATAATGGCATGGCTGGAGAGGGCTGGTTAGGGATAAGCACTCACTAAAGCCAAGAGAAGGAGATGTTGCAAGAACTCCTACATAAAATTAAGAATGCTGTACAATACATGTACACTGCTGCATCTGGCCTGGAGTGAGTCTGCTGTGCTGTTGCACTGTTGTATCTGCTCTTTGGAGAGAGAAATTTAGCAGATCAGATGCTTCCAGATGTTTGCAAGTCTAACTGTGGTCACAAAGAGAGCCTTTAGAGTTCATGGAATATTTATACATTTTCCTCATAGATTCATAAATGAACAGTGACAGCACTATTTACACGTTTGTCAGAGAAAAATTAGTATAATTAAGGCCCAAATTTAGTGTGGTTAATAGTCTTGGATCCTTCACTAACCCACTATATGTGAAAGAGCTTCTGTTTATGTTGCCTTTTAAACGTTGCGTGTAATTCTAATAGATAAGGAAGCTCACAGAAGTGCATCCTCCTTATTGAAACAACAACAAAAATCCTTTGCTTTGTTATATAATGTCCTATCTATGGAGTATGTTCATGTAAAGAAATAAGTCTCAGGAAGTCCAGTTGCTGAGAGGATGGGAGATTTTTTTTTTCCTACTTCGGAGCTGAGATGTTAGTAGTGCAATTTTAGGTTGCAGTGTGGTTTCTACAAAAGAGGAGAAACAACTGTCCAAAGATCCAAGATTGTTGGTATTTACCAATAATCCCTATATCAAAAATAGCAAGATTGTTGGTATTTTTATTTTAAAAAAAAGAAGGCTAAAATATTTCACTTCTGTTGCATACCTTAACTTGAATGAGGCTTCAGCTGTTTGAGAGCTGGAAGTCTGGGTGGTGTAAAATATAAAGAAAGAGAAGAAACCGTAAAAAACCAAATGCCACCCTGCTCCCAACCCTCCCCCCCCAAAAAAAACCAAACCAACCATGACAGATTCTTTGACTTTTTAAATCACCTCAATTTTTGCAGTAGATGGCAATATATTTACGCATTTAATTTTGACACATTAATTTTGATTTTCTAAGCTATATAGGGAGACTGATAACTTCTGTGTGCTAGGGAAATAGATCAATATTTTTTAAAAAATCTAGGTAATCCTCCTTGACCAAGCTTGTGATGCTTTCACCTCATTCCCATATCCCAGTCTAAAGGGGCAAAGAGTCCTGTAACATGTATGGAATAGTGGCTTTGTGCAGGGTCTTGTTGTGTTGGCCATGTGGGGGTGACAGCACACTCTGCCAGAACCATATCCATCCCCTGCTCCTTTTCCAGGCACAGGCTACCTCTTCAGGAGGCTGTTTATGCCCAAGCAGGCTGGGCACAAAAAAAGCAAAGCTCAGGGCAGGATGGATAGTTCTGCCCTTCTCTCTTGCTGAGATTTCCAGCGCTGTGTAAGAGTCCTGATGGCCGGCAGTAAGGCATTTTCTCTCCATTTGCTTGATCTTTCTTTTTTCTTTCTCAGCTAATGGTGTTGTCACTCTTCATGGCACCTCTCTGTGCATGGAAGAGGAAGAGTGGAGTGGCTGTCAGTGTTGTAAAGCAACCAATTCTTGTTCTAGATCTGCAAGAATATTTGGCTAAAAATATCTGCAGCCTCGTGTTCTGCTGCCTGCAAGGAAAGCACGGAGCTTGGGAAGTCACTGATCATGCAAAAGTTCAACAGAAAAAATTCGTGCCATTGAAGGTGTTGGGACTTCAGTTGTTGAATTCCATTTGACTGAAGAGGTTTTCTTTTAAAAAAACATACAATTATAATGAATCAAGAAGCATTTTGCCAACACTGTCAGACACGTGGTCGGAGTCTTGGGGTTGTCCTCTGCAGGGCCAGGAGCTGGTCTCAATCATCCTTGTGGGTCCATTCCAACTCAGAATATTCTATGATTCTATAAGGAATGGGTAGAGGTATGGATACTGGTGTTGGTTTTATTGCTGTGACTGTTTAGCAAGAGTGGGAAAATCCAAATTCAGTCACATGATACTTTTTGTGACACCTCTCTGAGTAATGAGCAGTGGCTGGAGTGAGCCCCACAGGAATTTGTGGGAGTGCCTTGAAGCAAGACCCAACACTCACTTTGGCTTTTAAAAAGATGAGCCTACCTGAGATAAACTAGCAACGTCCCTGTATCAGTTACTTCTGTTTTGCATGAAATAGAGAACCCTGTGGTATGGCCAATTTAATGATTTATTTAGGATTTTCCTTTGGCATGTTTACAGTATGCTTTTGTTAGATATAGGAGTTACTATATGCAGATGTGTTTCCATCTATGGTAATAAAGGCAAGTTTATGGAATTCAAAAAAAAGGAAGTTTTTAATGGAAGTGTTTAATGGAAAGTATAATAAGAGTTATAATAAGAAAACAGATATACAGTTGTTTCTGGCATGTGATATTTGCTGTAAAACAGTAATGTTTCAGGCAATTAATATAATGGAAAATAACAAGTCCATTTAGGTTTCATAAAGGCTGTGTGAAGGGCAGGAAGCTGTCATTTGCCTAAATATTATTAGCTATTTTCAAATGGCATATATAGCACAAAAATTAAACAACTGAAAATTGCTTTTTCATATTTTTTACCACAGGTCATTTTTCAGAAATGTCTTTGGTTATAATTGCTCAATTCAGACCACTGAATGTTTTGATCCATTACATGCCTGAATTGGGCTTGATTTCTCCATTTCTAATGTGTCCCTCTTTGCTTCCCAATTATAGCAATTTTTCATTCTTGAATCATATCCTATTTTCTCAAGACCAAAGATGTATGGCTACAACTATTATTTGATACTTCAAACTTTTACAAAATACTCCTAATTTCTCTGCATAATGAATATTTCATATTACATTGTGGTTTGCACAGTTTGCATCTTTTAAACAACTGGTTATGGCCCATCTTGCTGGAGAATACTCACATGCAAAAACCCGGTTCTCAGTAACTTCTAGCAGTTTTTGCCACCATGCAGTAAAGCAGAAGCCCAGAAAATAGTTTTACCATACGACTATTTAATTCAGTAGCATATGAGTAATATGCCTCTCACATTCTAATATTTAACATCACTTTGCTTTCTGTGCATTTTATTTTTAACACAATTTTACCAAATATGTAAGGTAATTTAAAAACAAAATAAAACAAAACACCAAAATCCACATTTGTTTAGTTTTTGATTAGATCCAAGATAACCAGACCTCCTTTACCTGTAATGGGGAATAGCATAGTTCATTGAAAGAATGCTTGGACTAAGAGTTGTTTGTTCCTTCTTTGAGGGTTTGCTCTCTGACACCTGATGGTTAAGTGCTTAAATTCAAGTGTGATAGACAGAACAATTTTGCTGCTTTTGCACTCAGTTTACATGCTGTGTCTCTTTATAAAGGGAGTGACTGAAGGCACTCCAATTGTAGGGAGAGGGGTCTCCTCCTCATTCTTTGTCAGGCAGAGGTGGCTGAAAGCTGCTGACTAAAGGAGAAAAGTACTGTAGCAAGGAACAAGGAGCTGGGATGTTCAGAAACAAAACAGGTGTCCTGGGTTCCAGAAATAATGCCAGCATTTGTTGGTGCTGACTTTGCTGAAATCAAAGCCTGGAAGCAGGGAACTGCCTTACACACACACAGTGAGAAGGGAGAGACTGGCTCACAAAACACTCTAATTTTAATTCTGTCCAATCTAGTCTCTCTGAGTTAATCATTCCAGTAGTTCATTAAAATAAGAAAAAAAGAAGAAAAATATGGCTTTTGAGTTTAACATCATTTTGTTCTTATACAATTACCTTTAAGAAAGTTCTTCAGAACCTTCTTGCTTAGTAGGGTCCTGTGACAGTTACAGAGTCCTCTAGCTCCTTTTGTGTCCCACACACTCCCATGAGGAGACAAATTGCCTTAGGGATGAGTGGGTTTCATCTTCACTCCTTTTGTAAAAGCGGCCTTTAGACAAGCCCCATTGTTTGGATCTGTGCTTCCCCAGCCATGATTTCAAACTCAATAGGGAAGATTTCTATTGCAGTAATTTAAATTACAGTGAATTAGACTAAATTACTGTCTTTGTGTAGAAACACACACATAAAATGGATTATCAGTAGTGTGGACATGGCAGTACTTGTAACTACTCTCTGAACCCTGAATAATATAGAAATGATGCTACAGAAAAAGAAGGTGCTTTGAAATGTTTCTTAACTGGTGAAGAGTGAACAAAAGTAATGCAGCTCTGAGAGGAAATAAAAGCTGTGAAGTGCCTGCTGTTATCACATGCTGCCCTATTTGCTTAGGGGTTTCTGTGCGTTTTCTAGAGCCTCAGCTAAGGTTTGCAGCAGTCAGTAGAAATACTTCTGTCATTATGGATCCCAAAGTTAGTATTCTGTTTTTTCTCCCTAGCCAAGGGAATGGTTTTACCCTCTAAATGTTATTCTTACCACTGCTCCTTGTGTATGATAAAATGATTAATTGCACTAAGTTTGCTTTATCAAAATCTTCTTTCTTGGTAAGTTGCCTCTTGTATTTGCTCAGAAAGTTCTGGCTTTTTACTGTCCAATGCCTCTCAGTTTTGTAGTTAGGTTAGCTCTTATTTTGCAAAATGACCCTTCCATTTATTTGATTATTAAAAAATTACAGCTGTGCTATGGTGTTGCCAGGCCATGAAGCTATAGTTGAAGCTCATTCAGAATTTCTGTTCTATATATATTTTGTTCCCAGTTGCTTTACAGAAAATTACTTGAAATAATAACTTGGTACCACTTCAGCTGTATAATCTTTTGAGAAGATGTGTACAGGTGATACATTGATTTCTTCATTAGCAACTTGATGGGGATGTAAATATAACATAAAGATTGTGAAATATGGGATGGAGTAATGTAAAGTTTGTGTTGGGATGAGCTAGAAGGGGAATTGAATGGGGCTCTGTCCATTAAACCTTTGTAACAGCACTGTCACTTTCTTGCTTTTTTTCACAATATTACAAATGTTTGAGAACAGAAAAATCCTTCTTTTGGGGATTAGGGTTTTTTTTTCTTCTTGTTTATGTAAAGCTTACTTGGCTTCATTCAATTATGCTGAATTTAAAAGAAGAAATTTATGCAATAATTGCATAGTTGTGGATTTTCCATTTTGGCCATGATGTGAAGATATCTATGATTTGACTGAGAAATATGAGTTTGTGAAGGCCAGCATTGCATAAGATGAAACAGGCAAACTTTTCCTCTGGCTGGCTGTCTTGTCAGTGCATGTGCATGGCAAAGAAAATGAGAAGTTAAAAACCAAACTGAAAGGAAAGAAATCAGAAGCAACCAACACCTGTAAGGCTGTGACTAACACAGCCCTGGAGGTGCTAGATGATATAAGATAGCAAAATCATAAATACCCATGGTTTTTGATCACTGGAGCAAAACAATTCAGGAAAGATGCCTATTTCAGTGGTACATTTTGTTCACGCTAAATTAAAAGCAATCAACTTTGTCTAAAAGCATAGAGAAACCATTGCTGTGGTTTCTTTTGGTTATGGGTTGTCTCGTCCAGTTGTTATGAAAAATAGGAGCAACAGTGCACATCATTCTTTCATTGGAGATGAAATTAGAACTGTGCTGCACAGACAGGAGCTGTGTACTGAACCATTCAGCCCATTGAAGAAACTGATTTAGTTCCATGTAAGTTTTCACAAGAACCTTCAAGTAGGGGTGGTAGGTGTTAAGTGCTGTCAGTGGAATGTGCTCTTTGGCGGTAATAATTATGAAAACATGTCACACTGTAGGCAGAGAGTAAGAGTTACTGATCACAGCTGAGCTGTGAGATGGACAGCCCATGCAGTTCTTGTTTGGAGAGAGAAGGCAAAGAAACTGACTCTGGAAATGGCTGTACGAGGTAGATTCTGTTCTGTTCTAATAGAGAAGATCTCTTTTGAAAAGAGGTGGAAGGAAATTTGAGTGGAAAAGGCCCCAAAATAGTTGTTTTCACTCACCTAAGAAAAGAAAGGATGGTAAAGATGGCAGCAGGGTAAAGATAATGGGCTTAGAGAGAGTATGCTTTAGCTGGCTTCAGGAGCTGGTGGGTGCCTGAACTTAGGAAAAATAATGTAAAAATGCAGGAAAGTACCAGGGTAGCTGGCAGTTCTTTAAACACATTAAAAACACAATAACAAATTAGCTGGTGCAAAGAAAAATAGAAGCACAGTAAGAGACTAGTAAGAATGCAATTGAAGAGTGCCTTCAAATAGGAGAAACAAAAATGATCACTAAAGCATTTAAAGACAAGTTCAGGGGGTCTAATGTGGAAAGTGGTAAAGAAAAGGTTACTAGATAAATGAGATACAGGAATACTTAGTATATGTCTTTACAAAGTGAGGAAAAATAATGTCCTAGGGAAATACAGACCAACCTTCTTAACTTTGATACCCACAACAGTTCTAGAACAAATTAATAGAGACAAGCATAGAACGTGCAGAACCCAGTATCATTATAAGTGGTCAACTTGGACTGGACCAAATTATGTTAGTAAAATATAATCTTTTAACAGGATAATGTTTCTTTTGTAAGGATTTTATATGGTCCCATGTGACACGCTTGTGAGGAAAATGTGGAAATACAGAAATTTCACCAAAAAAAAAAAATTACCTCTTTTTCACAAAACAGGATTTAGTTAACTTTTAGGCTCGGAGAATCTCAAGTGGGCATCTGCTTTAGGTCTGCTTCTGTTCAGTAATAACTTGAGTGATGAAAAAAGTCCGCATAAAAAGTTGAAGTAGATACCTAGTTTAATTACAGGCACATTGGGGAATAGCATCAGATTCACAGTAGTGAATAACAGAGAATTTTTTTTTGAATCACAGAAGACAGACTCATGCAAAATACTGCTATCCATAGGAAGAAGAAATGGGACATACCTGACCAGACTGTGGGTCTGCAGAAGGGGATTCTCTGTAAAGTGGAGATGATTATATTCTGTTCAGCTTTTCTCAGCTAAGACAAGACTTCCAAGGAATTCTGTATGCAGTTTGGAGCAAAATGTGAGACAAACATCAATGGCAAATTGAAGGCAGTCCAAGTTGAGAAAATGTGGAGATTTTCAAAAGGTTACAACAATTAATATTGTGCAGCCTAAAAAGGATTTAAAAAATGGCCTATCATGACAGTAGTCTGACAGAGATGGAAATAGAAAATAATGATATTTTATTGTCAGATATTGCTGAAAGGAAGGGCAAAAGAAATGCAGTTTTGTTAGAAGCAAAAGGGATTCAGGTTGGATAGTAGGAAAAATGCTCTATCAGGCTAGAGAAACACAGAAACAGGCTACTTAGAAAGACTGGAATCTTCCTCAGTGGGAGATTTTTAGTAGCAAGTTAGACATATCTGAAAGTACAGGTCTCTACACAGTGCATATGCGGTGGACTAAGTGATTTCTTGAGATCCCTTTGACTCCTCCGCTTCTGTAATTTTATGATTACAAACCAGCAACAACTAAGAATCTTCTGTTCTTACAGCAACCAGTCTTGAAAGAAAGGTGCAGTCAGCTAAGAGACTGGCAGTGCTGCTTAGGAGAGCAGGTCAGATTATTGATCTGTTCTAAGAACAGGGAAAAAATAGAGATTAGTGCCTGTGATGCTTTTAGCATTCCTATGTGTGATAACATTAAAGCAAGGTTGGACTTTTTTCCAGGACTGTAATTCATTCATGACATAAATTGTGCATATGTGATGTACTGCCCAGTCATTTATGTCTGAGCAGCCTGTAAAGATAGGGAAGGAAGTAATTGTAGTTGTCCCATTGTTTGCATCCAAGCTACTGAAGTGCAATGAAAGCACCTTGACAACTGTAGGATCCAAATAAACAGTACCTGACAGCTTAGTACAAATACATAAGTCAGGAGCAGTTGGATGATTAAAGGCTCTAATGGCTCTAGCAAAAGTGCAACTGATTTTCTTAAAAGGGTAGCTGATACTGAATCTTCAATGGGCATCAGAATCGAGAAGAGCTGAAGAAGAGAAATGTGTAACTGGGTCAGGTGAAGAGTGACTAAGACCTTAAAAGAACATCTGCATGACTGTGATGTGATGGCAATTTTAAGTGACATTTCATGGGTTTAGGATCATACTTTTCTATATTTTTTTTTGCTGAAGATAGCTTAGCATACTAATAGCTCAATTACAGTAGCACATGGTTGTGGCAGATGGGTGGGTGGAGAACTGCATGTCATCCCAGTATGAGTCTTTGCTTTTTTGAGTGCCAGAAAATCATAAGGCAGGAGCCCTTTTCTACCACTGTAGAAGATTCCTAAGCACCTTTTTTGGTACAGCTATGCATACCCATCAGAGTTACAGCTCTTTAAGGCAGATTCTTATATGAATCAAGCTTTCTATTTAACTTTTCTTTCCATTGGATTAGGTATGCAAGATTTCCTTCATTCTTTCCCACCCTTTCTGCTGTCTGAAAATCCAGACTAGGAACTGAATATGGTAAAATTCATATATTCTGGATTATATAAAAGTACAGCATGGAGGGGATCTTTGGAAGTTATTTGGTCCAACCCGTTGCTCAAAGACTATTAGCTGAAATGTTACAGATTTGTCTTTTCAATTCAAGTTTGACTGTCTCCAAGGATGGACATAACACAGACTCACTGTGTAATCTGTCTCATTGCTTAACTGAGTGGGAAAATTTTTCATTTTTGTCCAGTAGGAATTTCCTGTCTTGCAGTGGGGACTTTTTACCTCTCATCCTTTGCCGTGTGACATGAGGAAGATTTTGTCTCTGTCTTCACCTCATTTTAGGTAGCCTCAAGGCTTCATTTTAGCCTCCTTTTAGTTGCTTGTTTTTGCACATAATATTTTCATTCTATCAATGCAGGCAGTGAAAAAACTGCTGGTAAGGAAGATACCTCTAAATCACAAGGGGACAATAGAATAAATGACTAATATTAATTTGATGAAAATTGCCCATGTGCAAAGTTCTGACCTTTCTAAGTTACTTCCCCGTGGGACAACCATGAATATCTTCCCTTCCTGTGTCTCACAGACTGGACATTCCAAGAGTCTGTCCCTTTAAGTTGAGTATATTCAAAGCTAAATGGGGTCTTCCATCTGATACAAACCATAAGAAATGTTTCTGTGTGTGCAAGAGAATGTGTGTGAATTTGTGGAGGTTTCTACTGTGGGACAGAAAAATAGTTATGGTCCTCTCCTCCCAGAAGAGGTCATGTCTCATGACAGCTGAAAGGTCATTTGATTTGGTGAGTTGCTTTGACCTTCAGGGTAGGGAGCAGCCCTGGGACAGAGCTCAGACACATAGCTCCCACTGTATGGCTGTCCCAAGTTCTCTGTGCATTTGTTGTTTGTTGTTCTCTGCTTATAGTGACTGTCATCAAGTTATTCTGAGAAGGTTTTACCAAATGCTGTAGAGCAAATGACACAGACTGATCAGCTATTTGGTCATGTAAGTTCACAATGCTTGCAACAAAGTAATAGCTACCAGCCCCTCCCTTCTCTAGATGCTTCACTGAAAACTGGAAAGATCTTTTTAAAAATTTCTCTCTGTTGCCTTCATGATTTCTTGTCATCCAAGTATTTCAGTTGGCTTAACTGGAGCTGAGCAGCTTTACTAAGAGGCTACACAGTCTTTTTACAACATGCCGTGGATAGCATGCTACTAAGAAGCAGCAGATATCATAATTATAAGCTGCAATATTTAACAACACCCCAGGAAACTTTCTGTCTAGGAGTACTGCTAAATAATGTTTATCCCATAATCTCTCATTAAAGGATTGTATAAATCAAGGTTATGTGATTTTTTAAATGATTTAGGGTTTTTTACTCCTATAAGTTTCTATGCACTAGATCTTGATCAACATCCCCAAGGATAATTTATTTCCATTCTACTCAAATTCCCAAGCAAGCATGGTCCAGCATCATATTGGGCAGGAGTATTGTAACTTTCTGTAGCTTCTTGTTTTGAGATAGAAAGGAAGAGCCAGACTTGACAGGAGAGGGACTTTTTGAGGTGTGTATGATACCTCTGGATTGAGTACACATGCAGCTTGATAACCTGAGTCAGGAGAAAGAATCACCATTTCATCTTTAGTTAAGTGCAGGTTTTAAGGATATGTGGCAGCTTCACCTCCAAAAAACGCACAGTAGAGATAGGAAATTAGGACAGATACAAGATTTTACCCATGATGATAAAAATAGAACAAAGTTAATACTAACCTGTGTCATCGTTGTCGTCATCATCCCCTCCCCCCCCCCCCCCCCCACTGTAGAGCACACACATGCAGTGTCTGCCATAATCTCCTTTTCTAATTGTGGTTGTATTCCAATAATCCCTTTTCCTTCTTATAGCTGCTTGCATTCCAATACCAAGCCTTTTTCCTCCCTCTTCCTCCTGTGCTGGTGGTCTCAGAAAAATATTTATTGTCTGATGTAAGTGAAAGTACAGCTCTTTGACACGGAAGTAACAAAAAAAAAAAGTTGTCCTGTGTGTGTGCAAGAACCTGTGTCTATAACATCCTCAGCTGAACTCTGTCTAAGCAGCCACCCTACCATGGGAGTTGGTGGACATTTTCCATGGTGGTAGGGCTGACTTCAGGGATCTTTATTTCAAGACCTCTTTAGCTGACCTTTTACATACCCAGGTTCAGTTTTCGTTTGGTCTAAAATAATCACAGTTTTTGTATCTTACATTACTTGATATTTTATGTAAGTTTCATCTTACAATGCAGATTTTTATCTCATAATGAGGATTTATATCTTATAAGAGTAGTAGAGAAATTAGTTAGAGCAACATGTTAAAGAAAGTGAAAATTAGTATTGCTGACCCAGGCAAATAAGTTCAGTATTGGCTTTACTGCCTAAACATTAAAGAGGGTGATTTCTGAGGTGTAGTTTCTCCCTTCTTCTGCCTACAAAAAGAATATATTCATTTCTGCATTGGTTTTCTTTACATTGAACCAGTATACAGCTCTGTAAAGAAAAAAGCTCCATCTGTAAGAAGCAAAATGTAATATGAGATAATGAAGAAAAATAGTTTGAATAATATCATATGTGTAATGTATTTCACAATTAGTTTGTTACTTGTCAGACAGTTTCAGTGCTCTGAATTCAAGAGCTTTAAATTAACCAGAATTGTCATAATCCTTTTGATTTTATTAAATATGTCGGTGATGTGCCAAAGTTAAAATTATAGAAACCCTGAAAAGAAAATGTCATTGTGAAGAAATAACTAACTTGGAAAAGTCAGCATAGAAGGCAGACCAGCATGGCTAATGACAGTAAATGAAATCCTGCTTGGGACTCTGATCCTTATCCAGCAAAGCATTTAATCCCATCATTTAAGCGTATGAGTTCTTCCCTCTCTAAGTATGCATATTGTCCCACTTAGGTAAGGATGAGGTTAAGTGAGTTCCAAGACTGTTGCCATTGGGCTCAGCCCCTGGCAGACCAGAGCCATTGCTGCCCTGATGGGGGACACATCTTGCAACAAGAGTTATGTATTGAATGGCATTTCTGTAGGCATTCCTGTGGTGAAAGTTCAATGCAGCCTAGGGATTTCAGAGGTAGTCAGAGAACTATTTTTATGTTTGGGTACAAAGGGATAAAAAATGTTTTTTACTGTGAGGTGCAAGTCTTTTATTAATTGCAGCACAGAAAAAAATATAGGGATATAGAAGAACAGATGAAAAATATACATATACAAAAGAATCTGATGCCTAGAATTCTGCAGTTGAAAGGTTTTACTGGTAAATGATGCCCTTGATTTGAATATACTTCAAATTTAGTGCAAAGGAATTACTGTTTTGTGCTGCATTGTTAAAATATCTTACATGAAAATTTAGTTTCATGTGAAAAGCTAGTGGATGATGATACTGTGTAAGAATTAAAGTTTATTTTACTGTCTTATTGGAAGCAGCTACTCCTTTACAGAGACAAATGGCTCTTCAATCAATGAGTATTGTCAGGTGCATTATGGATAGTTTAAGGGCTTAAGTGCCTATTTCATCTTTGCCGAGTAACTCCCTCAGTAGTAGGTACTCACTAAAGTTACATTGTTGCTTCTTCTGGCAGAAAAGTTGTAAATTATAAAAATGAACATATGAAATACTGCAGTCAAAACTAATCTGCTGGTAATGTGTGCTCACTATCCTTTCTAGAGAGCGAGGCCAGGTCTCTTCATCCCACGTGAAGGGGTTTGCAGGAGTCTGGGGTTTGCAGGAGTCTGGCTGGGCTCTCTCTGGAGAGTGGGAGAGGATTGTCCAGAGCAGACTGTGGCTCTACATTTGGAACAAGGAGCTGACAGGGTTGATGCAACAAGGTGTATAATTAATCCTACACCCACAGCACACCTTGCTTCAGTGGGAGACCTTTCTTTCCACAGTGCTTCCATCATATTCCACAATGCCCGTGCCTTGTGTAATCACATCTCCCTCTGCTAAGAATTAAGTGCTGCTTGGCAAAAAGGACAGCTTTACCCTTGGTAGGTTTCACATTGGGGAAATTTCTCTGCTGCCTGTCTTCTGATGCCTTAAATCCATTTTTTCTGTACATAGCTTTTGTACCTGAGAATTGATGTTGTAATAATTTGCATTGGTGGTGAGTTCCACATGAATATAAGAAGCAATTAGTATGCTCCACAAAACATGCCTTCACAGCTAATTTATTGCACTGTAATCTACTTCTGTTTCAGTGAAAAGCAATCATGGATATAGGTAAACAAAGAGATACACTACTATACTTGTGTTTGGACAAGAAGAATTAAATGCAGAAAGTAGTGAAAAATAATTGACAAAAATTGCTGTGTATGTTGTTTGTATAAATAGTAGACTTAAGGACAAATTTATGGTTTGTCAGTTTAGTAGAATCTTGTTTGGCCACAGATACAAAAAAATACTGAAAATGAAAACCAGGTGGCTACTCCAACACTCCTTAATTCCTTAATTCCTTTTTATATTCCCCTTATGTTTTGTAGCTGTGCAATGGTGGATCTGTGACTGATCTTGTGAAAGGATTTCTGAAGAGAGGCGAAAGGATGAATGAACTTATAATTGCTTACATTTTACGTGAAGCTCTGATGGTAAGATAGGCTTTCAATGAAAGGACAGTCGATATTCAGCCCATACTTTTTTCTTTAAATGAATGAAAATCATGTCCCCACTAACACAGCTCGCTATCTTGTATTATAGCAGTGTTTAATGAAATCAAGGCAATGTGTAATTAGGATGGTTCTTTTTAAGCAAGCAAGGTAAATAGCAGTTAATCTGTTCATTTCACTATTAAGAAAATGAAAATTGATTTCTGACCATTGATCAATTTTCTTAGTAAACACAGTTCAGCATCAAAATTGCTTTTCTTTTAAGAAATAGCAGAAATACCATCAAACTACTGTTCAGCCTCCTATGTCTGGTTCCAAACTATTTTTATAGTAAAATAATCCACATATCTAGCAAATTCAAACCCTGCTACAAGAATTTGGTTCTGTTCATTAGGGTCAACTGTCTTGATTTATCATTTTCTCATAACTGAAATTTTACTTTCTCTAGTGAAATTTAGGTCTTAGTAGTTTTCTTTGAGTTTATGCTCTAAAGGTATTATATGTAGGTTTATAGTGATATTTTTCTGCTTTCATCTTAAAATTTCAATTTGTCATAAAGTGGGGCAATGAAAGAACATTTTCCTTGTCATGTGGCAAGTGGTTTTGCAGTAAGAATGACATCCTTGTGATTTTGGATTTAAAAAAAATTTTGAAGTATTTTTCATGCTTTTCCACTTGTTGTTTCTCCAAATGTGGTATGGAGGACAGAGCTGTTGTTAAAAGTTCATGTTTACATCTTGCCTTCCAGGGACTTCAGCACTTGCATGAAAACAAAACTATCCACCGTGATATTAAGGGAAATAATATCCTTTTGACCACTGAAGGAGGAGTTAAGCTTGTGGATTTTGGTATGTTATGTTTACTTATATATACAATGTTTTGCACCTGAAGTATGGAAAATAGAGTCAATAAACCAGGAAATGTTAACTGTGTTAATTTTTTGTTAAGTTTTTGTTAAAAATCACTTGGATAACCAATGTTGCTTTTTTAAACTTGATAGATATTTTAGTAGTTTTGGTAATGCTGTTTCAATAGCATGGCTAAAAAGCAGGAATTATAATATGGTGGCGGTAAGTGCCAAATGCTTTCAGGCACAGAGTAAGTGAAATGGCAAAGTGAGAAAAAAGGATTCAAAATAAGGTTGGTGTTCAGTTCTTCCAGGAACCATACACTGGTTCAGTGAAATTAGGAGCTGATAGTAAAAAGCTTCATATTTTAAATGAGAGCATTTAAAACTTAACAGATATTTTGAAGAATGGGAGAGCTCCACCTCAGATGCATATACTTCCTGTATTTGATTTAAAACAAAACAAGAGATATTTGAAGGCAGTAGAGGGGGAAATATTATATAGGTAATCCCCAATTTCTACAGCCTGGGAAGACAGATTTTCACAAATCTCAGTCTAAGAATTGGCATTAAAAGGGTCAGGTGAAGCCTGTTAGGCCTAAAAGGATTCCTGAATGCTCCCATCTTTGGTGTCACCACTGAAAGGGAAGTGGAGAGACAGGAATTACTGGATGCAACCTGTTATTTATCAGCAATACTACAGTCATTTGCCTAAAAGGTTGGGTTTGACTCTTGTTTCATATAAGGAGTATAAAAATTTGCAGTGCTTGTTGTTATGAAATATTATGTTCAGGTAGAACACTGCCTTCTTATGTTAAAAGTAAATTTATTGGTCACTATTTCACAGCACAGCAGACAACTGTAAGTATATTTAATTCCACAGATGGAAAATCTTTGTTTTTCCTTTGCTCTCCTATTTTGTTAATGATTCTGATTCAATTGATATATAACAATGTGTAAACTAATCTTTGGCTTTTAACTCTCTTTAGTATAGTATCTTCCAGCCAATAGGTTGTATTTATGGAATTCTCATGACTTCACACACAAATTCCCAAACTGTTAGGGTTAGTAATTCTTTTGAAATGTCATGTATTTCTTTTATATTCCTTAGATTAAATCTTCCATTGAAAAATCTTTGTATTTCCTAAATCATCTGCAATATACTTACTAGTATTTTCTGATAGTCCGGAAGTTTATTGTGAGGCAAAAAACAGTATTTTTGCACACAGGCTTTTAATTTGTTGCGGAAAAAAATTTTAAGGTGCTGGAGGCAATTAGAAGATCAACGCTTCTGAAAATTAAATCACTTATGCAGATATCAAAACTTACAAGCTGTAGGGATGAGGACCTGAATTCTTTATTCCCCAGTTACTGCAATCTTCTGATAAGGCTGTAATTGAAAAATAATCTTCAATTCTTGTGGGAAAATTGTGATGCCAAAATATAGGTTAGGACATGCACAAGAAAAAATTTATATATGCACACACATTTATGTGGGCTCAAAAGGGGCCTGTAATAGCTGCAGTCTGTCCTCTCAAAGGAATATACAAATGGCACTTTAACTTCGGAGTAGATTGATACTTTCCCTGGCTTTCCCTCACCTCCCCAGGAAGAAAAAGGGTCTGAAGCCAATAATGAGTAGTTTCAGATGGAATAAATTTATAGCCTTCATAAAATCATCATGGAAGATGTACCATTCACCATTCAAGCTGCTGCTTAAGGTATTCAGCTAGGATTTGTGGGATCTGTGTCTTCTACTTAAGGGGATTTAATCCCACATTAATCAGATTCCAAGATAATTTTTTAGCCAGGAATGTGAGTTGATGAAAATCTCTCATGTTGGCATTGCTACAGACTGTTGTACATAAACATTTATTGGATCAGGGACTTAAACTCAGCCATCTTTTATTATACAAGTCTATAAAATTGACAGGCTATCAAGTAAGATAGACATGGAGGTATAGTGTCTTTTTCACCCAGTAAATACTCAAAGGAAGCAAAATTTTTGGTTTAGGCTGAACCAATTATTATATGGGGCAAACAAACACAAGAAATCCCAACCCAAATAATCACATCACCCTTTCTAGCATGCACACAGCTTTTCTGTGTGGAGAGGGAAACAGAGGCAGGGAACCAAGGACTCCTTCAACCACCAAACACACATGACCAAGGAAGTGAGCCTTTCCCAAGATAACTTTATCTGCACCATCCTCCTGCATGCTGGATGCTGATGAGATGTTCCTGAAGAAGCCTTTGCTGTCCTCCCCTGATACTATTTATGGTGGTTTCCTTCTAAACATAAACCCTGTGTCTGAAACATGGGCTTGTGAAGTGCCTTATGGAACACAAAACTAGAAAAAGACCTATTCTTAGTCTGTGTGTGTTGTGCAATCATTTAGCTTTTTTTGTCCTTTCTTAGAAGTACATTTAGGAACATTTTAAGAGTCATAATTGAAAAAACTGTTCCCTTCTAGTGAATTGAGTCATGTTTGAAAATGACTTGTTTTTTTCTTCATTGCTTTTATACTTTTTGTACTCGGTGTATAGTGTTATGTCATGGGGAGTCCTTTCTTGCACAGCTGTTCAAACTTTTCAGAAGCTTCATTTTGTGACACAATTTATACACATTGCTTTGTGGTCATTGTATCATAGATATTTATGTATGCTGGGACCATAGTTTTTGAACACTGCACAGTTTGTAATGGATAACCATCACAACACCCTTATGGAGAAGTAAATTACTTTAATTTCCAGTTAACAGCTGGGTATCTGAAACTTTGAGGGACTGAGTTGCTGGAGGTGACACAGAAAATGTAGGGAAAAGCTCTTCCAAAATCCAGGCTAACTCTCTGAACAGTTTGCCTTTCTAGAGACAAATGACAGTTAAAGAGATAGACTTTGGAAAAATACCACAGCCCCGCAGCCATGCCTCACTCAGACTGCTTTGAAGAGTGAAATTTTTGCTTTCTCTTAAAATTCTGCTGTAATATTGTTTAAACACCCCAGTAACATTCTCGAATCTAAGAAACACCCAATCCCAGTATAGATTGATGATTAAATTAAGTCAAATACCTAAAGGAAGCCTAGAAGAAAGGTGGAGAGAAACTATTTACAAGAACATGTAGGGACAGAGCAATGGGGAATGGCTTCAAACTGAAAAAGAGTTAACTTTAGATTGGATATTTAAAAAAAAAATCTTTGCAGTGAGGGTGGTGAGGCACTAGAGCAGTTTGCCCAGAGAAGTTGTGGATGCCACATCCCTGGAAGTGTTCAGGGCCAGGCTGGATGGGCCTCTGAGAAACCTGGTCTAGTGAACAATGTCCCTGCCATGGCAGATGAATTTGAACTAGATTATCTTTAAGGTTCCTTGCAACCCAGGCCATTCTATAATTCTGTAACATCCCACAACATTGTGGGCATCTACTGTGAGAATGTCCACTGATCACAGATTCAGTCTATAAAGTCATTAACCTTCTAAATACATTAATAGTCCATATTTTCTTTGTAAGAGAAGAAGGCTGACTGAAGGCAGTTTCACTATGTGAACATGTGTGGGAGTTAGCTCCTAAGCTGTTCTGATAGAAAAGCTTTGAGGTAGGATGTTCTGCCTGAGAATTGCAGCAACTAGGCTTCAAGCAAGGAATACCCTCTACCAAATCATATAGTTGCATTATATTCAAGTGTAGCTGCTATGTTTTCAGTGTAAGATAGAGATTTAATAGAAAAATATACATTTACATAAATTCCTTGTACCACTTTAAAGAGTGACTGCAATGTAATCTGTTGTATAAAAAGAGCTGGAGGCAAGTAAGGTGTGGATTAAATTATTTTTTGATAAATATTCCTAATTATATTCACAGTTTCTTATTACTGTTCTGTGGAGAAAGTCTTTTACATCTGTTTCAGAGTTTTGGTTGCACACAGCAGATTGATGTCAAAAAGACAGATTTCAAATGAAATTTTAGCCTCTAAAGGTGCAGGAAATTAATGTAATGAAAATTTAAAAAATTTATTTAATGACATACCTTTTGAAAATCATGTGACAAATTTATCTGCAACCTTTGCTGCCTAAATCTTTATCAGCGTCTGATCTTTTTTCGTCAGTTAAAAAACTGGCCTGGAGTCACTTGAAGAAATAGGACACCTCATCTGTAGTAAAAATTCATACGTTCATCTGCATCTTATAATATGCAACCAATTTCATGGGATACTAAAGGTGTAACATCTGCTTCTGCTGACAAATACTTGCTTCTTTGAATGGTCCCTCTCAATTCAGTTTCTTTTCTTGAAATCAGGATGCTGCACAGGGCCTTTCATGCATTAATGTCAATCTAAGGCACAGTTCTATAATGTGTAGTTTCAAAATGGGAGAAGTTTAGCTATATTATTATTATTGTTGTTATTATTACTTTAACTTTGGTCTGAAAAAGTCTGAGTGACATTTAATTTTGAAAGATTTGAAATTATTTCTGAAATCCCCTGCCATTTCAGTGCTTCTGGGAGCTCAAAAGCAAGAGCTTTTCATGCTTATATTTTTTTTTATCAAAGAGGATCCTAGAGGACACAACTCCCTATCAGCAAACTAGACAAGTTGCTGATGTCTCAGAAGCCATGGAGGAAAGAACCATTTTTCCACTAAAAGCTATGTGAAACACCTATGGTCACGTGGCAAAGTGATTCTTTTAGCTAAAAAGAGGAGACTAATGCTGATGGAAAACTTCTCTTTCGCTATATTTTTGAGGGTTGACCTTTAGGCTGATAATCTTTACCAAGAGCACAGGTAGCTCATACTTCTTCAGGACTATTGAAACCTGCTCTCCCAGACTAGAAATATCTCAGGATAAGCAGCTGTTGCCTTGAAAATATCTAGAAAAGAATATAAATTATACTCCCCCACTTAAGAAATGCATATTTTTCCAGCAGCACTGTTTCTTTCTGAAGGCCATGCCTGTCTATGCATCAAACATACTTTCATACCACATGTAATTAGACTTCTGCTGTTATTACCAGGAAAGGTCATTGGGAAAAAAAGTCAGACATCTAGATGGATATTAGAAATATTCAAGTACCCATAAGGAAAATAAAATGTGGGCAGTCTCATTAAATCTTTAGAATTCAAGCCTACTTCTAGCCACAAGAGATCCTATGATTCCTCATAGTAATGTAACTGTGGGGAAGGGGATATTGAAAAGGGTTGGCACTGTCCATTTTCAGTTTCTTCTTAGGTATTTTACTAATAGTACCTAAAACTGTCCATCACTAGAGGCTCTGGATAAGCAATACATAGCAAAGATCTATGTTTTTTTAATATGTAGAGCAGGTTCCAGTGGAAAACATGGAAAAAAGGTAATGCAATCTCACTGCAGCTGGCAGACGGTGGAAAAATACAACCTGTGTTGCTGCAGTTAATAGAATAATGTCTTCAAGTGTTCCTTTAGCACTGTGGATAAATAGGTTGTATAATTAAAGCATGTATTGTAATATTAATGGAATACATAGTGAAGGTAGGGTGATTTTTATACTTTAAACACACTTAGTTTGCATTTTTCTGTTTTTGTGTCAGTGTTGGATGTAGAAGTTGTGTCTTAATATTGTCTTGGCATTCCAAATGCAGTTTCAGATATCCCACTTTGCATATAGCTAGCACAGTTTTGTTATGGACAGTAGCCAGGGTCAACTAGAGATTTACCTTGAGTACAACTCATTGGGGGAAAAATGAATTGGCGAAGGGAATATGTATTGCTCTATTTAGACATACTGATCTTGCTTTGTTTAATACTTGAACTATTGTTTCTATGTAATTTGGAAGCTGCAGGTAGACAAAGGACAACTTTTGTGTTTGGAATGTAATTGGGTTATTATTCTGCTATGGAGAGAATTATCATTCTTCCTTTAAAGCTATTTGAAGTCTTTCAAAGTTAAGAAAAAAAGAAATCTTAATACTGGCAGTCCTAGATGGCCTTATTATTATTATTCAAAATTGCAATTTGGTGAAACTAGTCAATGGCAAGACACTGTTTTGTTAGTGTATTTTAAAATTCATTCTGTGTTTACTTTAAAATGTATACATAATTTCATTTAGGCAATAATAAATGCAAGTATTAATTTCATAATTCAGTCGAGTCATTAAAACAAAATTATTGAGGTTTTTTTCCCCTGGAAAGAGTTATTCTGCCACCATTCTGTATTGCGTCTCAGTAGTGGTATACTACTCTTTCTTACAAATTATGGATTGTTAGTAGTGCCTTACCACTACTAATGATCAATAGCAATTGATCAACATGAGTTAGAATGCACAGGTGTTACTGTTAAGTATTGTTCCATGATATTTGTGCCTATTCTGATATGGAAATACAGGCCAAAATATTTAAAATTCTGTGAATGTGCTAAACAGGTTGAATTTTTGAAGTGTATCTGAGCCAGCAGCTGCTGTAATGACAAAGCAAGAGAAGTAAAATCAGTTACACTGTCCAAAACAATGGGGGCAGTCTCCATGGTATTATGAGTCCATGGTACAGCTGCATCTTGATAATTCCATCTCTTTAACTGTTCAGCTCTCCTGGTTTTCTGATGTATGAAGGAGCTTTCTGCTGGTCTTGTGGGGGAAAAAGCATGTGAAATCTCTGTTTAGAGGTTGGGCAGGGAACCATGGCTCTGGGTGTCATAATTGCACCATGACTCTTCACCAGCTCTCGTGTTGTCTTGCTGTGATACTGTGCTATGGCCATTCCTAGCATGACCTAAATGACCATGAATAGCCTTGTTAGAGGCAGTTTGTTGGCTGATCACAGCTCAGCCTGGCAAGTGTCTGGGCCATGTGGCATTGCAGAGGCCAAGAAGGCTCCCAAGGACTGTGCTCAGATTGCACGTGGCACAGGTCAGGCTGCAACGGAGGGAGTCTAGAGCCACCTTGTGCTCAGAGAATAGGAGAAGTCAGTTGTGAGTGATCTAAGTTTGAATGTTGGGGCATTTCAGTTTCTGTCCCTTTTAATATATATCATCATTCTCAGCTTTGCATGTCCTGCTGACATTGAAGAGGAGCTCAGCATGACCTTGAGTAGTGTTCCAAACTTTTGTAGATGACTTATTCTGGAGTAGTCAGAATATCCTAGTGTGTCCTTTTGTGCTTGCCCTGAATTAGCTATAAATGCTGCCTGAATCATTCTGCAAAAATAAAAAAAATTAATTAAAATAATTTAATTTGAAAGTATTCAAAAATAAAATAATTTTCTTTCTGCCCTTAGCTTGCTTTAAGCAATGAGTCATAGCAAGACTTGTATTTGTCTTAGTCATTCTAGCATACATCCATAATAAAGCTGTCTGCTTCACTGGTTCAGATCAAAACCAGGCTGTTATTGTGTTGTCATTTTTGCATACCATATAGCATGACATTCACATGTTACTGCTAAAATGCAGCAGGAGACATGGCAGAAGCCAATAAAAGTAAAAGACTTTAAAGAAAGCTTTCTTCATGAGCAGCTTGTCAAACTGCTTTGAACCCAATCAAAGTAATAGTTCCAAAGTTTTCAACCCAGGGTTAGCAGGGATAAGATGGATTGCATTGACTTGAGCTGTGGAGCTTTTTCATTGTTGTATGTTTAATTCTTTGTTAAAGGCTTAGTCCTGAAAATTTTTTGGGGGACCATGTTTGAATGAAAACCTTTGTGCTGTCCAGTAATAAAAACAGAAATCATGTGGCCAAATGCTATATCCAGGATAAGCTGTTCACTTGGTCTTTCAAATATTTTCTTCTATTAATTCACATAAGGATGTCACTGGTGGCTTAAGTATTAAAGAAGCTTGATGCTGAAAGCTGGTGTCAGATGCCAGAGACACATGAAGTGAGAAAATAGCCTTTTCTGGCCAGCAAAGACTTCCACTTGGTTTTGTCATGGGTCACAAAACAGTCACCTCTTGAAGTTATTAGAAACTCTCTGGTCTCATCTGTGTATACTAAATGCCATTCATTTTTTACCTGAAGATGAAACCCAGTGACTTATTTATACTGGAGTATTCCAATCCCAAGGTATTTTAAATATTCTGTTCCAACAGCATAGGTGTTGCCAGGATTATCATAACAGGAAAAACATGTCATAGAACAATGAGAAAAATGTCCAGAGTTTTGCTAGTCATACAGGGGCAAAAACATCCTTTTTGGGTGTCAAAGCAGCAGTCAGTTTGAAATCAAAGGTATAAGAAAGGCAGCATCTGAGAGGGAGGAATTTCCTCACCATCATACTGCACCAGATTGTGTGTAGCTGTACAAGTCCCTGAGGCTCTAGAGAAGAGTAGTTCTCCTATCCAAGTACATCTGGCCAATTGTGCAACAGGACAACAAATGTTCCTGTGCATCCCATTCGGGAAACCAGCTGAAGCCCTGAAGCATGAGATTTGATTAGAATCATTGGTGGTGTGATGCACTGAACTGGCAGGAGCATGTGGAGGGGAGTCTGTGGTCACCTGCTCTACTGGAGGCCCAGTCTGTAAATGAAACATCTTGGATTTATTAAATAAAGAAGTTGTATGAAACCCTTTTGTTTAAAAAAAGATTATATATCTCACAAATGTAGTGAAAGTTCTGCTTTTTATTTAGGGCATTGTTTGTCATTTTATTATCACTATGTACCTTTTAATGATTCTGTATCAGATTTAGGATTTTAATTTTTTTCCTTGTATGTTTAAAAATATATTTTCTTTGTCTTGAAACATCATGGTGAGTTTACCATGAAAGCCAATGGGCTTTCATTTCATTAGCATCCATTTATATTATTTATATTTATATTTAATGCACCATGTATTTGATTGTACATATTAACTTTTTTATTCCCTTTTACTCCATGTCTCTTGGTTTTGTAGTAAACGCCATGGATTTTTCGTCTCTCAGGCAGTTTATATATATAGTCTTCCTGGATGCTAAGCTTTTGATCTTTATGAGCCTTTTGGTTATCTTTTTGTTATGTCTATTTCAGTTAAAAATTTACATCTACAGTGTGTATTTTCCTGAGGGTTTGGGAAATACTAGTTTTCAACAGTAAAACACTATATACATTAAAATAATAGAGAAAGATGGAGAATGTGGACAAAGGACATGGAAAAGGTAGAGGCACTTAATCTCTTCTTTGCCACTTTGTCCTAACTTGTAATCCCAGATCCCTGAGACGAGTGGGGAAGTCTGGAGCAAGGCAAATGTACCTTCAGGAAAGGGGGATCAGGTTAGAGAGCATTTAAAAGAATTGGGTGGACACAAGTCCATGGGGCCTGTTGGGATGCACCCAAGAGTGCTGAGGGAACTGGCTGATGTCATTGCAAGATCACTGCCAATAATCTTTGAAACATCTTGCAGATTGGAGGAGATTCCTAAAGCAATGAAGAAAATTATTTTCATTCCAATCTTCAAGAAAGGCAAGAAAGAGGTTTCAGAGAACTACAGTCTGGTCAGACCCAAATATGATCTCCATCACAGAAGGTGATGGAGCCAATAATCCTGGAAATCATTTCTAAACTATGACAAACAAGAAGGTGATTGGGAGGAGGTAGCATGGATTTATGAAAAGCAAGTCATGCTTCTTCATAACATAACACCTTCCAACATAAAATACTGCTGAAAATTCTAATACTTTTGACTCATCATTTCAACCTTGTTTCATATTTTTTTATTTCCATCTTATAGGTCAGAATCTGATTTTTAGTTCTAGACTTAATTTGAGCCCTTATCACTGAGCAGAGGTTCTCATGCATGCTTTTCTCACAACAGCTCACTGTTGTATAGTATTGTATTGAGCTGTATAGTCTCTGTGCACTTTTAATTTAAAAGTTTACTTTTGGAGTCAGTTTAAAATCCGTAAGGAATTTTGAATATTGACATTGCTTCAGAAAGGTTCTGAAACATCTCTTGTAAAGTCATCAAACCCACCATTTGTGTCCTTATGGTCTGTTAGTACCATTTTCAATTAAATGTTTTTATGCTTTCTATTCATGGTAAGTAATTAAACTTGGGAGAAGCTCTGTGATCTTTTACAGTCTTAGTGGGGATTCCACTATATGTGGTTGCATGTAGTTACATACATGGTGTGTTGTGATGTTTGCCATTTGGACTACCAGAATTGCCTTGGTTTAATATTATTCTTTCCCTGTTGTCTTTTGTCATTTTGTAGTATGAAGGAATTGCATAATTGAGGTTTTTCTTAGCATTTTGTATGCATTTCAGCTGTCTGAAATATTCTGTCTGGACATGTATCATTACACCAATACAACCTGAGATAAGCAAACAAAGAAATCAGTGTCAAGGGTATCAGCAATTACAGAGGAATTGAGTTATAACTCCACCACTGTTGAAAGGGAAGTAGCTACTTCCCTGTCTGCATCCTGACAGGAATAGTGGCTTCTTCTCAAAGTGAAGCTTAAGGTGCCAAAGGAAAACCTGGGACCATTAGGATTTGCTGCCTTCAGATCTACTAAAAAAGGTGTAATTGAGTGATTTATAAAAGACTGATGTCACACCTTTGGACAAAGAGATGTGGAAGGAGAGGACACTTTTCGCATCATACAACAGGGAGCAAAATTGGCAAAACATACCTGCCAGAGACCTTAAGAGGAATGCAGTGTGAAACACTGCTGCTGTTTCAAGTCTGTTTCCCTAGGAGATTAAAAAAAGATTGGGAAATAATTCAAAGCATTTTGGCCTGTTTAGATCTGCAGAGTTAACGGTGTGAGCCATTTTTGGTTCGCTACCTTGAGGAATGATGGAGTGACATGTTCTTAATCTACAGAAGATCACGATGAAGATGCTTTGGTAGTGAAGTGTACACTGAAGGCACAAATAAAGAAGGAAGAAATAGCTAAAGGAGTGTAAGCCTGTGGGGGTAAGGTCAAGGTCGTTATATATGAATGCAGTCTCCCTGCTGTGTGTCAAATGGGAGATTAGTATAATTTACTAGGACTTGCCATTCCCTCACTAGCATCAGGCACTAAAATGGGCATACTTCTGTCACAGGACATCATCATAAGGGGATGTTGTACAGCCTCCCAGTTGAGATCATAATGTTGTCTACTCAGGTTGGGCACTGTGAGACAAGTCTTTCCTAATAATAGGGAGCTAATTTCTGCCCTGTGGCTTCATTTGCAAGGTTATTTCAAAATGCCTGTTTTCACAATGAAAAGCTCGAAAAATACTCATAGTGTAAGTGTCCTGATTTTCAGTTTTTATTAGTAAAATGGTGCCTGAAAAAATAAGAAGAAATGCAGCTATATGCACAATATTTTCTTTTTGGTGTGCTTTGGTACTATTAATGCACATATTTATAAAGCTCTTAACTTTCATAAGAAAAAAAAATCATATGTAATAAAACATCTTTTTATTACATATTTTAGATTTTCTTAGGATAATATTTGGCTCATTTTGCAACAAAGCAGTAGTAAAGAGGGAGAGGAGGAGCAAGATGGTTCTGTTTGAAAATATGTAGGTTAAAAGAAGTGGCCAGCTATATGCTTGACTGGTTACTGAAATGCTGGAAGAAATGTTACTAAGTGTGGAATTACATCATCTTTCCTCTATACACAGAAAAAGCCCAAGGAAATATCATTTGTCATAGGACCTACACTGCATAATCTAAAATGCCACTTTAATGCTGAGAGCAAAAGGATTAAAAAAACCAACCAAACAAAAAGCACACAAAACCCCCAAGAGCCTAAAGAAAGTGGTGAACAATTCAAAATAAATCAGTTTTTTGCTGAAATGAAAGAAGGGTGAGGAGGAAAAAATCTTAAGTTCATTTAATAATTACAGTTTGAAGAGGGGAAAAAACCCAACAGTGCATAGACAGAGAAGATTGAACAGATTAATGTACCTTTTATATTTTTTTTCCTTATTGCTACAGAAAGTTATGATTATTTATAAAATCTGACGCTGGAATCATAAAAATGTAGTCAGTGTCTTTCTTTGCCTGCAGATCTGAATCTCATATCCTCATCCAAGACTGCAAAAAAAGAGCTTTGCACAGGGGACTCCCTCAACATGGAGGAAGGGAGAGTAGCCTCAGCTCCCTCTGAAATCAAGGATCTCACATAATAATGTCTGTTGGCATCCCTGCAGTAGTTTCAGAGCTGAGGTCATGTGTAACATGTTTTTTTGGGAGCCCAGAACAGCCACAGACTCTGTGAGCCGGAAGCTGGATCTCAGACAACTCCTTGAGATGGCAAAAACAAAGCCCCTGCTTAGCTGAGTAGAAGTAGGATTGATGGACTTTGTGCTAATACTCACATTGTCCTGCTTCTCATGATGCATAACACTGTGTATTGGACTTTCTGCAGACATAAAGAGAGAAAAAGATCAAACTTTCTCAAGGCTGGTTTAGACTAGAGGGAGGCAGCCACAGTGGTTGCATTTATCTCAAAGGAGCAGGCTTATTCCTTACAGTCTTTATCTTCAGGTGTTGCATACTTTTCTGTGAGAGCCAAATGCAGATATTTAGTGAATCAGAGCTGAACATGTAGCTTTAGAGTGAAAAAACAGATCAAGCTCTCTATGGTTTCTTACCTATACTGAAAAAACCCCAAAACAATCAAACCCTGCCCTGACAGAGGTTTAGTTAATATTTCCATTGGATAGTTAATGTGAATTGCTCTTGTTATGAACTGTCTGCAGGCTTTTCAGGAAGAGAAGGTCAAGCATTTTCAAATCAGACAATACAGAGTTGAAACTGGACAGTGGTGCTCACTGGAGCTTCATGTGTTTCAAAACAATGAAATAGAACTCACAGAGTGAAACCGAGTTGTTTTACCTTTTACAGAAAAAAGCAGATGTATGTATGAAGGCAAAATAAGTGAGCTCCAGTGTCAGTCATACTGAGGCTGGAGCATGGGTATGTAGAGCACAGGACCTTTCTGGCAATCCATGGCATCAGCTTTTCAGAATAGGCCTCTGGTGGACCTCACTTTGGCTATTACTCAAATCCATAATAGTTTAGGACTTGCTAGCTGAAGGGCTGTTTTTCTCCATGTGTGGACTTCACCGTTATTTGTGACTCATAAATCCATAATAGTATAGGACATGCTGGCTGAGGGGCTGGATTTTTTCTGTATTTTACTGTTCCCTTTGCATGCACTAGAGCTATTTCCAACCAGTACACCCTTGTTTTTTAAGGAAGGAAATTGGCGGCAGGCTGCTCAGAATTGTGCTGTAACCTACTTGAATTTCTAATATTTCAGTGTCTTCTAACTCAAAACTGCAAGGAATCATTGAACTTCAGAGTTCACTTTCCAACCCTTGGCCTGAAATAGTTAATTCCCTAAATTACAGCTCATATTGCAAAGCTGATTTACAGGATTGTTGCTTTGGGAATGTGCTTTGAGCATGGAGAGACTTCTGCTTTTGTAAGAAATTTTGAGGTTTCACTGTTTTGTTGTTTCTTTTTTATGGCAGAGCTGTTAAGAGAGTAGAATAGTTATCTTTTATAGTGTTAACATGAAATGTATATATGTGGATCTCTCTCTCTCTCTCTCTCTCTCTCTCTTTCTCTTTATATATATATGTATATATATATGTATGTATATCTAAACGGAGGGTTAGTGTCAGTACTGAGCATTAGAAGCCGTGGAAGGTACAGCACTTTTCCACCCTCCCTAAGGTGTTTTACTGCTCTCTTGAAAGGATATAGAAAACCTTTAATTAACCAGTCAAAATATATGGAGTCAGATTACTAATCAAATGCTCATTTGGGACTAAGTCCCAGTCCTGCTGAAGCCACTGGAAAAAAAGGATGTGGAGAACCTTTCAGGACTAGGCTTCTCTTTCCAGAGAATTGGAAAGTTGTATGTGAGCTGTATTCACCCGTGCAGGAAGTTGTAGCATGACAAGATGAGGATGCCACCCTTCAGAAGGGCTGTCTTGGATGGAAACAGCCACTGCTCTGATGATAGCTTCCCCTCGTTCTTCCAGGTGTGTCTGCTCAGCTGACCAGCACTCGTCTCCGTCGGAACACCTCCGTGGGCACCCCGTTCTGGATGGCTCCAGAGGTCAGGTTTCAAAACATTTTGTCATTTGTACTCGAGCTGCTGTATTCTGCATTTCTGCTCTTTGTCTTTCTTCCTGGTCCTTTCACCAAATGAAACAGCAATGTCCTTTAAAAAAAGTGTTTTAAACCTTTCTGTCTTACACATTTGCAAGAATTAAGTTAAAATAAGGTTTATTTTTGAAATTACAAAATTAGAGACAGGGAGCAAGACTCTGAAATGCATACTAAAATGCTGAAGAATAGAGTACTACTATTGATACTTTCCAGCCTTTCAAGCTCTGAAACTATAGCTATCTCCCCATGGATGGAAGGAGCCCAGGATGGTACTGTGGCACATTATAGCCTCTATTTTTTGACTTCTACACCTGGAATGTTTTTAATACTACATATCGATACTTGCTTTAGCAAGAAATGGAAAAGGTTATTATTAATGAAGAAGACACACTATGATTCTGTGGAGGTTTTTCCTGACTGAAATTGAAGCATATAAAGATAATATTTTAAGCTGAGGCAGGAAAAATATTTCCTTATAAATAAGCTTATCTATTTAGAGTACTTGTGTGCACACAAACACATGCAAGTACATCTGTTTATAGCACGTGAAACTACTCTGTTTATACATATTTATTTTTATCAACACATTCTGTTCATACACATAGGTCTAGCCATATAGCTAGTGGCATACATGTTGGTTTAGATCTGCAGCTAATGGGATGAAAACTTCTAGATTCATCCAGCATTATGGATGAGCTGAAATGTATTTGAAGGTAAATACTTTGCTGTGATCTAATGAACTTTGTCCAGATCCACTTGATCTGGAAATTGGTTGATTTTGTTGAATAAGGACCCAGTAAGAGACAGTAAATCCAGCTTCTGCTTTCCGGATTGTTTCACTTCATAGAGAGAGCAGTATACCTACCGTAATTACTTAGCAAGAATAATCCATATAAAGAGTTGTAGAGTTCCTGAGTTTCCTTCTACTTCTTCTGTTGTGGGATGCAATTTATTCAACTGAAAAAGCCATGGATTTGTACCCTTTCTCCAAATCAGAGAACATCTGCCCAGAGAATGTGGTGTTCATGGACACCTGCTTTCTCTAGTTTAAATATTGGGGGAGGTTCGGCAATTGGATGGATGCTTTAGCTTTCTAAATGTGTGCATATCTGTTTATTTCACTGAGTATTCTGTAAGAGATTCCTCCAGCTGTGGGTGTGCTCTTAAATGTGGTCATTTAACCGTCCCTGTCTTTTACTCCAACAGGTCATTGCCTGTGAACAGCAGCTAGATAGCTCCTATGATGCTAGATGTGATGCATGGTCATTGGGTATTACTGCAATAGAGTTGGGAGATGGAGATCCACCCCTTGCTGATTTGCACCCCATGAGGGCACTCTTCAAAATACCAAGGTAATAGCTTGATTTGTTTGTTGAAGGGTCTTTGTTTGTCGAAGGGTTAAAGACTGAACTTTTTCCTTAAAGTTTGCTTTCCAAAAGTTTTTACTTCCCAAAAGTTTCCTTTCTTCAAAATTAGACTTTTCTTTATATTATTTATGCTAGGAAGTAGGTTTAAAATACTTTGCCCAATTGTATTTTCTGCTGGCTCTGCTTTAACCATGTGTGCACATTGAAAAGTTCAGAGCTGACTGTAACTACATTTGAGAAAAAGTCAAAGGGCCTTCTCCTGAGTGAGCTGCTGTCACATGAACGCAGGACTTACTTGAGTCTCATATATTCTGTTACGAAGAATGACATATGATAGAAATACAGAGTCTGAATATGCTACTGTGGTGAACAGGTCCCATATTTGTCTTCAGGAGTTATCTTCTATCCTTTGAAGCAAAGGTTGTTCCCCCACTCACATATATTTAGGCTTCAGCTTTTCATTAGCTTGTGCTGCTTCTGGTAGTTCCAGTGTTGCTGTCCTTGGTCAGTGCAAACAGCAACTTATTTTGAGGTTTTTTGCTTTGAAGTTGGAAATATAAGTACCCAAAGTGCCACTTACGGCATTTCAAACAACATCAACCTCCAAGTCTGTAGCTAATGATCATACAGTAGTAGTTTGTGGATTTCATCCTAAGAACTGGAGCAGTACCACAATAGCTGAGCCCCACATAGCATATGTAAATGCTTAGAGTCCTTTTCAGCCAAGACACCCAAATTAGTTTAAATTACCTTTAGGTTTAAGAAATCTTGGCTGACTTGGCACTGAAGCAGAGTATGAATAGTCTTCCTGCCTTTACTTGCTATGGAAAAAGCAGTTGCAAACTGTTGTGGTCAGTCACAGCAGCTAGGACTTCAAAAAAGCTTCTGGCTTATACTCTTACAAGTACTGGGCACCTTTCTGCCCTGGGGCAAATATACAGTCATTACCCCTTCATTCCGTTAAGTAAAATCTGAGAGCGATAGAGTAAACATTAAGCAGCATTTGAAGAAAAGCAGTTATGATTGATTGAAAAGAGATAATAAGTCACCTTGTCTCTTGGCTGGTCATTCCTTTTGTCTTCACGACCATACTCAGTGAAAATGGAATCTCTGAATTGAAGAAGACTGTCAAGACCATTTCAACTAAATTAACACCTAAACAGCTCTAACAATAGAAAAGAAAGCAGTATATCCATTTACAATAGATCTATATTTAAACCTTCACTTCTGGTTATTTTCTGAGGAATGAGGAATAATTAATAAAGAACCAATGCCTTTGGACACTTTGTTCAGCAAGTTGATGAATTCAGTCCTTCTGAGCAAACTTAAAATATAATTGCTTTTTAAAATTTCTTCTAAGTATATTGTTTCAGGCTTGAAAAAAAGGAACTTGTCATTACAAGTAAATAGTGATTAATGGGTTTTTAGTTTAATTTCTTTTTATTGATTTGATTGAAAAAATCACAGTGATTCTTAGCTGCACTTGGTAGATCATCTTAATGCTATTTCTCCTTATTAGTTATGTAAAGGAGGAGAACCAATGAGGCATTGCATCATCTACCCATGCTCCTTTTACCAGTGGAAATCAATATCTTTTTTCAGTGGCATTCTAAAACTCAATCCTCAGCCTGCCTTCACACATTGTTTTTGTCAAGTGAGTAGCTTATTAACTTATCATCACACTGACCTTTGCAGGAATCCTCCTCCAACGCTACAGCAGCCTGAACTGTGGTCACCTGAATTCAATGACTTCATTAACAAGTGAGTAACAACTGAGACCACTCCGGTTGAATATGGAATGTGTGTAAATGTCATGTGTAAAAGAGGTTTTGTAGAAATCTGTTGCAACTAATACTCTCCCTTAAAAGGCTAGTAAATCCAGCTTGACTTCCAAGTGAGGCTCTGTATTTAAAACATGAAATAGCATGTCAACACGCTTGAGAGTTTTTAAGTTAAAGAATATTTTGTTTTAAAATGCAATAATTTAACTTTTTGGACTCATCAGTTCTGTGAAGTTGTATCAGTTTTCAGTGCAGAGCTGTTTTGATTAAGACAGATACATTTATTATGGAGGCATGAATGAACTCCAGACAAGCATTTCAAAACTTAACTGTGAACCCTCAATGATCATATTTTTTTTTTCTGCCAGCACAGGTGCTTGACTAAAGATTATGAGAAGCGTCCAACAGTATCTACTCTTTTGCAGCATGATTTTATTAAGCAAATTGAAGGAAAAGAAAACGTGCTACAAAGGCAACTCATGGAATTTATTGATGTTCATCAGCAAATGGGAGTCACTGAAAAGGCAAGGTAAAAGTAGCTAAAGAGTGGGCCAGTTGGGTCAATGTTGATACTTCCCCTGTTTCAGAATGACTAGCACTCAGAGAAAGATTCAACCCTTATAACTTTAGATGGCAAAAAGCAGAAATCTTAATATTTCTACTATACTGCCAATCCAAAGAGAGAGGCATCATGATTCATATGTGGGATATCTTTATAATAATCTTTATTTATTTATTTATAAACTATTTATTTATTTATTTATAAACAATCTTTAGAAGTGCCTCCTCTTTCTTCTGCATCTCAAGATATAGTCTTAGACCCCAGCTTTTAGAAAGCTAAGGTTAGGTGAAATTAATGTTTGGCATTTTCATACATTTGCATGGTCAGCTAATGTTTAGTTTGAGCAAGTATGCTAAAACCAGCTAGTCAGTTTCCTGCTGGAATTTGATGTTTCTGACTGAAATAAGTTATAGTCCTAGCAGACTGTGTTTTGCAAACTTCAAATCTTAGGTCTTCTTGAATGGAAACTTCCTTTCTTCTAAGTGATATCAATTCTGAACAAATCACTTAACACCTGATGGCTTTAATTTAAAATACTTAAAAATGTCTTGGCTCACTTTTACAATTGAAAAAAACTCCATATAATATACTCATGTATCAGATGTGAAATGTTGTAGAATAGTATTGAAGTACTACTGGTATGACTGCTCCTGCTTCAAGGAAAAGCACGATGCTTTTTACTTTTTTTTTAATGGAACATGAAATTTAAAAGACATTTTAGCATTATCATCTATATGGAAAAAGATTGTTAAAATCTGCCACATTTCCTTTCACACATTTCGAGTAACAATATATACAGCAGTCTTCAGTTCTAGTTCTGGAGAATTTTCTATTTACTCTATGCTTTGAAGATAACAGTAAAAATATATTTCTAAATAATGATGATATTGAAGTTTTTTCAACTTTAATTGTATATGGGAGGACTAGTGCTTTCTCTTTTCTGAAATTGCAGTATAAAACTATGCATTTGGCTTACATTTAAGCTTCAGACTGGATTTATATGCTCTATATATTGCAGACTTGACATTTGCTTAATCCAGAAAGATTATTGAATACAAATAAGCTTATTGGATGTCCGTGCTGAGCACTAAACCAGCGTCATAATCGAGGCTTTAAATAGCATTTATTTATAAAGCACAGGGAAATGTTATGTGGTAAAATAAGTCCAAACTATGAGATTATATGAATTGAAATATTGTTAACACTTGTGATATTAGTCTTTTTAAAGCCTAAATAATTTTGAAAAAAAGTCAAGCTTCCAGTCAATCAGCTATTGTGATTTTTTTAACCAGATTTTGAGAACTCACATTTGTTTTCATATTCTTTTTTTCCCAAATCCTTTATTTTTTTCATGTAAATGCTGCATAAAGCAAACTACATGAACTTTTTTTATTTTCTGTACAATACAAACATAAAGAAGGTGGCCCAATTTACATGTGTACAGAGCAGTCAAGTGGCACAAGAACAGGATGATCTACTGGTATTTTCTCTGTCCTGTTTAAACTGTGTTTTATAAGCTGATGGCTCTTCATTAGAATTTAAGGGAATATATTATCATTTGATGAAATTACTTATGCTTTTATAGTTGATCAAGTGTAACTTTTATGTCACATTTCCCAAAAGAAAACAGAATTTTCTCTTTCAAAATAATAATAAAAAACCCCCCATAGTTTCTTATTTGAATCTGTGCAAAAAATGTAGTTAATTCAGAGTGTAATTTAAATGGTAGGGTTAAACTGAGCAAAGCCCTTATTTCTGTTTAGCGGTTTAAAATACTAAGAAGTAGTATTTCTAACCTAAATGATTTTGTCATTGTGTAATTTTGTGAAATACGCTGTAAGACTGAACAGCAGAACAGCATTTGTAATTATTTTCTGCTGTCAGTGATAAGAGATTATGCAAAGATCTTTAAATTCAGTAGTCATGCTTTTTAAAAAGTATTTTATTACTAATCATATGTATCTTCTGACCTTTAATCTGCACAAAGCAAATGGTGTTAAAAGCAATGTCTGCACAGAAGTACCATGAAAATCTGATTTAGAATCAAGACATAAGTGTTATAGTGACAAGTCCCCTGGAAGAGCTGCTCTTTTCTTGTTTATGCTATTCTAGCACTGTTTTACACTGATGTGTTAGGGTCCTACTGTGAAATTTCTGAACTTTCAGTGGTTGCTGGCAACTTTTCTTGTAAAACTTCTTCCTGATCTCGAGTTCACACTCTCTCAGTCCCTAATTTGAAGGCATAACTCTCTTCCTTCTTGACAATGGGAGTGACAATGGGAGGCAGGTAGTTTAAGGGATTAAAGATCTTTTCCTTCTACTGTGGGAAGAAATCCTGCTACCTGTATTGTGTTGTATAAATGGGCATTGGAATTTAAAGTCAATAAACTTGGTAATATTGAGTTAAAGGTGAAAATTAGGACTCCAGTTATTTTCATTGTATGTGTTTACTCTCCTCATCAAATTTTACTTCATTAATTGCAGTTTTGCATTTCAAAAGAAAAAAATTAATAGCTGAGGTCCAGCCACTAGGTTTTATTGGTTGCACTATTTCTGTTTTCACTCAAAATCAAGTCACCCTCTTAGCCCATGGGGCCAAGGTTCAATTTGGTTCTGACTGCTGCAGCAGTAGTCTGTTGATGTGCTTGTGATCTTACCTTGCTGTTATCTGAATGTGCCATTTATAACAGTTCAAAAAGAAAAGCTCACTACTTTATGTCACGTTCTCATGGGTTTTTTGCAGAGGACCTTACCCTCAGATCTGATCCCTGTGCACTGTGTGTGCTCAGGAAGGATGTGTAATCTCTAGGCACAGAGTGGAGCTACCCTGAAGTCTCTCCCATCGGCACCATTGTTCCTGAGGTATTTTCCAACACTGAGGAGTCACTGAGTCATGAGGGCCCTCAGAATCTTCCCAGCGTTGTTATTCTAGTGAAGAGAAACCAAGGTTTAGGTCTTGCATTGTACTGCATCCTCTCAAGAGGTGGAAAAATAGAAACAACAAGAGGAAGAGAGCCCACCAACCACCTGACTAACCAGAGAAATCTCAATTAACACTGTTAAAACTTTAGATGGCAATGTGCCACAGCCTGTCTCCAGGTTTAATCGAAGTCAGAAGGTAGTAGTGGTTTTTCAGTAGCCTTTGAGCAGTGTTCTAGCCCTAGAATATCTTGTGCTACTCAAGACTCAAAAAAGCATGAATACTAGCAATGATCTTCATTCAAAATTCCACTTTTTACTTTGAGTAAATGCAGTACATTTTTCTCTAAAATCATTATTTTTTATGCTATCTATGCTAAAATATCTATTGGCAATTTAACCTTTCCTAGCTCAGAACTCAGGCTGAAATGACAATGGGAATAGCAGAAGAAAATATCCCTTGATACATTTACATTTTCCCACAGCATCCTGACTGTAACATCTTTAAAATCAGCTGCTGAGTATGATATATGAGCTGTATATCAAATATGCTGTATGAGATATACTATATGGGCTAAATTCACATTAGAGAAGATGTGAAGCAGGCAAAGTTGCATACTAAGTGCAATTAATTGTGGTGGGTTTTTTGTGAGGAAAATCACTTTCAGGACAGGGGCCCTGAGCTTGACAAAGGCTTTCAGTATAAGCGGTATAGCTGTTAAAATACATAATTAGTGATGAAAATAGTTATTAAAAATGAGTACTGCAGCATGTGCTCCAAAACAGTTCTAAAAATACACTTCTTGCTAAGCCAAAAGAGGGAAAAAATCCCTGCATTGTTAAGAATTTTGCTCTGCAACAGAAATAGCTGTCTTTGAAACAACCTTCAGAACTGTCGCATCTACACCTGACAGTCATGCTTGTAAGACTTTTATCTTGAATTGTTCGGCTGTCTTCTTCTTGACTGCTTTTACAATAATCTCTGTTGAAATATGCAATGATTAGTACATTGTGTATTTCCTGGGAATTGTGAGTCATTCCAGAAATAAGATGTACATACAAGGGGTATTCAGTGTACCTAGATTTCAGCAAATTATTCTGGTCCCCAGATTAAGAGTTGTCTTTATATACTCTCTGAGTAATTATGGGAAGGAGACCTATTCTACTGCAAAATGATACAAAGTTTTGGGTGAGCTGAATTATTTTCTTAGGAGTTTGTCCTCCTGTATTGGCCATATAGAGTTGGCACTGAAATCGGTAACAGAATGCTAAACAGTTGCTCTCTTTAACTGTTTGGAAAGGCCAGGGAGATAATTTCATAGAAGTTCATGTACAAAATGCACAAAGGGAGTTGTCAATTTATTGAACCCTATTAAAAGCAGGGAATACCATAAAGCTTCCTTTTGTCACGTTTCTTGATTGCACAGACTTGTGTCACCCATTTTCTCTGTTCACTCTGTCCCAGTCTCTCTGACTCATGCTGCCAGTGGAAAGCAGCTGACAGCAATCCTTCAAGCTCAGCTCTGCAGGGCAGGCCGTAGGAGAGGATGGGACATCACCATGCTGGCTTGACAAAGACAATATGAGGAGCAGTACAAGATAGTACACACAGAGTCCAGTGCTGTCTTGGCCAAGGTCTCCAGATGATATCTGAATGGGAGTAGTGGCTGAAATGGGGGCATTGGAATTCCAGTTCAATCTTTGATCCCTTCAGGCTACTTCTTTCTCTCCTGGAACTAAGTGTGATCTTTGTTATACCAAGAAGTGTGTGCTTCTGCATTGAGGACACTCCTACGTTGGAGGGCTGGCTGTGCTGCAAACTTCTCTCAGGCTGTAGAAGCAGTAGGGAGTTCTGGGAACAAAGGCCTTAGAATAAGCTGATCTCCAGTCCTATAGCTAAAACACATCTTATATCTGAATAATGTTCTTCTATATAACACAATGGACAACAGCAATGCCTGAATGAAGAATAGTTTACCTTCTAAAGAAAACAGGAGGAAGATGTTCCTCCTGCACTCAGAACTCCTCAGGAGAAATGCTCTGCAAGTGGTACTGTACTGTTGTGCCAGTCCACTTGCTCAGCAGCTCATTTCCCCTGAAGGTGGGACACTTCAGAAGGCATTTCTTACCCAGGGAGCTTCCCTTCTATCATCTCAATATGGCTCTGAGCACAGTGTGTGGGCCTGACTCATGAGGAGCTAATCCCAAAGAGTCCTTTTAGAGATCTCCTGTTTCCTCAGTTAAGAACACATACTTCCCCCTGAAATTTGTCAGGGATACAGCTATTTCTTGAGGCTGTTGTGAAGGTATAAAAATCTGCTTTATTTACAGGTCGTGGAAAAGCAGCACTAGCTTTGTCAAACAGATTGTGCAGAGCTGGGCACAGGCTACCTCTAAATCAAAAGCCCCATAGCTCTGCAGGGCAACAGTGTGCTCTCAGAAACATTGCATGAGCTGCAGCACAGCTCCCTGAGACTGCAGCCTGTAGTCTCAGTGCTGTCAATCATTTAAATACAGAGGGGAACACAGGTTTGTCTACAAAGCATTCTGCAGAAGCAGCTGGAGACTTATCACTGAAGTGCTACACTTTCTAAGTCAGGTACAGATATTTCATAGGTAGCAGACTGTAGTTTTATTTAAGCAGATTTCAAAAGCTATATCTGTGAAGAAAAAAGATTGATTTTAAGTGTGAATTAATACTGCTTTGTTCAGCCTCCTGAGAAATAGAATCACCAGCAATGACAGATCCTGTAGAGGTTTCTCTGTGTTGCCTCTTTGTCATTTTACTACTGTTTGTAACTTTTGGGAGGAAACAGCTGTTTCCACCTTCACCTTACAAAAACTTCGTTATTTTTAGTTTCTTCTTTACATTCAGACTAAGGCCAACCCTTTTCCTGTCACTTCTTAGTCTGTAGATGATTCTCCAACCAGTTTAGGCAGAGAGTTCAGCAGGGCATCATGAGTCACACTTTCCTTTTCATGGTATTTTTGGAACGATCAGAAATCTTTTAAATACATTCTGACAATTTGAAGAAGAAAAGCTGTGGTTGCCTCATTTTGATTTAACTGAATCTTGAAAGATAAGTAGGGGGAGGGGAGCACGGAGAATGCACAGAAACAATGCTGCCTTGACTCATTTTCTTGTCCTTACTGCATTGAAGTTTCTGGCCTTTAACTGCCTGAATTGCTTGTCGAGCATGCTTGTAAAATCCAATGCCTCCAATATATTTTTGAGCAGAGCAGAGATACATGGTTATTTCAGTTCACAATGTCTATGTGCATGATCTTAATGAAACTTCAGCACTGATGGGGGTTTTTTTTGAGTGGTTGGAGCGAAGCAGTATAACTGCCCTTGAGGGGTCTGTGCCCTTTGACAGCAAACTGGAAAAATATTGTGTTCTGCAAATCTGCCTCTCTTATGTACTCTGGAGAATATAATCTAGTACAACAAGGGCTAGCATTCTCATAATGTCAGCTGAAGAGGATTACAGGAGGATCGATTTTATGTAATTAAACTTTGCTGGCATACAGAGAGATCTGTTTCCTTAAAAGAAAAAAAAATTGAAAAAAGAAAAGTGTCCATGACTGGAGCATTCTCCTCCCTTCCTGCACAGCAATTGTTAGTTTCTTACATTAAATGAAAAATGGTAATTGAAGCTAATCCTGGGAAATACTACTCTCTCATTGATACGCAGCAACATTTAAGGATCTAGCATATTAAAAAAAAAAAAAAAAAGTGTTCAATGCCTAATAGTTCCACCAGAAGTGGAAAGCAAAGCTTGACAGGTGCTTTCTTTTGGGTCTTTCTTCAGCAATAGAAAAATTAGAACAGGAGAGCTTGACATAGTCCTGCAATTGCCAAATCTTTCCCTTGTGTGCATATTGATAGCTCTCTCTCAAAGTCACACTGATATTAAATGCATCTTCTGGACACAAAATGACCTTCATACAGGTACAGAGGACAAAATGTTTCAGCTGTCCAAATTTAACTTTTTTCAAATGAAACTTTAAAAAATAGGTATAAATAGGAGTGTGAATTATAGAGGGGATGGATTTCTATTGAGAGGGTAGGATATTGTCTGCACCTCTGACTTTGGATTCAGTATTGTCTTTTAGCTGCTAAATGCAAATCAAACAGCAGATTATGCAAGGCTGAGGAGTTAAATTAAATCTTTATATTACCACCTCCTTTTTAATACAACCTGGGGGTACATGCTACCAAAAGTGGTCTCATACTGTTGTTGCAAGGGCAGTACTATCAGGACAGCTCTCCTGGTAAAAGTGGATTCCAAAGGAATGGGAAGAATTGGTTAAACCTAGGATAATGTAGATCCTGTCAGTCCTTTGGTTCATTTTGCTTCCTGGTCACTTAGCTTTCTCACTGTGGATACTGTGCTGCGATTTTTGGCACAGAAACTGTGAAACTATGGTAGCTCTTGCAAGGAAGTCTTATATATTTGTGTCTTGATATTAAAGTTGCATAATTAGTCAGCTGTGGGTGTGAAGCTCCTGCCTTTACACTGTGGACAATTAAAAAACTCTAGTGGTACCTGGTACCTGTATAAAGAAGGAAGAAACTGGCACCAGGATGATGACAGGCCATTCTGTCATCCTCAGGGAATGATTGTCAGAGACAAGAGAAATTGAAAGAAGTGATAGATGAAGTGCCCTCTTGTCTGGATTTCCATCATCCAGATTCTGAGTGCACTTACAGTTTGTGGGGGCATCATTTGCCCATTTCTTCCAGTCCCTTTTCAGTCCAGGCAGTTAGTTATTGCACCAAGTTTGTGCCTGCTTGAGTGTCTGCACCTACATCCCTCTTCACTGCACAGCCAGCATGACCTGAAGCAGCACTCATGAACTGGGTGATGTTCATGGAACAGGTACAGCCCATTAAATATGCAGTCAATCTGTGGATGTTCAGCTTTCCCCATCTGTGTGATACTCACTCTAACTTTCCATCTTGGTGAGACTACAATCTTTCTTCTGTCATCTGTTCACTGTATATCAAAATTCTTGCCTGTGTAGAAAACACCTGTCTGCTTTTACCTATGCCATATATCCAAATATCAAAATTAAATAAAGAATTTCCCTGGTCTTGTGTTCTTTCATTTTCTGTCTCTAACAATCATTCCCTGAGGATGACAGAATGGCCTGTCCTCATCCTGGTGCCAGTTTCTTCCTTCTTTATACAGGGGATCAAGGTAAAGAGTGAGTGTTGTGCTTCACACAACAGTTTCCTGGCTGTCTCAGTTTACCAGGGTAAATGTTCCTTGTGTTTGAGAGATGCCTTCCCACCAGTGGCATCAAAGGGAGTGAGGTCATATCAGGAGATCAGATTTACTTAATAGTGTTTCTGTGCTTGTGCTTTATTACATATCTGAGCTTTATTTAGTTTGTGAACTCTGCTGTTACTTATGCAGTTTCCCTTTCACTTATTTTCCCTCATTTTCCCTCATCTCACAAAACAAGTATAACTAACATGAATTGTAAACCTTGCATTCTCTGCTGTATTTGCTCTATTTAGCAATGCCTTTACTCTTGGATAAAGAATGATCCAAGACTCTGGGAATTTTCTTGCTAATTAAAATAAGGCTGCATAAAGTTGAGTTTATGGTTCGATTGAAGGGGAAAAGAAATCTAAGACAAATTTAAAGTTAAACTTGAAGTTTAACCCTGATAAAAAAGATATTTGAAATTTTGTTTCCTTTTCATGTATGACTTTTTCTCCTGGTGAGTCCAAGAAAATTTGGTCAAGATGTATTTCACTTACCCCAGTGGTTCTGTAGCACTTTGCTCTATAGTGTGGTCATCTCAGCCAGACTTTAGAGCACTGTTGTTGCTAAGATAGAAATGTTTCCATCATGAGTACTTTGTCTGCATCATCTTTGCTGTACTATTTGATCATACAGCCCCGGTTTTGTCCTATACATAACTGTTAGCAGGATCTTTTTGCATGTTGGTGCCAGAGTTTCACTCTTACATGCTTTATAAATATGTTCTTTTTTTTTAACTTGTATTGCCAAGCTCCTGTCTTGCAGCTGATTTGTGTGTTTAAATTGAGAACAATGGAAGGCTAGAATGTTTTGGCCTCCAAGATGGTTGCAGATGCAAGATTTGCTCTGTGTTTCCTTATGTCAGGGGATTGTATCTCTTCTTTTCTAGATTTGAACGTATTCACACAAAGAAAGGGAACTACAGTAAGTCACTAGTTTCAAACCAAGAAGAGGTAGATGATTTAGCAACCTTGGAGGTACTGGATGAGGTAAGAACCTATTTTTTCCTGTTTTCCTGAAGAGGAGTAATCACATATTAAATCACAAATTACTATTAAATGGTGTGCTGTTTATTTCAAAATCAACTGTATTGTCACACTTCAGTTGTGTAAGTGTACAATGACATTTCACCACTTTATGCCAAATATTTTAGACAAGATTTATTGTGTTAGAAAGGTTCCAACTCAAAGCTAAAAAAATCTCTGGAGTTACAGCTGTAGACCAAAGAGTATTTTAACACCATTGCCTAAACAGGATTTATATCACTGGATTTTATTACAGCTAAGTATCCAGTTTGCAATGGTGTGTTAACCTGAAATTGGTCTAGATCCAAGACCTTCCAGCCCTGTTGCTTGAGCACTGAGAATTGTCTTAAACTAGCTCACCATACTCTCCCAGACTGGGTTCTCATTGACTTATTTTGGTGTGGAAATGTATGAGGGTCCATTTAATGTCAGCTGAGCCTCTCATCTGTCAATGCCTGCTGGTAACCTTTGACCAAATTACTGATACAAATACCACTGGTTTGTCAAAGTTCAAAAATTAGTCCACTGGGTGCAGGGAAACATGGCATAAGGGAGGGAGGAAGTCTGCTGTGTCTGTGCTTTAAGCTTCAAAACCAGAAAGAAGAATCAGGCTGCAGCACATTATCTGCACGTCTTGGAGACCATCTTGGCTGTAAACAAACTGTCATTCTTCATCTACTGGGCTGTGCATAGACTATAATTCACATTCTCTTATCTGTAAATCTTCTCTGGTATATTGTACCTTTGTCAGTCCAGAATATTCATTGGGGCACTTGAGCTGGTAAACTGTATCATGCTGACAGCTCACAGAACATCCTCCATCTTCCCAAGAGCTTTGTTGTAGTAGCTTGATATTTAGTTAATTGTAATTGAACTAACCCAAAATTCATTTAGTGGACAAAGTTCAGGTTTAAGCGTTCTTTTAGTATTGGGAAGAGTAAGACTGTTGTGGGTTTTTTTGGTTTTTTTTTTTTAATCTTTTACTATGATACATATAAACAATCCAAGCTAAAGAGATTTTATTGCACAAAAAAAAGCAGACAAACTGGTACATATCCCATCTCGTCAGAGGTGAAGCATTCATGGAAATCCTCAGGAAGCCTCTGTCTAAATGCATTGTTTGACTATGTGGTTTTACTAAATCAAATCCAATTTAAAACCACTTTCACATATGAATGGCATCTTCTCAGAACTGTATTCTTTCTTCCACTCAAATTTTTCTTCCAGTTGAGATAGCCCCATCATATAAGAAAGACAAGAGACCTTCTATTGTTGCAAGAAATAATTTCAGAAGGGGCAGAAGTTCCACTAAAATAATTCTGTAACATGAATCTGGTTCTGGCCAAAAGAAAATAGGGCATTCAAAACCAGAAAGTTTATCAAGATTTTCTCCTTATGTTTTCTCGTGAAGGAAATACAGCCTCTGCAGCTGGTGTGAATTTGGCTAGTAAGTGTATTAAACAGGACACAGTGTACAACACTGTGAATAGATAGATGAGGAAGGAATGAAATTCCTTCTGTAGTCCTCTGCTGACAGTTGGTCTGTTCCAGTGGGTATGCAGCCTAAATATTTTCACATGTACCCCAGATTAGTCTCAGGGTTTGAATTTCTTCATTCAGTTGGTTTGAGTTTCTGGCTGGTTTGAATTTCTTCATTCAGCTCTGCGGCCTGTTTTGACTGGAAACCTAACCAGGCACTTTATATATCCAGCTGTGTATGCAGAAGAAGCTGAGGGAAATTACATAAAGAAATTTGAATGCCACTAATGGGCCCTTCTTTTTTCTTGGTTCAGGGGAAACTGGCTCTGCAAGAGCAAAGAACAATCACAGCAGAGATTGCTTGTTAATAGGAAATGATGCCTTATTGTTTACATTAATGGGAATAAAACAGTTGAACATCTGTGTTGTATCATAACTGAGAGTAATGTTAGAGCAGCTGTAATGGCAGTTATGGACTCAATCTCTTGCTTGATAAGTTACATGAAACTTTAGTAGTAGAAATGTAGACAAGACTGTCTCATGGAAACCTCTGATGAACTGAATGGAAGTAGTACTTATTAACTCCTTTTTCTACAGCCATTTGAGGATCCGTACGTATGTATTCTTCAAAGTAAGACAAAAAAATAGAAATGCTAGTGTGTTTGAAAATATTACTTACTTTTGATCATGATCCATTGTACTCCTGACTATAAACACCTTCCCTCCTCATCCTCACTCATTGAAACTATATAAATATTTAATACATTTTCCTAACATTCTTTTTCCCCCCATGTGATTCATGGCTCCTGTCCCCTCTCCATCAGAATACAGTAACGGAACAGTTGCAGAAGGGTTATGCCAAGGACCAGATCTACACATACGTTGGGGACATTCTCATCGCTGTCAATCCATTTCGGAACATAGATATTTATTCTTCACAGGTGTGAAAATTTAGGTTTTGTAATTTTCAACTAGCACCAAATTCCACTAAAATATAAATATTTGTGTTAAGTATAAAGACCTTCTTGAGATTTATTTTAGCTTACTCTGAAAAACAGAATTACCGGTAGAGATGTTGTTTCAAGTGCACATTGACACAAATTCTTAACACTTGCTGAATTTCAGCACAGAAATGAGAAACTCCAAAATAATTGATTTCTAGTGTCTTTATGTCTACAGTGTAGATCATGCAGAAAGCAATCCTGTAAAATATTAACTTCTGTGAATCTGTCTCCTCATTATACAAAAGGGAATTTGTCTCCCTATTATACAAAAGGGGAAAGATATTAAAGTCGGATCATGCAATAATTTGGGGTTATTAATTATCAGATACTACAGGTACAGAAAAGATCTCAAGTTTTAGCATCAATACCATGCAGAGATACTAATAGGAAGGGAAGCACAAATAGATTTAAACAAGTTGGAACTATGATGTCTGACAACAGTAAATTTTCTTCTAATAAATTGAGTTTTATAATGTAATCAGGGCTAAAATTATAGAAAATTGCACTTCATTTTTTAGCAGTTCTTATAGTCCTAAGTACATACAGATTCATGCTATAGTAAGTGCAGTAACAGCTTCCTCAGAAAACATCACTGCTGGAAACCTCAGCATGCTGTACACTAATCTAAAAATAAAACCAAACTTAAAAAACCCCCAGGTTTTTAATGGGCAGTGATAATGATTCTATTTTTCTTATGCTTAGCATTCCAAACTGTATATTGGAGCCAAACGGACTGCCAACCCTCCTCATATTTTTGCTGTTGCTGACATAGGCTATCAGTCCATGGTGACATACAACTCTGATCAGGTATGGATGAGGTGTCAATTACATCCTCTGCCAGGCTGAGAGATATGTGATGAGCTCAGTCTTGCTCTGTTCTCTGCAGTGTATTGTTATTTCTGGAGAAAGTGGAGCTGGCAAGACACAAAGTGCCCATCTGCTGGTTCAGCAGCTCACTGTCCTCGGCAAGGTAAGTGGCAGAGGGGATATCTCTGTAAGGCTTTAAGGCTTTGCTATCCTGGGTCTAAAGGGCTGAACCTATGGACAGGGCATTGGTTGTGGGGTGAGTCTGTTACACATTTTCCAAAGAACATTAGAACATGATGCTGATCTATCTACTCCTTCCTAAGGTCACTTGGAAATATACTGGGGTTTCCACAACAAAAAGTACCCACTGCAATGAGGGCTGTGATTTAGTCACATCCCTGTTTAATTGAGTGCCTTCAAGTCACACAAGCACTACTAAATAAAATCCTCTTCTAGCTTCTCATCCTTCCACAACCAGATTGCTGTCAGTGGGACATAGTCATTCTGGGAAGTGGCCACCATAACTGTCTAAATAAAATGCCATTTTTAGCATGCCCAAAGTGAGATGAAAGCAAGCTAATAGATTGGTAGGGTGCAGTGGAGCAGTAACCAGATGCTAACAAGGATCCTAAAAGCAGATTGGCCATCTCAGATTCACAAAACCACAGAAACCATAGAAATTAATTTATAGTGCTGTTATCATTATGTGTGTTATTTCTTCCAGACAGCCTTAGTTCTGAGGATTGCTATATTCTTACAGATTTAATTATATATATCAATATATAAATAAATATATAAATATATATATATATATATATATATATATATATATATATATATATATATAAAATAAACAAATAAATGTGTATATATATACCTTTTTCTCCATATCATCTCCATGGGAATAGCTGCCCTGATTATGTCACAGTTCACAATACCAATGAGAAGATTAAAGGAACACCTAAAAATGCATGAATTTGAATAGTCACTGATAATTTGAAGCAATATCTTTTTCATATCCAGGCTAATAACAGGACTCTGCAGGAGAAGATTCTCCAGGTGAACAACCTTGTAGAAGCATTTGGGAATGCAGGCACTGTCATCAATGATAATTCAAGCAGATTTGGAAAATATTTGGAAATGAAATTCACTTGTGGTGGCACTGTGGTAGGGGCTCAGATTTCAGAGTACCTCCTTGAAAAATCCAGAGTTGTCCACCAGGCAGTGTAAGTATGAAACCTAATTTGGGGGTTACAGAGTAGGCCTATGATGCAGGAAATCACCTTGGTTTAAAACACAAAAATGAATGAGGTACCTGGATTTTTTTTCCTTTAAAGTTGTATATGAATAGCTTATGAATCTGTCAGCTAGCTGAAAACTACTCCAGATTTTTTTTTTCATTGCCTCCTGGGTTATTTAAACAAATCCTATAAAAATGCCTATGTGATATATAAAATAAGAATGTGCAAAGAATTAAAAACTTACTAATAGTTCAGGTATACATTTCATTGTGGGATTTTGGAGTATTTTATTAAGATATCACTTTGATTTACTTCCTCTAAATTTCCTGTAGTACTGTAGCCTATTTCTTTGTTTGTTTGATCATTTTCCATTTTGGAGCATCTAGTAGGATTTGTTTATAGAGGATTATGGGTCAAAGATCCCTGCTAAGAAGCACTTGGGTGTGCTGGTGGATGAGAGGCTGCACATGACCCAGCAATGTGCTCTCCCAGCCCAGAGAGCCAAACGTGCACTGGGCTGCATCAAAAGCGCCGTGGGCAGCTGGTCAGGGGGCGAAATCTGTCCCTCTACCCTGCTCTGGTGAGACCCCACCTGCAGTGCTGCATCCAGCTCTGGGGTCCCCACTGCAAGAAATATGTGGACCTGTTGGAGAAATTCCATAGAAGGCCACCAAGATTATTGGAGGGATGGAGCACCTTTGCTACCAGGAATGGCTGAGAAAATTGGGATTGTTCAGCCTGGACAAGAGAAGGCTTTGGGGTGATGAAATTGCCACCTTCCACCTGAAGGGAGCCTGCAAGAAAGATGGAGAGAGACTTTTTGCAAGAACATGTAGTGACAGGATAAGGGGCAATAGATTTACACTGAGAAAGAGTAGGTTTAGATTAGATTTTAGAAAGAAATTCTTTATTGTGAGGGTAGTGAGGCACTGAAACAAGCTGCCCAGAGAAGCTGAGATGCCTCATCCCTGGAATTGTTTAAAGCCAGGCCGGACAGGTCTCTGAGCAACCTGGTCTAGTGAAAGGTGTCCCTGCCCATGACAGGGGAGTTGAAACTAGATGACCCTTGAAGTCCCTCCCATCCCAAGCCATTGGTTCCAATCAGGTTCTGTGATCTAATGGTACCCCTGAGACATAGACCTAAGCTCATGCACAAAGCAGAGGTGTGAAAACAATTTCTTTTTGCCATCCAGTTGTGACTGACTTGGGCATCTCAGGGCTCAGTCATGGTTGCAAATATTTACCTAGTTCTTCTCATAAGGAGAACACTTGAATATGTAATAAACCTCTGTCCTAGGTCTGGGCATGTAGCATCTAGGCAAAGCATGCCAAGTCATAAGGCCCTTTTGCTGAATGTCTCTCTCTTGGTTCAGGGCCAAAAGACACAACAGACCTACTGCATTCAGTGAGCCAAGAGCATATACCTCTCCCACAGTCAGAAGGTTTTTTAAAATAACTGGAGTTAAGTTAAGCAGCCCATTCAGTGTGGGTGGGTGAGGAATGTGCAAGATCTCACACAGGATCTAGCAAGTGCATCAAGGGCAGAGCAGCACTGAGCTGCTTTAGCACTGAGCAGCCACCCTGGCAGTGTCAGGACAAACACACAGTGGCATGAAAAGGGTGTTCACAGGAAGTTCTGTAGTAAAGCTTCTTTCAGAGTCCTCTGTCACTTTGTGTGAGTCTTGCCTGTTATTAAAATAATATTTAGTAATAGTATGTGTGTCACTAATAAATGTGGCATGGTTGTATTACTAAATCAGTTTGTTGTTTCTGTTGTTTCAGAGGAGAGAAAAATTTCCATATTTTTTATTATATTTATGCTGGTCTCGCAGAAAAGAAAAAACTGGCACATTATAAACTGCCAGAATATAGACCTCCCAGGTAATGCAGTTTATTTTTGCGTAAATTGATTACTAAGAAACGCGGTGTTGAATTCTCAGCCACATTTACATTCTAACTCTGTATCCATCAACTCTTTCAGATATCTGCAAAATGATCATTTCAGAATAGTGCAAGATTTCATGAACAATAGCTTTTATAAGTCTCAATTTGAATTAATAGAACAGTGCTTCAAAGTCATAGGTTTTACACTGGAGGTGAGTGCTGATAACCCTTTTCGTTTGTGAACTTCACCAGCTACCTTAATTAGGAAAAACTTATATAAAGCATTCAAATCTCCCTTGTCCCTTTAGCATATTGTGTTTATGTTTTAGGATCTTGCATGGTCAACTTACTGTTATATAGTAACATTTAATTTTTAAGATTTCAAGGCATTGGTAAACCAATAAAATTATGTTAGCCATCGAGGCTTTGAAATCAGTGAACACAGCACAGCTGAGTATTTGTGGGGAGGGAGATTTTAACAAATTTAATATATAGAAAATTATGTTGTAACTGTTTATTAGCCAATAATTTTAAGGCCTTTTAGGCCTTATCTCAGTTTTAAGAGAAAGTCCATGGTAAGAGTTCTAAAAATGCATTGAGCTGATCTGAGTATTGATGAACTCAATACATTTTCACAACTCCGGGGATAAAGTTGAATGAAGTTCTTAAATTCCTTTGGAGATAAATCTCATCACTAAACAGTAACTGAACCCATTTTTTCTTTATGATCTCATATCATTGTTCATCTAGCTGTTAGACCCCTCTCCTCAGTCTTTGGTAGAATTAAAATTAAAAAAGGACTGGATTTATAAAGGAAAGAAATCTCATCCTGTGACCTAGTTTTGCCTTACGAGAAGTGGTGCATCACAGGTGTCATTTATCTCTGACTTTATTTATAAACAATATAAATAGTTGAGGTATGATCCATACAGTATCCATGAAATATAGCACTAGTGCTGCAGAATGGATGTATGCTTTCATTTCTCTGACAAAACTGTATGTGGTAAGAAGCTTTTCACAGAAAATTGCTCACTTCAGTTGACTGTTTCTGGCTTCCCTCAATGTAAATATTTGAAATAGCTAGCAGAACAGATGTATTCACCTATTTTGTTCCTCCAGAGTCACTTTGCATTAGGTTGTAGTAGCTGTGGCATTCACAGTCTCTTTCTCCTCTACATGTTATTCACAACTGCATTTAGTAATATCACACCTGTACTATCACAGCCTTTCACTTGTGCTTTCCCCTTTCAGAAGCAGTGTGAAAGGACATTCATGGTTCAGCACTGATAGCAGTTTTGTCACAGCACCAGAGACCTTGATAAGTCCTAATTTAAAGCATGAAAAGCAGCAAGTCTGTTTTTGTTTCCAGTTCTTGTGTTTACTTGGATGGGTAGAAACAATAATCTTGATCATCCAAAAGAGGCCTTCCATGTACATTGAAGATGCAGTTAGAACCAGGTCACTGGCTGCATTGTGCAGTTCTAGCATGGATCTTCACTTGATTAACTCAGCAAGCCACTGGGAGCTGATTCTGTGAAGAATTATCTACCTGTAGAACCCTGCAGTTTCAGAAGCAGGCTGAGTGCCGTAGGTAATCTGCTTGTGGCTACTTGTGAGCCCAGCCATGTCAGCCTGCCTTGCATCTTTCTCAGGGTGAATTAACCTGTCTGAGGCTGTGCTTGCAGGAACAAAGGAAGAGTCTTCTTCCCCCACTGAGGTTCTGATATTGGATACATGTGCAAAGAAAAATTTTTTTTCAGTGAAAAAAATAGCCCATAGGACATTGAATTCCTTTCCTAAGTTAACTTTTTAGTAATTCAGCCTTAAGCTTTGACATTCATCCCAGTGCACAGAGGAATTTCTATATAATCATGTTCAGTGTTTTAGTAGCAGAAAGCCATGGACAGAAAAAAAAATCTTCTTAAAACCGAGACCTAAACAAAGGTTTATTTCTTTGAAATTTGCTTTTAACTGACTGACAGGCTTTAAAAGTAACTGTCAGTACTCCCTGTCTTAAAATCACAGTTTTATTTCAGGCTGCACAGCAAAATTATTAAGGACTGCCTGAGGGGAACAATAATTATGTTGTATGAGACAGATCAAGCCAGATCTCAAACACACTGGAAAAGGGCAGAAAAATGTCAGCAGCTATACATACATCATGTACATCATGATGGCAGAAGTTAAGCAATCCATTTCTTTGCATTTCAACTGTGTCCCTAAGCTTAAAATGAAAATGAGTGCTTAATCCTAAGTAAACTGTGTGCCAATTATCCTCAGCATAGTTTTTTAGAGTGAGCTTATCCAGTTTGTCTTGCTGTCACTGGAATCCCTATTTATTAACTGCTAGATTAACTTCTGAAAGTGTTGAAAACAAGCTCAAGTATTCTAGAGCAATTAGAGATTTTATCTGAGTAAATGATGCCTGACATGGTACCAGCAAAGTATTGAATAATATGGATAAAATGCTGTGCAATTATAAAAAGCTCATAGTTATAAAATACCAATCAGATTTGCAAAGTTTTAAAACTGCTTATTATAAAACTGTTATAAAAGTTTTCAACCTGCTATTTATAAAACATGCTATGCCTCAAAATACACAGTGTCACAGACTGCTAGTCTGCTTTACAGGTACACCTAGAATTTTCTGAGTAAAAACCACTCATATCATCAGGTATAATGATAACCATTCACTGTTCAGATGAAAATTTGCAGTTAAAATCTAAGTCCAACCTGCAACGAAAGCATTATTTTACTAATTCCAAATATTATTTGAAATGTATGTATTCGTGTATATTTACTGTATATCACTTCACTGTCCAGAGTAATAACAGCCTTTTTCATGACAGAGTCCCTTTTCACAGAATCACAGAATTAACTAGGTTGGAAAAGACCTTTGAGATCATCAAGTCCAACCTATGATCTTAACACCACCTTACCAACTTAGCCATGGCAGAACCTCCTAAATATGTTGAAATCTAGATTTGTTTAAGCAAAGTCCATATTAAGATGCTTTGGTGAGTTCCTAACTGACATTTTGAAGGATAAAGTACTTTGCCAAATTGGAGATGTGAGGCCTCTCTCTTCTGCCAGTGAAAGTCTTTCTGATGACATTGGTGGGAGATGATATAGACCTATTATTTGGAGTGCCTTTGTTTCCATGATGCAAGAAACATCAATACAGACTTTTTTATATTTTTTGTTGACCTAGGTATTAAATCTTTAGACATGTTTGCACCTGCAGACACAGTGAAGGGCAGATATAAAGAACCTCTGAATTCTTTCTATGTAAGAGGGTATGCACACCACTGTTTTTGCTTTCCTTACTTCCCATCAATGCAGTTCTGTCAACAAGTACAGAAGAGAGTCTAGACTATGGTTTGTCTTGCCCTCTTTGACTGTTTTACTCTTAAAAGACTTTGCTAAGTACAGAGTGGGAATAATTGCTGGAATAGCACTCCTAGAAGTAGTGGGCATGTGGCAGACAGCAAGAAACAACACACAGGCATATGCCCATGGCACAAACCATAGAGACATATTACCTGGCTATTAAGTATTGTGGTTTTTTTAATATACTTTTCAGGAACTTGGAAGTGTGTACAGTGTCCTGGCTGCCATTTTAAATGTGGGTAACATTGAATTTTCTGCAGTAGTATCTGAACATATGATTGACAAGAGCAACATTTCCAATCCAGTAGCCCTTGAGAACTGTGAGTGTTTTTTCTTAACTTTTTTTTTCCTTTAGTGTTTTCATAGCAAATTTAATTTATTGTAAGAGAGGTAACAATGAAAACTGTATTCACATGGAAATTTCGCAAGAATAATTAAAAACTGAAAGTAGATTAATTCTAAGCCCACCTGAATTCAGAATGCAGAAAATGAAGAATGCAGATTAAATGAATTCAAATGAATTCAAATGCAGAAAAGAAAAAAATTTCCATGTTATGCATCTTATTTGAGTAACCAGTGCACTGGCATACAGGAAACATGACTAATAATGCAGATGCCTGAAAATATCTTTGGAATGTTTCCAAGGTTATTTGAACATTTGATGGAGAACCTCATTAACACATTGAGTAGTTTTTTCCCAGTTTCTTTCTCAGTTGCTCATTACACGTTCCCCACATTTGCCTGTGGAAATATGTCTCACTAATTCTTTGGAAGGGATTCCTTACATTACAAGCTGCTAGGAGGTAGAGGAGGCAGAGGGGCAAAGGTTCTCCAGAAATTGGCTACACTTTCTCAGTAATTACACCTGGGGAGATAATGAAGTCTTCACACCATCTTCTTGTATGTTTGCTTGCCATAGAAAAATATTGTGGAACTGGGAAAGAAGCACCCCTTTTTTGGAGCAAAAGAGAACAGCAGTGACTTGTATGAGTGGGTTATAACTGAGAGGGGTATTCACACCTCACAGCTTGGATACTTCTAACATAGTCACCCTCCAAAATCTGTCTCTGAGCTATGCCTGTGACATTCCTTCCCAGGTGCATCCCTGCTGTGTATTCAGGCAGATGAACTGCAAGAGGCCCTCACCTCTCACTGTGTAGTGACTCGAGGAGAAACAATTATTCGTCCCAACACTGTGGAAAAAGCCACTGATGTCAGAGATGCCATGGCCAAAGCACTGTATGGGCGCCTCTTCAGCTGGATTGTCAATCGCATCAACACTTTACTCAAACCTGACAAACACTTAAGGTAAAAGGAGATTTTGCAGAATAAAGGGGTGTTTTTTTCCTGTGGTAATAATATTGTCTTACACTAGAGCATTTAGTGTGGTGAAGTTGTTTTTCTCTGCTACTCTTTTGTTTATGACCCCAACATGTCAAAAATAGTTTGTCCTGTTCACAGTATGTAGTGAAAATACAGTAGATATGGTTGGAAAAGCATCTGGTGTTTTCCTGTTGATCTTCATCTAACCCTTTTTTTTTCCTTTGTATTTTTAAATCTTTTACCTTCCAACCCTTTTTCTTTTGTATTTTTTCAGAGTAAACTTTTGATATTCATCATTTTGATTACATAGGTCAGATTCTGCCCTTATTTACACTGATGCTGTTGCTTTTGTCACTGTTGTGAGCATGGTTTCATATATGAATGGGAATAGTTTTTAAACACATTTACTGAAGGCATTGTCCACTTTACACTTACAAGGTGACATTTTAAACGCCATATCGATAGCAAATAGCTTTGGTTTGCAGATCTCCTGGATCTGCAGATTTCCTGGATTTTTTCTTTTAAACATCAGAGGAGAGCTAAGGCTACAATCCTAAAATTTGCCTAAACTTTTAAGTATTTGGTTATAGCAGAGCAACAATAAGCAGAATTTTAATCAGTAAGTGATAGGATACAATCCATGATAGATGGGTCAGCACTTCTAGCCTGTGTGCCTCTCTCAGTTGTCTGTTACAGAGCCCTTTTCAAACTGAATACTTACTTATTATGCTGGTGAAGAGGGAGAAAATTCAACCTGAAATGCTCACTATAAAAAAAACCCAAACAGATTTTGCTTGATTTTGTGGTAGTAAAATAATTTGCATTTTCTATTTTTATGTAATTAGCTCTGAAAAAGGAATGGGGAAGATAAATTTTAGCAGTCTGTTCATCAAAAATGTAATTTTGAAACAGATTAAATAGTCACCAAATTCAGATCCCTCCACAATGAAACGCTTCCTTTTTTGAGATGGACTTCACAAAGAGGTTTAACTGCTATTCATGAGTGTCTTGAGGCTGATTCTTAATTTCTGATTTCCTAGATCTTTATTTTAAAAATGATTGCAGATAGCTCCTCAAAGAGGTTTTTTAGAAAGAATGTGATTTATATTTTACTTGCCTAGAAAGGTCACTAATGTCAGCCTCAGTTTGTTATAAAATTATATCCTCTTAATTTTTTTGCTTCAGCAAATAAATATTAGAGCATTTTTCCAGTTGCAGAAGTGATCACATATCTAGAGTATGCCCTACTTAAAATATCAAACCAAAGTTTTTCCAGTGGTTCTCTGGAATTTAATTTGTAATTTAAATTCATGCCACATCCCAGTGCATAAAGTTATTTAGCTGCATAAATAATCTAGCTAGTCATTCTTTTTACTTTAATGTTAAACTAAGCCATTTTATTTGCTATGAGTAAATAATATGAAGAAATAATACTTAATGACAACAGTCTTTAATTTCAGGATACTGGTGACTAAAGCCTGTGCTATTACAAGAGAAACAAAAAGAACTGCATGTTCTTTCTGTATTGTAGTCAGCTTTTTAGAATAATCACTTACAAATATTAGTGCAAAAATAAAATTGTAAATCCCCTATTCACTTATCAGTTGACTTGGTTATTGTGTGATTTAGTATATCTGGTCTGCATTGCAGTAATCTTTGAATTGATCTGCGTTTATGTATTTCAAACTAACAATTATTGTCATTTTAAGAGATCTCTGGTTCAGCAAAACTTATCCTGTCTAACTGGTGTATAGATTTGGCCCATGATTTTCTTTTGTGAAATAGTAATGAAGGTAGTTAATGAAAAATAAAGATACAAAAATGAAAAGTATATTTCATCTTTGCAGTGAAAATGACGATGGCTTGAATATTGGAATTCTTGACATCTTTGGCTTTGAGAATTTCAAAAAAAATTCTTTTGAACAACTGTGTATCAACATTGCCAATGAACAAATTCAATTCTACTTCAATCAACATGTCTTTGCCTGGGAACAGGTATGTGTTGGTTATTTTGATGAATCTTTAGTATTACTAAACACATAAAACATATAAAACTTTCAGTATTACTGAACGTATAAAACCTTGTCTCAAGAAACAACATTGTTCTTTCTCCATGATAGCTTGTAAATAGCAGATTATAAAAAATGTTTTTAAGTATGTTTTCCATGAAGCAATGCTTGTTATTTGCAAGTAAAATGCCAACATAAAATGCATTAAACTTGAAATTTACAGTAACTAAGCAACATAACACTGTGCACTGTGATAATCTGATGCAAATGCAGTGTTGTTTTCTTGAGGAATAATGAGTGTTGTAATGTATGATTCAATAGTAAAAAAGTAAATGAGTGGTAACAAAATTTTGAAAGTGCAGGGTTCATAATAGTTTACTAATAAGCTTATTGATCACTGAAATTACATTATTAAAAACTGCAAATCTTACCATTTTTTTGTTCTTCTTGAGAAATTAGATCATCTCAGCTAAATAATGATGGATTTAATCTAAATAATTTATTTTAAAGCAGACAAGAGGAATAACATTGTCAATATAAAAGTTCATTAATTTGAAGAGGAGAGGGAAAAACCTCAAAAAAATCATCTCAACTTTGTAAATAATTCCAGGAGATTTAAATCAACCACCTTTAAATCATCATTCAATATTGTTATTTGAAGAAATATCATGTTCAGGGGAAAAAAATGATCTTGCTGAAAATTGAAATATTTCAGAATTCTCTATGGCAGAACAGTCGGGATTCAAACCATAGGTGAAATTATACTTCTGTTGTTTTACTGAAATTAGTGGTGTTTATGATGCATGGATGAAAATTCCCCTGAATTGTAATTTTAATTGTAAGTGGAAACAGGGTATTTTGTCTGTGTTAATCACTGTTTATTTTAAGAATGAGACAGATACAAGTTTGGAATATGTCTATGTATGCAGGTGTGTACATGCATGTATATGCATGTGTCAGTCTAGAAATGAATATATTTATGTGTAATATAACAATTTTTAATGGCTCAATATTTTATCCTCTTCCTGATTATTTCAAGAAATGTTGTCTTGCAGTCTTGTATCTTGTAGTTGTTTTTATAGATTTATGTGCAAGATTATTGACACAAGTGTTTTCTCAGTTTTAATATCATCCAAAAGCCAGAGAAAATTTAACTAGATCTACTGTAATTACTTTGGCATCTTCTTTGCAAAGTACACAAGTTCAGAAAAGAAGGTCACTTGGCTATTGCAGTTTCTAACAGTTGGGAGATGGAAATAGCACAGACTACAGCAACAATATTTATTCCTGTCAAACCCAGGCACTGACCAGGTCCCATGGACTTGCATATGTCCAGTTTGCTTCAGTGTTCACTAACTTGATCCACCTGTGTTAGGTCTTCCTGCTCCAGACTTTTCCCTTGGTCTCAGGGACCTGGGATTATCAGTCAACATCAATGCAAAGAAAGCATTGAATATCTCAGCCTTTTCCATGTCATCCACAAACTTGTTCAGCAGCAGGACCACATTCTCCCTAGATGCCTTTTGTTGCTGAGGGACCGGCTTTGGCTTTCCTAGCCCTATTCCTGTACACCCAAATATTGTCTTAATGTTCCTTCTCTTCTTTAATTAGAGTCAAGTTCAGTATAATCTGCCTTTACTTGTTTCTAGGTGTCCCATTACAGAACTTTTTGGCCAGACCTATATTACTGCAGACGTTTGTGGTGTCACCATGTAGAAGGAGCAGTTTGCTTTCTTGCATGTGCTTTTCTGCACCATGGTCAGGGTGGTTATTCTGCTACTGAGCAGATGGGGGGGGGAAATTAACTTCTTATTTTGACAATATATAGTTTGCCCATTTCTCCCTGTAGGAAATTAGTACAACTCCTCTATAGAATCCATAGAAGGGGAAGGTAATCTTCATTTACAGAATCTCTAAGTACATCAATTTTATCCATTTCCATTCATTCTCTCACAAATTTCATGGACTCACAGATACATAGAATGCACCATGGTATGTGTGGGTGGGTGTGTGTGTGTTCAAATGGTCTGGCCAAGAAAATTTATGAGTGACATATAGAATAATGGACACCATCTGGCAAATCTTCATCATGTCTGTTAGGTTCTTCTCGCTGAAATAGCTTTTGGACATATCTTTTACAGCCCTTAGCAATCATTCTTTGCCTCAAACCCTTACTTACTGCAGCATCCATAACCTTTAGCAAGGCCATTATCTGGCTTTACATGTTTGGAACATATATAATATTTTTGTGTCTACAGTCCATTTCCTTGGTGGGCTCATAAGAAAATTGTGTGTGATGTGCTATAACCTCACAGTCATGCTCCTGCTGTCAGCTTCAGTGTTCCACTCACTAACTCTCTGCACTGAGTTTTTATGTAAGTGAAGGCCTTCTGTTCTTGATGTAAGGAACTCTTTCCTCAGTTTTATTGTTATGAACAAATGATCATCATTCAAATCACAGGCTATCACACAGCTATTCTTTTAAGACTATTTTTTCTGGTGCTTACATGCACATTCCCATTCATATTTCATTTATACCAGTCCTAATATTTCTATTACAAGTGTCCACATCCAGCCCATAATACCAACCAAGTGACTGTCTACCTTAGTGTACATCAAACCACTACATCAGATTAAAACAAACTTCATTATATTATCTTGTAGCAGACTCCAAAGATATTACTACAGGAGTGCAGAAGGAGCTATATAGACTAAGTTCATGCAAGTGTGGGTGTAAATCTGCCCCTTTCAGAGACGGGAAATGAGAAGTGTGTTATTCTGTATTACAACCCAATGGCACAGAATGATTTGTGGTATGATTCATAGTCATTATAAGACATCACTTTTCATTTATTTGTTACATGGTTGTCCCAGTTTTATATCACAAAAACAGCCTTTGAGAAAGCAGGTGGCTTCAGAATCTTTTCTGTTCACTGTAAGGACTCTGCTGTGTTGATACCAGTAATGTACTTTAATTGTAAACTAAAATAAAAATTGATGTAAAACAAACATTAGGATGATCTCTGCCCTTTGCTGATGTATCTGCCTGACTTCACAAATGACTTTATATGCAAGGGTTTGTGTTTTAGCATCTAAAAGACAGAAGTTATGTTTATGAGAAGGCTGATGCCAGAAGTCACCAAGACCTTTGTGTTGACTTTCCCTCAACCCTGACTGTTGTGCTGCTGGAGCTGTCCTGTCACTGGGGACCCAGGCTAGTGTCTCTTCACAGCCCTGTGCAGTGCCAGACAGACATGTCAGATTGCCCTGTGCTACCTCAGAAATCTGTAACACAACACTGCGTTGAACCCTGTAGATCTACCCAAAGAAGACTGAAGAATTTAAATTCTTTTACACTTCCCTCAAGAGATGTAAAATGTACAGATACATTGTCTTTTCATTCCTTTCCCTGTTTTGCCCTGTTCAATATCGTATCACATCTAATTTGATGAAATTTGACATATCTAGTGGGAAGCTGAGGCCTAATCAATTGATTACAGTTGAGTTTGTCATTAATTGATGTTCACCTAGTAGTAAGTAGTGATTATGTCACCAGAGAAGGTGAATCATATTTCGGTAACTTGACCAATGAAGCTAAGTAGTAAATACACTCATAAGGTTGACTGTGCTTTGAATGTTGCAGGTGACATTGTTTTATCATTGTCAGTGGTCTCTTTTCTGTGTCTGAATCTGAAAAGTGTTCACAGTTTTGCTTTCCTTGGAAATGTGGCCTACAAAAAAAAAAAAAAAAGTCACAGTAGTGACAGGGGTAGAAGAAAGGAACGGTGGTACTATCACAACCTGAGGCTCAGGGTGTCAGCTAGAGTGGAGTGTCTGTGGGCCAACATGGACAACTCAAGTCAAAATTAAGAGAAATTATTCTTTATTGTTGACTTAATGTTTGCATTTAAGAATAAAGGCTTTTAGGCCTGAATGCAATCTCCTATCACTGATTTATCAGAAAGACTGAAGTGGGTATATAGTTTAAGATAAAAATAGTGTAGATTCCTACTACTTAATGGAGACAAATAGATATATCCCTTTCTCTACTGACTGAGGAGAGAATTTGGCCTCTCAACTTAGTCACTGCTTTTTGTTTTGCTAGCACAAGGGGGTTTTTTTTGTTAATATAAAGCAAAGCAGAATTTTTGCACCTTCAGTCCTGTCCTTCAAGGTGTTCCCCTTACATATTAGATACTGATGTAAGTCAATTTCTGTCAGCTCCATGATCTGCAGGTCACATTGTCCAGCGTCCAGCAAGACAGCCTTCCCACTCCTTCCACTCCTTTCTCATTTGTCATTCCCCCATAAGAAGCGAAAGGTTTAATGGCAGATAGCTAAAACATTTTGGAAAGTAGCAAGTTTGCCATCAGTTGGAAGGATGACAGTTTTTGCATTAAATGTATGCAATGTTTATTTTACATTCTCATGACAATTTATCTTCTAGTTTCAGCTGGAAAAGGTCCCTTGTGAACAAGTCTCTGGTGTCCCCATTTAAACCAAAATGTCATCATAAAATGTTCTCGGTAAAATGGCATTACTTTATTAAACATGAAGACCCATTCCTAATGCATTTTGTAATTCTTTTGTTTCCATTGAAACCAGGTGGTACAAGTTAATGTTGCATAATTTTGATCATAGGAAAGATACCATGTAATACTAAGATGAGATTGAGTGTAACTCAATTATTACTTTTGACATCCCATCCACAGGAATACTTTCTAATGGATTATACTTTAGAATTTCCAGAAATACCTATTTTGTGGAGCTTTCTTGTCAAAAACATTACAGGGGATTACAAAATCCTGTAGATGATTCATCTTATTAATTCAAATAAAACCTGTTTCATTACAGGTTTATTATGTCCATCATTAAAGCTTTTATACTTGCTGCTTGTATCCTAATGATGTGGTTGAAACCAGCACTGCATCAGAAAATGTAGTACAGTATAATTTCTGAGTAATCTGTCACAGTGGTGCCTGGCTTGTTCATAACTGTCCTTCAGGAGCCTGTGGGAAGTGATGGAGTGAACTCCTTCATATCCTGCTGGGGAGATGGCAGCATTACCAAAACTGTCAAGGCTGACATTCGTTCAGTTGTCGAGACACAAAGGACACAAACTGAGTGGTCACATGCACTGCAGGCTTAGAGGTCAGGCCCGGTGTGCTGCCTGGGCAGGGAGGGGAGCAGGTGTTGCTGTTATAGCATAGCAGTACAGCTACTAGAGTTCTTTTCTTTTTCAAGGAGAAGACTTTTATCAGCTCTCTAAACCAGCCTCTCTCACAGGCATTTGAAGTTGGAAAAGGTTTATGATTAGAGAGGTTCGTTGTGAGAGCTTGTTTGAGGATGTCCAAGTGTCACAGAAACACTCTCCTCTGACAGACCATCCTGAGCAGTCTCTTCCCCTTGCCCCCTTGATAAGGTTACTTTAGATAATCCTAAGCAGTAACAGCTGGTTCCATGAACATCTGTGTGTCAGTGTAGCTGTAGCCCTCAGTTAAACTGCCCCTACTGCCATGTTATCTCTGGGAGATAACACAGACTCATTCCCTTTCTGCCACCAGCTCCCACAGGTATATAATTAACTTCTCACCTATATCAGTGATGCATTTATTACTCTCCTGTCTTGTCCAGCTACTCAGGTCATTGATTAAATTAAAAGGAAAACTCCACCTGTCCACTGCTTCAGGGGAGACACAAATGAGGTTAATGTTATTTGTCTCAAATGAGGAGTCCTCATGGGGCTGTAGGTGAGCTTCTACTGATTACACCCTTGTGTGGCATATAAACTGAATTATAGCCTGTCCTTAGAGTGAAAAGTGTCCTGGGAAATTACATCAGTCTGGATACTGGAAGGGTTTAGGTATATATTTCGTGTCCTCTTTCAAATGGATCAGCAGATTTTTATTTGTGCCTGTATTTTTAGACCAGTCGTATTGATTTTATGCCTTTTGTTGTTTCTCTGAGATTAAGAGGTATGAAACAGGTGCTTTTCTGTTGTATATGAAAGTTAACTTCTTTTTTAAATTCTCAGTGTGTTGCCTTCTTCACTCATTCAGACTCAAGTGAATGACACATAAGGAGAGGTCTTCCAAGGTTAGAGGTCTTTGAACTCATTAATATTAGCTATCATTCATTTTTGTGACACTCTTCTCACAATGAATTCAGGATGGCAAAGCTGTGATGTTGACACTATACATGAATGCAACACTTAAAAAGTCCTATCCTTTGGCAGAGGGATGATTTTTAAAGTAGAACAAAAGCTCTGTGTTTCACAGTACAGCCTGCACAGGACTGAAGGCATCCTTGCCACAAACAGGAGCATTGTGTGGTAGAAAACTGCTATTGCTTTACCTAATTCAAGCAAAAATAATGGGGGATGGTAGTCCCTAGAGCAACTTTCTCTTGGTAAATCTACAGCTATCCTCTGCCTTGCTAAAGGATTAAGGAAGGTCATTCATGTATTCTCCAGCTATAATCTAAATTACAGTCAAGATAAAACCATCGCAACACACTGTGGACACATTTGTTATTTGGTTTTTTGTTATTTGTTTTTTCTCTAGTCTGGGAGGAATCCAGAGATATTTGCAGTCTTCAGGAAAAAAACAGCCAGACCAGACCAGACCAAACCAAAAAAAAAAAAAAAAAAAAAAGTCCACCCACCAGCTTTTTTGTTGTTTTTAAATCTTGGGGAATAGCTTTTCCTAGTTCCTTAAAAGGACTGAAAATGTGTTAGAGGCAAATCTGAGGCAATTTATTTAATTCTTAGGAAGTATTACAGTTCTTTAATTTTAGACAGTATGTGCACCTTTCTTCTCCACTTAAAAATTTTTCCAGGTGTTTGAGGAGAGTGATCAAACAAGCAAAGCCACTGGAACTTGTGGTCACTTTTGTGAATCTTAGCCATCTTGGATTTAAGCAATGAGTTGGGAATGTAAATATAGCTCTAAATGGTTAAGAAATTTTCTACATTTCAGACCAGGGAAATAAATATACCCTGAGGTTGCAAACAATATACTTTATCTTCTTCAACTCTGTTTCTTTAATTCTTGCAATTCCTGTAAAGTATCTTAACCAAATATGCCATAGGAGTATTGAACTTACATATTCAAAACCAAAATCCCAGCTGACATTTGTTTCTGCAAAACCTTGATGGCTTTAGCCCTGAGGCATACTTTCTCAATGCAGTTTTAATTTGCTGCAATTGACAGTTTGAGAATTATTTTCTGAAGTGGTTCTGTACACACAGACAAAGCATGCCTTCTGTTTCTTGCTGCAGAATGAATACCTTTATGAAGGTGTTGATGCAAGAGTTATAGAATATGAGGACAACCGGCCCCTCCTAGATATGTTCCTGCAGAAACCAATGGGTTTATTGTCTCTGCTGGATGAGGAAAGCCGATTCCCACAAGCAACAGATCAGACACTTGTAGGTAAGTATATGGTTCATTTCACAGTTTTACAGCTTGTCTTCTGTTCGCTTTCTGTTTGGCATGTACAGTTCAGACTACACGCTAGTTGTACTTTTAGCAAGCCCCCATTTCAGTGTCAGAGTGTGTTTGAGGGAGACATAAATGCTGGGATGAGTATGTCCTTGAAGTTCATAGGGAAACATCAAGAGTACGAATGAATCTAAGCTGCTGATCCAGGTTTAAAGTTCTCCCACCTTCAGGAATTTTTTGCTGCAGAGCTTGAAAAGTAAAGATCAAACTGAGTTAAAACTCTAGGTTCATAGACCAAGAACACTGTTTGCAAAGTTCAGTTGTGCTCAGCTCTGAGATTTTGGATGAGCAGTATCTGAGCAAGAAGTTTAATACTTTTTTAAAATAATGACTGCAAACATGCTTCAGTGCCTTTCAGCAAATTATGCTTTCTGAATATTTTCTATTCACAAATTAAAATTAAAACACCTAAAGTCATTGTCAGATCCTGAATATTTCACTGCTGTTGAGTAGCTGCAATTACCATTTACTTCATTATTTCCATGGTATTTCTGTGCAGATAAATCCTGGGTTTACTAATTTTTGAATGGGCAAAGTGTCAAATTAGAGTTTTAGCCAACACCCAGTAAGAAGACCTAATAAAATCCCGTAACAATGCCTATGTTGAAGCAATTATATGAGCTTGTTGTTCTTTCATCCTTATCCTTTTTAGCCTACAGCACAGAAGCACTCAATCAGTAAATGTTTCCTCACAACTCCTCAAGTAAAATCCTTAGGAAAGATTTCTGCATTGTTTCATATATGTAGATAAAAATCTTGGAAAGGCAAGCCCTGGCAAACATATGTGGATGTGGCACCTGGGGACATGGCCTAGTGGTGAACAGAGTGGTGCTGGATTAAGGGCTAGAATCAATGATCTTCAACATCTTTTCCTACCTTAATGATTCTATAATTTTCTGAGGTCACACATTAAAAAATAGGAACAAAGTAACTTGTCCGAAAGCTCCCATATTCTCTATCCAGTGTCTTTTGTTACAAGACCATTATGGCATCTCTGTCCTTTGCAAACATCAGTGTCTGTTTTGTGCCTCTGCATTGGCTGAGAAGTCACGAAATCTCCTTGGAGGGATACGGCTTCAGAAGATAATGATTGTACAGTAACTCCAGTAAGATAAGCTATGTGTTTCCTTTCAGAAAAATTTGAAGATAATTTGAAATCAAAATATTTTTGGAGACCCAAAAGAGTAGATCTAACCTTTGGAATTTATCATTATGCAGGAAAGGTAAGACACCTGATGATTTTAGTTGGGGACTGTGGAATGGTAGGGCTGGAAGGAAGTAGAAGAGTTCATCTGGGTTAGTTCTCAACAGTTGTCTCTTCAGTCCAGACATGGGAATGTTGTCAGTGCCTTACATATCAAAAGTAAATTGAAAAGTTATTATCCCTCATTAAAAAAAAAAAAAGCAATAGCAGGAGTGTATTTTTCTTAAATGTCACCAGGTAAATGAACTGACTGTATTGTAGAAGACCCAAAACATAACTGGTATGTAATGCAACTCAGTCCTCTTCCCCTTAGTTCCTCAAAGTCCTGCACCAAGCCTGTTCCCACTGTTTCTAACCAGGACCCAGCTTCATTCTTTCTACTACCACCTACACACCATCAACCTTTTTTAGTTCTGTTCTTTGTCATCAGCCAGACAGAGAGTGCAGGACCTGCTTCCTGCTTCATTCAGTGAGCAGCAGCATCCTTCCTTCCTTCCTTCCTTCTTGCACAAGGTGACTGGCTGCACGTGCTGCGCAAACACAGGAGGAGCTGCTGTTACACTGCAGCAGGATGGCACTGCTCACCTGAACTTGCCTTGGGAAAGCAGGAGCTCCCACCTCCTTCTGAGCTCTTCTAAAGGGTACAGAGTGAGCACTGAGGTCTCACATGGGAAACCATGTTGGCTCTGTGCAGTGCTGGAGCAGCTGGCCTGGGAAGAGACAAATACTGCCCATCAGCTGATGAAAAACAGCCAGCTACAAAGAGCCTCTTGTAACCTCATCTCCAGCTGAGTTGCATTTCACCAGCATAGCATAACTCACTACAAGGAGTGGAAAGCCAGGTCTCCCTCTACCATTCCTGTTAACAGCCACTGAAATGGGGAATTACACCAGTGCCCCATCAGTGTTCAAAAAACTCTTTCATTAGGAAGTTTCTTCTGCTGTCTAACTTGTCTCCATTGCTGCCATGTAAATTCATTACCCCTTACTGTGGAACTGGAGAACAATTTATTTCCTCTTTCTTTACAAGTCTTTTTCATCATTTAAGACTTTTGCTGAGTTGTTCTGTGATGGGTTTTTCTAAATTATATGTCCCAGTATCTTTTACCCCTCTTGACAGGTCAAGTTTTCTTGTGAATCCCTTAGACCATCAAGATAGAACCCTGAAGCTATATTTTGAATTAGGTACACCATTCTTGGAATTCTTAGAGACATTTCAGTTGCTGATATGCAGTTTGTGATTCTGCAAACTTCCTCTACAATTAATACAGAGATCCCTAGGAAGAGTGTTAAGTCCTGGGTCCAGTACAGTATAATATGAATAGCACAGAAAGATTGTACAGTCATATGGGTAATGCTGTGTGATGTGGTTGAAATCAAGTGCCTTCTTAATTGTGCATTAGCACATGTACAGGTGTAAAGGAGGACAAGGAGGACTGCAATACACTTGTCCTGGTGATAAATCCACACAGGTTAAAACTACTACCTGCCTTAAGAAAAATAAATGTCTCAATCTACTTTGGAATTATAGATTTGCTTTTAGTGATTTGCATCATATCTCAGTATTGAAAAGGTAGAACTTTCAGTGATAAAAAAAAAAAAAGACTAGAAGTGAGAGTGAGCCTGATAGCTGAAAAATTATTTGTGTATCTTGTTAAAGTAAAAGCCCTATTCCAGAAAGCTTAAATTTACAATTACTTTTCAAAATCCAAGAAGATGCATAAATGCACTTTTTAAACAGGTTCTATATAATGCAAGTGGATTCCTAGCCAAAAATAGAGATACTCTGCCAGCTGATATTGTGCTGCTACTGCGATCATCTGAAAACAACCTGACACGACAGCTGGTAACTCACCCTCTCACAAAAACAGGTATTTCTTTGTGGTGATCTTCTTAGTTTTTTCAAGCTTTCGTGATGACCACTGCTAGGTTTCATATGCCCACTCATTGATGACATTATACACTTTGTGGCTTCACTTTCCAACCACACAATCTATACTGAATGGAGCTGCAGCCATCTCAAGCTGCAGGGGAAATATTGGTCTGGTCAAGTGCCAAGGAAGTGGTAGAGACTACTTTCAGGGTCCTGTCTTCAGGGTAGGGGATCAAGGCAGGGAGTGGAGTGCATCCCTTGAGCTGAGGACTGAACAGGAAGGATCAGGTAAGTCACTGGCCTGTTTTTGACAGGGCATATATAAATTGCCTCAGTGCAATTTATCTCTAAGTGGTAGAGAACAAAGGTTGGGGCTTCTAACATCTGCTGCAAAGACTGAGAAGACACTTTCTATTCACAGTCTTAGAGTTCTTTATGATAGGTAACTGATGGGGTCCTTGTAGTAAGCTGCTCCTGAAGAAATTCATAAGTAGAGGTAGAGGAATAAAACTGGCTCTACAGAAATTACTCCTAAATTGCACCTTGTTTGAACTATGTCCTTGCAAAGTGTCCTGCCTTCCACTGCAGGATGATGGGTAAGTTTCCTCACAACCAGTTTGTTACTGTGTTGTAGTACTCCCTGTGTGGTGGCATTGATGCCATACTGTAAGTACTTTACAACATTACTTTCCTGCATAATTACATGGGAGACAAATTTCTAGCAGAACAGAAAAGCTAAATTGAAAGTGCCTAATGGAAATGAAAATGTTATCATAACTTACAGAAGCTGAGGTTTTGGCAAGGCTTCTGTTCTTTACAAAGGGAGCTTTGCTATTAGAATGCAAAATTTGGTCTTGGAATTTTATTTTGAGTGTTCCCGGGTAAGCACAGAGCTCAATGCCCTTGCCTGAACATTTTGGCTTGTTGATATCTGGTAATATACTAAAATATAATTTCCATAGAGTCCAAGTAAGCATCCAAATGGTTCCAAGAACTGATCCCAAGTCTTAATGTTTTGCAAGATAACTGTGAAGGCTGTTTTAGTCTTCGTGTTAAATATTGTGAAAGGCTGCATGTAGCGTTTCAAAACTGGCTCAAACCTTGCAGCTATAGCAAACTAAAAGTTAGGTTTCTGATCCTTGTAATTTATCTAGAATCAGCGTAATTGTGGAGAATTACCCAAAGTCCAACCCATCCTGCCTATCTCAGGTGTTTCTCTTGGGATGGGAAAAATCTCCTCTGAAGGTGTCTCTCTCCACTGAATACAGCAGGGATCCTGCAGACACCTCACTTTCACATAGTTGAAGTTAGCTGTGAGTAATCCTCTCTTTTTCCCTCGCACCCTGTGATATTCAGCTGAACCCCAGGGAGGTTTAGGCCTTGATATCATCACATAATACCAGATGCATTACCATGACACATATTTGCAGCTGTTATTCCAACTCATATCCACCTCTTCCTGATAGTAGCTGAGCACAGGGAGATACAGGCTCTCCCAGTGGAGAGGGAGATCCCAGAGGTGTTATGTTATTAGCAGAAGCAGTGGCAGCAATGTTTAGAGTTTATCAAATCAGAGGGACATGATGGAAAGGTCAGCAGAATTTTCATTATTCCTTGAAAAGACCAGTGTCTGTGTAAAGCATGTCAATACACCTAGTCCTTCAAAGTCATCATAATGAAGGTATTGCTTGGCTTAGAATTCCAGAGTTAGAGCCTTAAGAATTTTTCTGTGCTAGTAAACCAAACAGAGCCAGTGAACAGTAGCTGAAACATTCCTACAGGGCTGCTCATTCTGATTAATTGTTAGAATGCCTCCCTGGGACAGTTTTGGTCCATGTCTGCTGGTAGCCACCCAGGAATACCCAGCCACACTTCAGAGGAAGTACAGGCCAGTGATCGTTTCCAGCAAGTTCTGTGGAAAGATTTAATCTTATTTTTACCAGGGGTTGAAAGAGTAGTAAAGAGTAGAGTTTAGGTGTATAATCTTGAGTCATGCCACGTCACTTTTCCTCAGGGCCAGAGAAGGGTATTAGCACATTTTTCTTTAACTAACATGTAGCATTAGAACTAGAATAGTACAGTAACATACTTAGGGTAAAACCATATGGATGCTCTAAGATGTATCTGTCTTACCTTCTAGAGCAATCTCTTTGTTTATTTTTTTATCTAGCAGATGACATATGAGCTGAAGGAGAAAAAAATATCACGTTCAGTGTTCATGCAACTTCTTCAGAGCTCATTCCATCCCAAAGGTTAAAGGGGAAACAAGGACACGCTCTGAAAAAGTCAATGATCTTTACAGTCATATGGTTGCACTGGCGGCATGAATAAGGTGGTTCAGGATCATTCTTAGTTTAGATGAGATGTAAGCACTTTGGTAGGTTATTTTCTTTCATCTTCCCATAGGTAACCTCGCACACACCAAAAGCAAAACTACAATCAGTTATCAAATGTGGACCTCCCAAAAATCTATCAGTCATACAAAGGTAAGAAAACAGATTTTGTGATTCTGCATTGAAGCCTAATTTAAACTAGAAAGGCAATAGCTGTTTTGGTATTGAAAGTAAGCGAGTAACCCCTTCCTTGGTTTTTCTCCCTCTTCTATTTTCTTTTCTGTTTAGCTGGATATCTTTGTGTTGTGCAATTCATATTCCTTCCGTGAGGTAAAAGCCTAACATTTCCCTTCTTTCTGGCTATAGTTTTATAACAACTTCAGGGGGAAAAAATACTATTTCCCAGCTGTATTGTAGCAAAAAGAGAAATTAAAATATTGGTGTGGAGTATAGCCATGTTCCTTAAATAAATGAAATAAAAAAAAAATAAATGAAATAAAAGACAGGACCTCAGACATTGTCCGGTTATTTGTGGCAGTTATTAGATGCTCTGTTACCAACTTGTGCCCTTTGTGTGTGTGAATATTTGTGTATTGTGTAGCAAAGTATTGGTGTAACTGATTTGTGCTAGTGATCATGCTGTAACTTTTGCTCTTTAGAATACTTTTTAAATTATTTATATTCTCTGAGGGGTGCTTTCTTGGGGCATTGGAAAGGGTACTTCAGGCTAATTAGAGATAAAATGTGTAATTTTTTTCCTTCATCTTTACAGAATGAAGCAGGAGATACTGGACATCATCCAAGAGAAACAACCAGCATGAAAACACAGACAGTTGCTTCTTATTTTAGAGTAAGATATCAAATCTTTTAATAAATATTTCTAGAGTACAAAAAATGTTTATTCTTTTACATTTTGAAATGCACCTGTTGAGTTAGAGTCGGTAGTGATCCATTTAGAGTTTATGAACTGCATATATGGTGCAGCAGTCTGAGCAGTACAGATATCTCAAGGAGACTGCGATGTTTCATATTTAACTGTACTTGATTACACAGCCACATTGCTGTCATGATGATGTATGACAATCAATATTAATCTTTCACTTGCTTGTTTTTCCATCAAAGAAGATAAAGGGAGATTGGTCATTAGTGGTATAGCATTTCCTTAAGAGTTTAAGAAAGAGAGCAAAGTTAATTGGAAGCAGGAGTTTTTGATGGTCACTGCACAGAGGCTGCCCAGAGCTCATCCTTGTAGCTCCTTCAGCAGCACTCTGGACCATCCCAAGCACTGGCTGTGCTGCTGGTCCTAAAATAGCAAATAGCAGTGAAGAGCATCCTTTCCTCTGAAGTGGCACACAGAGTTGGTTCTGCTCTGATTTTCCAACTCTTCTTTAGTCATCTCTCCCAGCAAACCATGAAGTGGCTGAGGGATGTTCATGATGAATTCAGCGCATAGCTCAAAGGAATATCAAGTTTGCTGATAACACTAAATTGATAGGAGCTCTTGACTTCCTTGAGAGCAGAGAGGCCCTGCAGAGAGACCTCAACCAATCAGAGGGATGGGCAATCACCTACCGTATGATAATTCAGAAAGACAATGGCCAAATTCTACACCTGGGATGGGGCAGCCCTGGTTGTGTGTAGAGACTGGGGAATGAGAGGCTGGAGAGCAGTGCCACAAGAAGGGATCTGGGGATCCTGGTCCATGGCAAGCAGTGACCTGACAGCCAGGAGGGCCAACCCTGTCCTGGGGGGCATCAGGCATAGCATGGCCAGCTGGGCAAGGGAGGGGATTGTCCTTCTCTGCTCTGCACTGGGACGGCCTCACCTTGAGTGCTGGGAGCAGTTTTGGGTGCCACAGTGTAAGAAAGAGATTAAACCAGAGAAGAGCATCCAATGGAGGGCCATGAGAATGGTGAAGGGTCTGGATGGGAGCTATATGAGAAGCAGCTGAAGTCACTTGGTCTGTCCAGCCTGGAGAAGGGGAGGCTGAGGGGAGACCTCATTGTGGCCTTCAACATCCTCACAAGGGGAAGAGGAAGGGCAGACACTGATCTCTTCACTCTTGTGACCAATGACATGACATAAGGGAAGGTCACGAAGCTGAATCAGAGGAGGTTTATGTTGGATATCAGGAAGTTCTTCACCCAGAGGGTGGCTGGGCCCTGAAACCAGCTCTCCAAGGAAATGGTCACAGCACCAGTCTGACAGAGTTCCAGAAGCATTTGGACAATACTCTCAGGCTCATGGTGTGATTCTTAGGGTGTCCTGCACAGGGCCATGAGTTGGACTTGATGATCCTGATGAGTTCCTTCCAAGTCAATATATTCTATGATTTTATGACCTGTAGGAGTTTGCTTACATCTATGTCAGAACAATGAGGAGTCAGATCTCTCTTTTTTAGATACAGTTGCACAGCTTTGTGGACTGTGAAGGATAATTTCAGTTTAGGTACCACAGTGGTCCAAAGCTATATACTGTTTGGATATTCTAGATGGAAAAAAATATTGAATCTCATTCAAATTAATGTCTGTGATTCAGTGCATTATCAGCATTTCTAGCACTTCTCTAGCATCAGAGGCTGCAAATGAGCGAATTATGTTTACACTTTTCTGATAATATTTTCTACCATGGACATCCTTGCTCAGATCATGATAGCTAATGCTTTTAAATGAAAATTCACCTTCAGCCCCACTGGTTTACTCATACACAGAAATCTGTGGTGACTAAGAAAAGTATATGCCACCTCAGACTGCATGGAAAAAATATATCCATTAGCGTGTCCTACTTGTTTGTGCTCAGTTGGCACACTGGTGATGGAGCTAATTAAGCACTTTGCTGTATGGTGCAGCTTCTGTCCAGAACAGAATTGCACATTTTAATAGGAAACATATGGCTCTTGACGTCCTACACTGGTTTCATGTAACCAACCTACTGCTGAGCTGCATTACCTCCTGGCTGCCTCTTTCTGTTGAGTCAGGTTGAATCTTGAGGAATGAGCCTTTTCATTTGTGTTTTAATAAGATACTCCCATGAAACAATTTTTCAAAACACCGATCCAGGTCAGATTCCCCTCAGCTGGCATGGGGAGCTACAGGCTACATCCCCTCTGCTAGCCTGGTACTCTGGTGAGGTGGGAAAAATGCAACTTTGGAATTGTGATCTTCTAGCTTTGCCCTCCTCGGAAGTTTCCTCTTGGCCGGGCAGTTACAGTATCACCCTCAGTCTGTACAATGAACAGGACACACCAAGATCAGAGCAGTTCAACCATCCCTTCTTCTGGGGTAGCCTTAGTTTCTTCCAGTCTAATGCAGGAATTGAAATATTTACCGGCTTGCTGCTGTTCCACTTCCCATCCATAGATGGATGATTTACTCTCTGGGTGAACAAGGGTCTTTGAATTGGTGACAACAATAAAGACAATAATGGCTGTAATTACCTAGCAAAGCTCCAAGACAAGCAAGTAAATGTAAGGAGTGTAAGTGTTCTGTCATATGTTGGACATCATGGAAATCTGTGAGAATGTTCTGGATGAAATTTGATACATTTATTTGGAATCAGTGTTTCTCTCAAGTAGTATACACTAGTAGCTTAGAAAAGCTAGAATTGCTTTTGGGTTATTTAGTTCATCGACTCTTAAAGTATCAGCTTAATGACATGTAAATGGTTTTGGATATGATTCTGATCATATGAAATAAAATATCAGCTACACATGGACCTATACACCAGTTTCATAAGTACCCTGGTGACAGATCTCTTGTTACTTTTTTTCAGTATTCTCTGATGGATTTGTTATCCAAAATGGTCGTTGGCCAGCCTCATTTTGTCAGGTGCATCAAGCCAAACAACGACCGCCAGGCAAACAAGTTTGACAAAGAAAAAGTTTTGGTTCAGCTGCGTTACACGGGAATTCTGGAGACAGCACGGATTCGAAGACAGGGTTATTCACACCGTATACTCTTTGCTAACTTCATAAAACGGTAACATCAACATGAAGAAGCTCTTTTCTCTCCTACAATTATCGTCCAGTGCTTGTTAAGCACCAGCAGTGTTTTTGGCATGGTCTTTGAAAAAAAACACAAGGACATTTCTTGTGACAAAGAAGGTTATAGACTGGATGACCAAGAGTAGTTCAGGCACAGTGTTTTTGATGGGTAGGGAAAGATGAATCACAGAATGATTTTTCAGGCTTTCTGAGCATTTGGGTAGAAATTCACTTGCATATACTCTGCAAGTTTCCTCAAGGACTTGAGTATTAGAAATGTATTAGTTCAAATTAAAGCCAAGAATTTGCAGCCGCAGCATCCAAGGAGCACCACAGTTTCTCTAGCTCCCAACTTTCAGCACTGTGCAACATCTGCTTGTGCAGGGTAGATGATAATTTGGGATTCCTAGTCTAGGGATGACAAGTTCATTGAGTGCATAGAGTTGTTAAAAATATAATTCGTAAGTATAAGTTAAGAAGCAGAACTCAGTGATCTCAGTGTGGTTATATTATTCCTTTAACTACCTTCTTCCTCCATCCCAAAAATCTTCACTTCTCTCTTACAAATAAAGACACTGAGTGCTTGTCTCAATCAGAACAGTTGTGTGGAATGGAAATCAAAACTGGGAAGAAGCAAGCATCACCTATTTAGACAGAAGCATTAGAAAGAGAGCTAGCAGTAGAGTATAGCAGGTGCATGAGATGAGAGGGGAACAGCAAAGGGATGTTTTTAAATCTCTGTTTCTGGAAAAAATAATCCTGGAACTGTTGCTGTTTTGGAAGAATGCAGCTTTTAGATGAGTGCAGCATGGAAAGAGATAGTTATCACTACAAGATGTGCTGTAGCTTTTGGTGGCAGCTTTTTATTAAAAAAAAACCCAAAACAAACCCAAACCTAACTGTTCAAGTAACATAGATAAAAGCAGTAAACATAATGGGGTAGCTCTCTAGAGACTGTGCCCCTGATTACAGTGAGGCTGGGCGGATCCCTGGCACCGAGGACATGGCCTTGAAAGGAAAAAGGATTTTTATTAAATGTATGTCTTATTTTGGGTTTGGGATTTTTTAGTAGTTGAGAGTTACAGGTAGACCTGAGATAATGGCATCATTATTTGGTTTTAATAAAAATAAGCCAATTCATTCTGTTTTACAAAAAGGAAAAAAAGGGAACTGTAGGTGATAATGAAGAAATCGACATTGTCTCTTTTTTAGTTATTCCATGAGCAAACTGTTACCATCATTTAAAGCTGGTAAACCCAGGCTTTGTGTTTAAAGGCTGAATAACAAGAAAAAAGCAGAATGTACTGTCACATTCTGTGTGTACAGGAAGCACACATAATTAATGTAATTTTCTTAAATGAAAAAAGCCAAGATAGATATGGTTCATTTTGTTATAGAGCATTTTGGAAAGTCCTGGACCAAACAAGTATTTTCTATCTAGCAGCTGAGCTGGTATATCACAGGTAATTTTTATGAGTGAGGATCGTGACCTCTTTTCCTAGTCAGAATTAATTCTGAGTAATGAGTTTGCCAGATTAAGTGCTTACAGATGATGTGTCACAATGGCACTTACATGTTCCAAAAGGATCTGCAAAACTGATTCCAAGGAGCTAACAAGAGCTGGGGTGCATCTCAGCATATATTGAGATATTAAGTATCCCAAAGGTAGATGGTCTAGCACATGAGACAAGATAGGAAAATTCTGTGACATTTCTATATATGAAATAATATAATTTAGGCAGAAAAGCTTTTAAAATTTTTTTATTTTATTTTTATATTGCCACTGAAATCACTTTCACAGAATGTAGTGAGCAGGAAAGAAATGGTGTGCTATTCTACTGGGTTGAATTCTTTATAAAAACCTTCTGGTGTTGGTATAGAATTAAAGGACCCTCCAGGCTGTGCAATATGTCACTCATCCACTTTTGATTGAGTTTCTTAGTACTGTGTATAAATAACTGCACTTTCTTTCATATGCTGGTTATTTCAGTGCTATGTTTTCTTTCATGCAATTGTTTTTATTACTTAAAAGAATGGTTTAAATGTATTTGCATGTATTACCCTTCATTAATCAAATTAAGAATCATGCATTTGTCTTTAGGTATTACCTCATCTGTTACAAAACAAATGATGATCCTCCAGTAAGCCCAGAGACCTGTGCTGCCATCTTGGAAAAAGCCCACCTTGACAACTGGGTTCTTGGAAAAACTAAAGTAATTTTTTAATATACTGTATCTTCTTCATTCCAGTATGCCACTGTTAACATTGTAAACAATTTGTTTTCTCACCAATTTGGTTGGAGTAGCTCTTGGTCTCTACTCTTTTTAAAAAGCAAAGTCCTTAATATATACCAGGAACATGTTGGTGAACCCTCATGCTGGATTCACTTTTCAGGACTTATGTGAGTTTCATGCTTGATAAAAGCAATTTAGTAAATAAACTATGCTTTACGTTTAAAATTGGGAAAATGAGAAATTGAAGGTTCCAGATTTGGATCACATTTATGTAACGTACATTAGATTTGTGAGGTTAACAAAACTGTCAGCCTTGTAGATTTGAAAATAGATTTATAGTTACAGACTGAAGGTTTGCACTGGAACTTTAAAAAATCCTGCCATAAACAAATTAATAAGCAGGAACTGACTAAAGATGCTGAAGAGAAGAGTAAGGTAAACTAATATCCCAAACAATGAAAATGCTATCTCTAAGAATGAACCTTTCGGTACTACAACTGAAGGGTCTGTTCATCATTTGAAACCAACTTGTAACTCTTGCTGATGTTAAATGGATCGAGTCAATAAAGGGCTGGGAAGGTAAATAAAACTTTTGTTTATTTCTCTTTTTAAGGTATTCCTGAAATACTATCATGTGGAGCAGCTGAATTTAATGCGGAAGGAGACAGTTGACATGATTATTTTGATTCAAGCTTATGTCAGAGGGTGGCTGGGTTCGAGGAGATACAAAAAGATAAAGGAACAAAGGGAACAAAGTGCTATTAAAATACAGTCAGGTAATAACTTTAAAACATTTGATATTTTTCTTAAAATTAGTACATGTGTACAGCTGATAGATGAATGTGCATGCTGGATGTGAATTTTGCTCTTTTCCTGCTGTTATATTTGACAAAATATCTTATACTTAGTCATATCTGTTCTTTTGAAGAAAAATTTCTCTTAACCAGATTATGACAATCTCTTTATTGAAATTACATTTATCAGTATTATATTTAAAAGGCAATTTTAAGAACGGAAGGATGTGATTGCACAGATGATACTCTTATTAATAATATTCTGGCATGCACTGACAAGGTTGTATAATGTAATAATGAAAATAAAATATATTAACTGTCCTAAATAATAAGGCAAATTACCCTGTTGATGGAGGCATCAAATTATTTTTTTAATACTTTCAAACATAATCTCATTTTACATTCTGATTATCTTGTGTTTTATATTCATTTATTTCATAATAACTTTATTCACCAGAAAATGTATTTTTATGTAGATTTACTATTTGTGCTTGTTTGTCATGTTTTTTGAAACATAAAGCCTGCAAAATATTTATGAACATTTTAATAGAGGTCTGTAATTCCAGAATATTTTTATTCTTTTTTGTACTTGGTGGATTACCCAGTTTTTAACATCTCTTTTCAGCTTACAGGGGGTTTGTTGCTCGTAAAGAATACAAAAATGCAAAGCATAATAAAAAAGTGGAAGAATACATTACCAAATTTCAAGCAAGTAAGAATTGTTTGCTTTCTTGGCTTTTAATGTGCTGTCCATACACAATATGTTGACCCAGATTCTTGCTACACTGATTGACTATGCTCATTTGCAAATTCTGAGGTACAACTTATCTATTATATGTCTATATACAGTGGCTGAAATGGGTCACTGTATTCTGTCACCTGTACCTCAGAGTGATTTAGGCATTTTCCACTGCTGTGAAGTAGGACGCTCAAATGCCATAGCAAGCCTTGTCACTCCTAGTCTGAGCACTACAACTATGGGTATTGTTGAAACCCACACACCACTGTCTGCATATCATGTGTGTATGGGTGCTGCTCAGTTAGGCATAGGGTTTGTTATGTGTCAGTAATGGTTATATTTGGGAAGACTGCAAGCTGTAAATTCACTCATGTCTCTTCTTTTTTGCCATCGCTTTGTTTCTCTTTTGCAGCCATAATGACCCTGGGCCCAGGTGTTGCTATGGGACACCCCTTTTTCCTCCCTGTACTTTGGTCTCCCCTGTCCCTGCAGAGACATCCCCAAGCTAGACACAGTCTAGGCAGCTCTGAAATCAGGAGCAGTACAGCTAGAGAGATACAGGACTGAAGGCCAGGTTGGATGGGGCTCTGAGCAGTCTTGTCTAGTGGAAGGTGTCCCTGCCCATGGCAGTGGGGTTGGAACTAGATGATCTTTAGGATCCCTTCCAACCCAAGCCATTCTATGATTTTATGATTCTATAGAAACAGCTGGCACAAATCTGCACAGCATTTTCAGTAATTACAAAGGTGGAAACCCAAATATAAGCTAATGTTGCCAGTACCCAGGCTATCTAGATTTAAACAACCTCAGATATGCCTTCATGAGTATATACCACTACCAGTGTTGGTTTTAATCATTGTCAGATGCGTTCGTTAATTGCACTGGACCAGTGTGTACTGAAGATCACCTCACTGCAGTTGATAGAACTTCATCAGTGTAGAAAACAATCTAAAACCAGCATAAAAACCAGTAATGTGCCAAAATTATTACACATCTGAACACAGCCGATTATATTAGGATATTTAGCAAATGCAAAAGTATAAACTTAGCACTTCACTCTGTTATTGTCCCAAATGTTTCTTTTTGTCCACCTTCTCTGTCATGTCTGCATTTGCATTTCAACTTTTTCAGTGCACAAGAAGCCAAAACTCAAATGAAGTCCATTTTTACTTAGCTCTCTCCATTTTTTCCCCCATTTATTTCTAAAGCAATACAAAAACTCCTCTTCCAGTTGGAAAACAAAGCTTAGACAGCAACTATATTGTTACTTTGGTTTTTTTAAAGTTTTAAAGTTTACTGTTAAATTTTTTTTTCTAAAAGTTTTTTATGTCTTCTAACGTTTACGTATTTTCACTAGAGTTCTCATGCACAGTCATTTAAATAATGATTGTTTTGCATTCTTCTTTGCGGAAGCAGAAAATTAATAGACTGATAGTTTGACTAGTGTAGTTGGAGAAGTGGCAATTTCATCCTCTAAGCCACTGTCACTTTTAGAATTCTATATGTTGCAGAGTCAGAAATAAACTTCCTCTTTTTCCCTCTTCTACACCTAATGTGCGTGCATGAGTTATTTTGTGTTGTAGTGCAACACTATATCATTACAAACTTCTCAGAAAAACTCAAAAGTGAACAAGAGTAGTCTAAAAAGACCAGATGCAGCTTATATTGCTATGCCCATTGATAACTTGATTTGTTTCAAAACTACTCCTGTTGAGTTGCTTTTAAATGAAAATGCAAAGAGAATTGTCTCAGAAGTCCAAGAAACTCAAGAAGTATTCCAAGTGCTTTACAATTTTAACTTTTCTAAGGCTCTGTCAGACTGCAGTATAAAATCCAGTTGTGCTACTTCCAATAAGTATTTGTGTTTCTTTGTCCTATATGCAGTTATCAAGGTGTAATTTATGCCCATTTTATATGGTGCTTCTTACATTGATTGACTGCACCTAGTGGAGCCCAAGCTGGTCTAAGTTATGAGTGGGGAATGCTAAAGCACATAATACTTAGCACTAAATTATATTAATGTGTTGGAACAGACTGTTAATGCTCCCTTCTTATCTTAAAGTGAGCTTGACCTTTTCACTGTGATGCAAAACACTCTCAGCAGAGCTGAAGAAAGAGTCCTATATATACCATGTCCACAGGATATTTAAGTCACCTGAATCCACTGTCCCCATAATCTTGGTACTGCATTTGGAGTTATATTTCAACAGAAATATTTTGACAAAACAGTATATTATTTTTATTTTGCCAGAGATTAGTGGATTTGTGCTGAATCCCTGGAATTGCAGATTCTTCCAAATCACAGCACTGTAGAGACTGTGCCAGTTCCCATTAGGAAATCATTTGCAAGTTCAAAAGTTTTTGAAGCAAGATTCTGAATGCAATCAGTTTCTGATTAGCACACTTCAGTGCAGATGTCTAAGTCTGATCTAGGTGTCTAAACTGCTGTTATAGTCAATAGAGCCTAGGGTTTGAATAATTTTATTCAAAATCAGCAAATGCTCAGCTTATTTGCCCTCATACTGGTATCTAGTGTCATTCGAGGTGCCCTGGTTATCTTGTCTGGCCTCCAGCTTTCTTTCACCTGGTATACCCAACTTTTCCTGTCCAGAAAGTCCCATCTGTCCTGTTCTTTCCGCCAGCTCCATGTGGATGCCTTGCTATCCTGGAGCACTTCAGATGGCACCAGATACCAACGTGCTGGCAACTGCATCAAGGCCCCAGTGACCCATCAGCACCTACATGGCCCAGGGAAGGCCCATGTTTGAGTCCTTATTTCTGGTTCAGACCAGAAAATTAATCTTGTGCTTCCCACAAAGCACAGGTAGGGAGTTTCTCTGCCACAGTGCACCTGGTTACTGTGGAGCTTAGCACATCTTTCATGCTGAGCCTTTTCATTTTGAATAATCAGTCTTTGCAGAAGGAGCATGAGCTAAGTCTTCTGTAACTGCTGAGCTATAAAATTCTCAGTTTCTCTCTGATATATTGAATGTTCAGCTAATTTCAAGCCTGTGCCAGTTGACAGCCTGGTAATCTCTATAGCCTGACAATGAGGCATTTCCCATGGAAATGAAAGACAGAGTCAAATCAATTGCCTGAATCAGGCAAAGCAGGTACATTAAGCTCTGAGTAATATGTTCTAGAGGCACTTGTATAGCTCTGTGCTTCTGTTTTATTCTGCTTCTTCATATATTTCCTTTAGTCCAACAAAATATGAAGAAAGAGCTTGTTTGTAACCTCATGTAGAATGGGTACAGCTTTCTGAAATCTCAAAAAGTTTTATGGGAATCATTTCAGAGGAAACATAACCGTAACAGGCATCCTAGTCTATATTTCCTTATTAGCTTTTGTTTAATGCTGTTAGTATTTGACTGTCTGAAATGTGCATGGCGCCCATTGCTTGTTGCCTAAGGTTGTTTTGCATTACAATTTATATCAGTTGCCAGAGGATACTTACTCAGGAAGAAGAGAAAAGAAATAACTGAAACAAGAAACAAAGCAGCAATAACAATTCAGTCTCACTACAGGGGATATAAGGAGAGGAAGATCTTCAAAAGCAAGAGGTAGTGTTATTTTCTCTTCTGTCATTCAAATGTGTCCATTTCCAGTAATTACAGCTCTGAATAATAACATTATAAGATAAGAGTGAAGAAAATTAGGATTATTCTAGATATGTATGCAGAAGTAATGTATATTTATGTGAAGGTTTTTAATGGCAGTAGCCAATTCTCTTTTCAAGCCCAAGGAATAAAGGCACATTTAGAAGAAAGATCAACAATACTGTACCTACCTGTAATGTTAATTTATTCTATAGATGAGTCTCTTTTTGGAATTAACTCATAATAAAAGTGTTCAGACAAGAATGAGATAGATATCTTCAAAGACCTGTTCACATTTTAAGTCGCTGTTCAAGATAAGCAAAGGTGATGAGAGAGGAAACAGAGAATACCCTTAGGATTGTGTGTATATATACATTCTTGAAATGCAAAGAGGTTTATGCCTTATGTTTTTGTTAACATTTAAATTAATTCTTTACTGTTTTATCAGCTCTCACACAACCTAGATTGTCTTCCTGGCAATTTTCTGTGAAGTTTAACAGATATGTCCCTTTTAACTTAAGAGATTATGATGTCAACGATAATAATATTATCCATTTTCACTTTAAGAGATAATAATAATGATAATAATAATAATAATAATAATAACAATAACAACAACAACAACAACAATAATAATAATAATAATAATAATAATAATAATAATAGAAATTGCTATCTTTAATTCCAGCCATATGTACTAAATCTTTCCGTTGTTGCAATGTAGCAAATTTCCAGTTAGTACACAAAGACCACCAAAGGTAGTTGTAAAGTTGTCTCTATTCATCATCTCCTTCAGCTGTAATTTTTGCCCAAAACTCTATTCCGTTCAGGAAATCACTTAGAAAGCAAGAAATTGAAAATGCAGCAGCCATTAGGAAGAAGGAAAATGATGAAGAACTTCAAGATCCTGAGGAAAGTCCAACTGAAGTGGAGAGTGCCCTCCCTAGAACAGAAGAAGCAGCTGCCATAGCAGAGGATGAATTATCTGCTGTGGAATTCCTTGAAGCACAACTGCAGCCAGCTCAAAATGATACACTGGAAGAAGTAGCAAGCGAGGAGACTCAAGATGAACCTGGTGCTGTCACTGACAGCAAGTGCGCAGGGTACAGTGACACAGGGAATGGAGAGGAGCAACAGCAAACATCTGCTGAAGGAGAGGCAGCTTCTGTGAAGCAGAACCTGGCAGTAGAAGAGGTTAGTGAAGGTGAAGAACAGGACTCTTTGGAAGAGTTACCCAGCAAATCTTCTATAAAAACCTTAGCTGAACCTAGACCCCAGCAAGAACAAGATAATCAAGACACACTCAGTGCTGACTGGCAAAATCAAGAATCTGCTGTGGTCCAGCCCAGGACCGACAGGGATGTGGAAAGAAACTACCTAAAGCGTGAAGCAGCGATGCCTACAGGAGGTAAAGGAATCACAAGAAAAGAGTCACTAAGAAGAGGCTCATGGAAGCAAGCTGAGGCAGAAAAACAAGGTCCAGAAGACAAAGAGAAGGCAGCAGTAGTAATTCAGAGCAATTATCGGGGTTACAGAAGGAGAGGACAACTCAGAAAAGAAGGGAAACTACCTTGCAAAAGTCAAGAGAAAACAATAAAGGAACCAAATGAAGCAATACACGTTCAAAATAATCCCCAAACAACAAAAGGTAGGGAAAGCACCAGTACAGAGGCTGAAGATTCTAAGACACTGAAGGGAGACTCAGAGAAAGAGGCTTGTGATTTGGCAGCCTTTTCACGACAGGTAAGAAGCTTGTAAGCAGCATAGATGGAGCATAATACTCTGACCACTGACAGAATGGCAAAGTTATTTTACTGACTTCTAAGGCACAAAGGTTTTGCTCTCTCAATTAAGACAGAGATTTTGTAGTGTATGTTCTATGAAAATGCGTATTTTGGTTTGCAAGAGAAAACAGCCTTTTCAGGAAGGAGGAAAAGTCAAAGAGTACTGGCAAAAATAATGTTAATCTGATTTAAGTTAAATGCAGAAACTTTGTCTTTCAAATGTTTGTTTACCCATTAAGGTCCCTAATTCAGTACACTTGTGAAATATCCCTGTAAATGAAACTAAAGTCGCTGTGCTAATGTCAAAGACTTGCACATGTGCAAAGAAGTATGCTTACAGCTGTAGAAGCAATCTTGCATCAGCAAGGCACCATCTGCCCATGTGTGTGAACCATTGAGAAGTAGCTCTAGGACTGGACTACAGTGTTGAGTTTCCTATGTGTCTTTTTTTTCCCATCTTCACATTTTTAAGAAATGAGGAGGTAAATGTGGTAAGGGTGTGCACTGCAATTGGTGGGGCAATACCTTTTAAATTAATTCTCTAGTCCACTATTTTACCTTTGATTACCTTGGAACATGTATACTTATTTCTATAATAATGTAAAAATATATTTTTCAGATATCAAAATTATCTGAAGATTACTTAGCATTGCAGCAAAAACTGAATGAAATGATATTGTCCCATCAGCTGAGACCTGTGATGATGTCCAAAGATAAACAAGCTAATGGCCGGCTTTCTTCTCATGTTTGTCAGTCAGGTAATGTTTAACCTTACTGTTGGCAGAATTTTCATTTGTAAACAGGACTGACAAGAAGCTACTCCTGGTCATGTCAGGGAACAAGTAGATGAGTTAATTCCAGCTTCTCATATTACTCTGGCTGTATATTTTTGTACTAAGCCCCATATCAGTACATGTCTGGAACACTGTTTCCATGGCTAGGATTAATGTATTTACCGATTTTTTTGGTCTTTTGTTTCAGTACTGCTTAGGATTGCTGAATGAATCTAGACACAGAATCTCTAGGAATACTTTTATTTGGTAAAATTCCATATTGGCTCTTGTTAACTCAGTCGTCTCTCAACTGTGTATGCTATTGGTATGATATGGGACTATGCTTTCAAAACACAACAGTTTTTTAAGTAATATGTCAAACAATTTACTAAAGTTTATGACATATGTGCTGAGTGAATTTTTAGCTATCCACAGATACAACTGAGGTTATTCAAAACCTGTAACTCCTACACATGTTGGTGGGTATGTTGCATTTATTGCATGTATTGTAATTGCATGTAAAGTTTTATTAATATTCAGCATCCATTTAACTCACACATTGAAGAGGGTGTGATCTCTAGAAATATGCTCCAGAGTTACTTTTTTTCTGGTTAACATGGGTAGTGAAGGTTCCCAAAATGCAAACATGCTTGAAGCAGCTTGGGTGGCAGTGGGAAAGAGTACTTGGAGAATAAAGAGGACATGGGATTCTGAGCATGCAGATCATTAAGACCTGAACTCCACCAAAAGGACCCAAAGAACTGACGGAGCTGCTCAGACCTCTTCTGTTGGAATAGATGTAACAGGGAATTTTCTCAGTTCATGTCCTGGGCTGCAGATGTGGAGGATGAGAGCAGATGTGGCAGATAACTGGCTGTGTCTCCATTTGTGTGGCAGGGCTTGTGTGAGCTCACTGCACTGCCTCTGGGGAAGGGCTGGGATAAGATCTAGGACTGTCTCTCACTGCCCAGGGCTAGTTGTGCTATTTTCATTATAACATTGTGGATTCAGTTGTCATGTGTGATGAAATTTCTTTCTGTTCCCATGACTACATTGAAAAGATCTTAAAATTACTTCAATCCTACTTTGGAGTCCTCTCAAATGGGCAAGCTTCTAAAATGAGGGCTTGGTGTTTACACCTCTAAGTGCAAACTAGCTGCTGATAGGTAATCTGTGTAGTTCAGCCTGTTTCCAAGACCAAAGTCTGCAAGAGAAAAGAAATGGGAAATTGAAAACTAAGTGCTATGACCTTTCATTAAAGACAGAGCAGGGTTTGTGATTGTCATTTATGGTCTTATATTAAATTATCTACTAAATACTGCTGCTTTTTTTACAAGATAAACCTGAGAAGTTAAAAATGTATGCTTTGGAAAACACCTCTTGGTTCCAACACATTTTCCAACAGAAGCTAGAGAGAAGAGGTAGATAGAGGGAAAGGGAATATACAAATCATTGTTTTATCGGTTAAAGATCTCATCACTCGCACGAGTGAACCAGGTGAAAATGTACTAGTATGTTCCTGCCATGTGCAAAATGCAGTGAAGTCTACCCTTCACACTGCTATTAATTTAAGTAGCTATACAGGAGACAAAAGCTTGCCAGGATTTGTCACCTGTGCATCCAACCCTGCCTAAAGGGGTGACCAGTCAGCCACTTCACTTCCCTTTATCTCTGAAAATGTCACGCTGCTGTAAAACCCTGCGGTGTCACAGCGCAGAAACTTTCCAGTGGTAAAGTGTGCTAACCTGTCCACTGGAAAATCTTTCTTGGTTTGGAATGGAATGTGAACTTTCTTTTTCTACACTTGAACGTAATTCACATGACAGGAAAACTGTTTCTTTTCCAGCTATGACCAATGCACAATATAGTGAAGACCATATACTGCAGTAATTCCACAGTTTGCCTTTAAGCCAGTTGGAAACTGGCTTTATCACAAAGCTGCATTGTCTTAAGTAGATGTTTATCATATCAAACATGATCTAACTATATGCGGAGGATATTTAAGTAACAATATGATTGTGTTCAGTTTATTTAAGTTGTACTGACTAAAACACAGGAGTTACCAACCTTCTGGATATCATATTTTCCTCCTCTATGCAATATAGTAAAATATCTACAAAACCCCCAAAGATTTGAGGTAAGGTCCTGCAGATGGTCGTGCTAAAGTGAAGCAGGTAGACGAGGTGATCCAATGCCTTCTTAACAGGGAGGAACCTTCCTGTCTACCTGCCTACATTATGTGTTACAGTGGGATTTATACACACTCATTTATAGAAGGATATGCTTTTACTGCAGCTTTCCCTCTATGGCGCTTTTCCTGTCCTACTCTTAGGAAGGCAGGGATTGTTGAGCTTTAGGTGTTCTTTAAATCATGTGATATTTACCTATTTGTAATTACATCGATCATTTACATTTATTTACACTTTTTCATCAGCTTCACTAGTTGTATATGTTGTTTTAGAGAATGAATTGCACATGAATTGTATTTTATAGCTAGATACGAGAGCTTGGCTGCCATTGTCCGTGGGTAGGTGGCCATTGTGCAGTAACACAATCTACCACTTCCTCTGATAAAATATTTTATTACATCTGCTACCCATAGAAGGGGAGGAACTGAGGGAACAGCTAATGGCATACTGGGACAAATGTTCATATTTTTTAAATGGTTTGCTTGTTTGTTTGTTTTTAATAAAAATGCAAAGCTTGCAGTTCAAAGAATATCTGAGCAAAGGATAATTTAATCTTAAATCCACAAGGTTAAGTTGTTCTTAAATGAGTTTCTTCATTTTTATAAAATACAGAAAGGAAGCCACACAAGGTTCCTGGGAAAAACCAACATTCCCTGTATCTAGAATCTCTGACTAGGTTATATTTGCTTCTTACATGCTTTCAGCCAAATGTAATGGCTGCACCCCAGATCTGCACCCTTAAACTGCTAGTGAGTCTTGGGTTGCTGTGGTGTCAGAACAGATACACAAATGGCTGCTGTCAAGTTTTTTTGAGATCAAAGCCTGAAGTGAGGGGAATTTGATCATTATGGGAGGAAATGTTTTTCTTTTTTTTTTTTCCCAGATGAATCATAGTGCTCATCCCTCTACTTATTAAATGACAGTTCAAGTAAAAAATATCAGGAAGAGAATTTTCTATATTTATAATGAAATTTACATGGTATGAGGAACCCCAATGCAGCTGAGGACATTTTCAACTAAATAAGGCAATGAGACAAGCAGGGTTTTCATCCAGGATTCCTCCTGCTGTAGGCTGTCAAAGCTCTATTTACAGGAGTTTATTGGGCAGGCTTTGCAAGGAAAAGGGAGCCTGTGTAGCACTGGCTGAGCAGGGCAGTATTCACCAGCCAGACTTCCTTCTTTGCAAGTGAGTAGTCAGCCAGGGAGCACTGAGGCATGGGACTAGAGAAAAATGGTAGGCAAGCACTGCTGGCTGGTGGTTCTCAGCTACAGGAGTGGTCCTTTGGGCACACAGCCTGGATGTAGAAGATCTGTGTTGGGAGTTGTTCAGATCCATGGCAGAGCACACAATCTGGGAGGTTGTGGAAGTGGAACACAGCTATTTCCATTAAATAACCTCTCTTAAAAAGCAGTAATCCCAGGTCACCAGACTTGGAGAAATGAGAGGTGCTGGAGCAAGTCCAGAGAAGGGCAACAAAGTTGGTGAAGGGTCTGGAGCACAACTCCAATGAGGACCATCTGAGGGAGCGGGGGGAGTTTAGCCTGGAGAAGAGGAGGCTCAGAGGTGACCTTATCACTCTCTACAACTGCCTGAAAGGAGGGTGCAGCCCGGGGTGGGGGTGTGGGTTGGGCTCTTCTCCCTGGCAGCTGGAGACGGGACAAGAGGATGTGGCCTCCAGCTGCACCAGGGGAGGTGCAGGCTGGACATCAGGAGGAATTTCTTCACTGAAAGGTTTGTTAAGCATTGGAATGGATTTCCCAGGGAAGTGATGGAGTCACCATCCTTGGAATTGCTTAAGAAACAGCTGGACATGGTACTTCATGCCGTGGTCTACCTGGTCAAGGCTGGACTTGATGATCTTAGAGGTCTTTTCCAATGTTTATTATTCTGTCGTTCTGTATTAGTGTCAGCCAGAGACTGAAACTGCTTCCCTCAGTGGGGCTGTGGGACTTAGGTGTGAGAGATCAAACACTGCCAACCTCTGCTGTACACAATCTGAAAGTTCTCAGTCTCTTGCAGCTTCCACTTCTAGGTCTCTGTCAGAGTAATCCCTCTGGCTTTTTCCAGATTGCTAAGAATTTGCAGCCATCAGCTGTAATTCCCAAATCTGGCTGTGTTAAATATCCATGAATTAAAAATACCTAAAAGTTACGAACCAGAATGTTGAAGAGCAGTGCTTTTCTCAGTGCAAATTCCAAACTTGAGTAGTTACATCCTCATGCTGTGTACAATTAGAACAGTAAAAAGGAATGCATTTAGATGTTGTAAGCAGTAATAACTTATTAACTTCTCATTATCAAGTCCTGGAATTCCAGTTGCTGTATTTCCATTTTTACTGATTACTTTCAACTCCCTCTACAAAACCTATACAATTACTGCTTTTTTCTCTTTTTTTTCCTTCCTGCTTAATTCTGAGCGTGGCTTTATACTTCTGTCTCCCTAAGATGTGGAACAGCTCTAAATCAAGCATGTAACATTTCACTTAAACGACGACATGAAGATGGTTTTGTCTGTTTCTCCAGGTGGCTTAATAAATAGAGACCTTTGGTCCCTTAGATATTTATCACAGCTGTAACCACTATTTCTCCAGTCTTCAGTATGAAATCTGTTGTAACTCATAGTTAATTTACATTAGCCTCCACAGATGTTGATTCCTCAAGATTGCTGTCTTCCAAGCTTATCATTGTATGTCAGAATGTACAGACAGTTCAACCTAAAGGGCTGTGGATACTGACTCATCTTCATTCAAACATTTTTGCTCATCCTTGAATGTTTGAAGCACATGCAGCTCTCCTCAGTTCATGTAGTTTGTGGTGGTGTTCAGGATACACATGCATATTGTATACACATTTCAGCGTATTTGGAGCTTTCAGCGAGGGCTGAGTATGAAAGTAATTATTTGTTGTAGAATTGAGTGTGTCTACAACTTAGGTAGGAACCTTTGTGGTAGTGCTAAATGAGCTAGCTGAGATACTGATATGAATAAAGATTTTTTCTTAGATTTACTAAACCTTCTTGAATGTTATCTGGCAGCCACACTGTTCACATGCCTTTCCTGACCCTTAACTCTGTATTTCATTTATTCTCATGGAGAAGAACTTCAACTTTTATTATCATCACTGGTTTACCCTTTTTTTTATTTTTTACTAACCAAGTACTGACTCAGTATAATTGGGAAGTCTGAGTAGGAAAATCCCTCCATTTCAACCTGTTAGTCAATCTGTCTTCCTCCTGATAAACCCTTTAGGGAATGTCTGTGTCACATCAAAGTTTCCAGTTTCTCCTACACATTGCTCCTGAGGCATGTCCCAGCACTGACAGCACCTCTTCAGGCAGATACAACAGCAAGGTGTGGGCTGGCAGCAGAGAAGGGAGCCTCAGCACAGCTCTCCAGTCCTTAGCTCTGCTAATGCCTAACTAGGCTGTAGCCTTAAGCAAGTCTCACTGTGACTTTGTGCATCTTATTTACCCTTCTAGTAGGATAGGGATGGTAGTGCCAACCTGGCACTTCCAAAGCACTTCAACAGCTACTGTGTGAATGGTTTTTGTACCAGTGTTGTAAAATATCAATTAAAATTACTGTTAGAGGGGAAACATCGGTTTTCCTTTTACATAGAAAGCACATGGCCAGATCTTGCTAAAGATACTTTAAGTCTTAATGAAAAACAAGATACAAGAGACTTTACTATGGAGAGACTGGACTTCAATAAAAACCTTTTCTTTATAATGGAATATAGAAATAACATAATTGCCCTGTTAATAGGTGAATTATTTCACTCCTCCTTTCTGCTTCATTACCTGCTGCAGAAAGGTATAGGCCATCTGGAAAACAAGTCCATCAAACTCACTATTAATCACACTTGGATATTTAATTTGCACCCCCAACCTTTAATTTTACTAAGTAAATTATTTCTGTATTTATCAGAAACTAATAAAAAAGCAAATTTTACTTTGTATTATCCAATACAAGTAGCTACCACATCTGCTGAATTTCAGTAGCAGTGAACATGCAAATCTAAGTGCAAAAGGAAATCACAGCTTTACTTTCTGGTGAAACAAAGAAAGCAAAACCTTACTGTGTAATTTGGAGGCAAAACTCTGAAATGCATTTTCATTCCTATATTCAATTTTTAAAAGGAATGATGGAGGTCCAAGCTTAGAAAGCTACCTGCCCCAACATGGTATTTCTTTCTCCTCAATTCTTTTGCACAGCTTACACGTATGTACAACACAAGAGCTGAGATGAAAAGCATTTTTTTAATTGAAACCTTTATCTTTGTCAAAATGGTATTTTTGAATGTATAAAGCAATCTTTGCAGAGCACACACACAAGAAGTATACAAGTAATTTCAGTTGGAATAATTGTAATCTAGAATACAATAATGCTTTATCTGTTCGACATTGATGAATTAAATAATGTTACAGCATACATAGTGATGCATTCTTAGGAGACAGTAAAAAATCTTTAGGCATAATGAGAGCCTTTTCATTGGGATTTTCCTAGTGCCCCAAATTTGGCTTCATTTCTTTTTTCAGTTTTTCATGCAGTCATGATCTCTGACAAAATTTTTGAATATCCTACAGACAGGCCATTAGGTGTTTCTATTCAACAGCACTGAATTTTTTAGGGATTTTTTAAGGTAGTGTTTCCACTTTGGACTCCTCTTGTGTTTAAAAATAAAATAGGGAAGATATGCCTCTTCTCTCAAACAAATGGAAAGTCAGATAACTCCAGGTGGCCCATTTGCAATGCAGCAAGGTAGCAACAGCCCATATTAAGAGCCCAGTCAAGCCTGCTGTACCTATTGAAATCAAGGAATCTTACTTATATTTAATACAGGTTACTGAAATTAATTTATTGCATCTAAAAGTCATTGTTTAACATGGATTATCTGTAAACTGGCTTAGAAAAACACCATTGTTCTCTTAGGTGCAAAATGTTAAAAAGATACTTGCTCATTCATTACAGAAGAAGCAGTCTGCATTTCAGATAAGAAACTAAAACAATAAATGTAATCATTATCCAACTGCAATTAAATTAACATTATTCATTCTGGCTTCTCTGTATACCCATGACCTTTACAAGCCTTTATTTATCACACATAACAAAAAATTTAAACAGCTAATTTTGCAGGAGTCAACACTGACGTATTACTGGTCATTTCTCATTTTAAATTATTGTGCTACCTTACCCTTAATTAAAAAGATGTCTGCTGTACATGGGAGAGTTTTTATTTCTACAATGTAAAAGGGTTTCTGATGGTCATAGGGGAACTAAATGGTGTTAAAGTTTACTTAACTTCATGTGGAAGTTGATCATATCAGCAAAACACACTTTAGTAATTCACTGGGATCTAGATCCCCATTCCAACCTCACACTATATTCATTTATGAATGAGGAGATGGTTTTTCTTATGGACTGTCCTTAGTATATCTGTGATGGGACAAGGGCAAGATCAAACCTCACTGGATAATGCAAGATACCTTAGACACTCAGTTCACTGTGCTGGGACTTCATTCACCACCCCATATGTGTCTCCATGACCCATCTCTGCTGTTGGTGTTCTGCAGCTGTGCAACCCCTTTCTCCTTCATCATGAGGGAATTGCTGTTGCCGTTAACATTTCCTGTAGCTGAAGCTGAAGGGAAGGAGACCAAGCTCACCAGGTGACCATATTTGTGGTCTCTTGTCCCTCCAGGGCCAGTTCTGTGGTCTTCCTAGGCATTAGGAACCCTGCACTCTGTTGTCTCTGTGCCAAACGACCTATGAACCCAAGCAGCCCTGTATCTTAGCATTGTCAGAATTGCATATAGATTTTCAACAAGCAAATACCCAAGATATTTTTCTAGTTATCTATGTGCCAGCCAAAGTAATCTGCAAGTCAGTGTCTAACTCTGAATTGGGAGACTGCCAGGGGACAATAGTTCCATTTTGTGTTAAAATCTTGATTTCATTTCTATTAGAATGAAGGCATTTTTCACATGTTTGCAGAAATAGAGACCAGAATTTGAGTACACTAACATAGACTACATTGGATGTGATGGACATGGTCATGCTGTGTTGCCCAGTGGCACGTGATTTGGCTTGAAATGAAAAGCCTCAGCAGGAGACCTGGAGGAAAATCTTCACTGTGATAATGTAGAGGACAATCTCTGAAACAGAGGCCTAATGCTAGTTCCCTCATTCAGCACCTTAAAGATTTACTTGAGTCTGAAAAAAACATCACCCCTGCCACACAGGTGCCCATTACGAGGCAGTGGCCTCACAGTAGCCATTACCCTTCAGAGCCCTTTTCTGAATGTGGAGCATCAGCCCTTTTCAGAAGGAGAGGCCTGTGCCAGGCAGACCTCTGGGCTGTTCCAGCCTGGCATTCATTTTGTGGCATTTGTCCCTGTGGGCAGTCAGGACTCAAATGGATAAACCCATTCTCTGCTGATGAAAATGTCCAAACTAGTTGCTTACTTGAATTACTGTAAGCAGTAAAAGTGGCTGTGTGGATTTTTTTTTCCTCTCTTTCATGAAATTCTCTCCTGTTTTTTCCAAAGGCCTCCAGTTCTGTGAAGAAATAAGCATTGTTGTCTTCTGCTTTTTTACAGTTGTGGCCAAAGTAGAAGACTCTCGCCCAATGCAGAGACCCCCAAGAAGGCCACGGAAGCCCAAGACATTAAATAATCCAGAAGACTCTACCTATTACACTCTAATACATGTGAGTTTAAGAAGCTTTTCTGGGATAAAACTGTCAGATAATTCCACCTAAACTATCTTTCTTCTTGCCCAATTTCCGTTATTCTTTTCTAATGCAGCATAAAACCTTGAGTCCTGGTGAAAGGAGGCAGGCCACAAACCTCAAATTTCAAACAAGACTTGAAATGGAAGTTCAGAGTTACCCAGACCGGGGAGCTATGCCAGACTAGTATTTACTTTTGCACCTAAACACACTTTCATTATGGGCATAAGTAGCATTTGCATTTTCAATACCCACATCAAGTGCCCTGTCTCCATAGCTTCTTTGTAAGTCACAGGAGAGAACCAGGAGAGGCACAGGTTTGTTTGGAGCTATTTTGAGCATCTAAATTAGTACTTGATCTTGCAAAGAGAGCAAATATTAAAATAAATTGTATTAGTATGCACACTGCAACTTCCTTTACAAATGTGTCAGATTGTGATTATGAAGGCACTGGCAAACACCAACAGCTCAGGAGACTAATGGATTTGAGTGTCGCTATATATAGCCTTTGGTCCAAGTTCAGATACCAAGTGTTGCTTTCCCCTCTTGACTTCAGTGCCCTTAAACATAGGAAAAAAGGCAAGAAAGTAAGCAGAAAGAGTGAAAATGTAAAAGCAGCTCAGAAAGCACTTCCAACAAAAAAAGCAATTAAACTGATTTGCTCGAGGTGCCTGTATCTTAGTGACCTATTTTAACAGCCGGCAAGAACCCAGCTAATAAACTAACCGTAGCAATTGCTTCTCCTTTCAACAGAAGGTGTCACCAGGGCCTGTAGGGACGGTTGTGTCTGGCATACCAAAAAAAGACAAATACAGCTATGTTTTATTCTGGGACTTTGAAATAACACAGCTTTGGAACAGTGATATAAATTTGCGTGTAAGAATAAAATTTTTTTTGTGGACTGAAATGAAAAGCCTGACACAGAATCTGTATTTGGAAATTTCTGAGAAGCACAATTCTGAAGTAAATGCCTATTTAGGAAGCTAAAGACTATAAGGTCAGGAATATAGTATTTTCTGAGAGCTAATTTGTTACATAGCCAGCTCCATACCAGAAAACAGCCACAGCATCAGTGCAAACAAAAACTGCAGTAGTGCCAGGACATTTTTAATAAATCTTTTAGCAACAGCTTTTCAAGGTATTAATCAATATTACCTTCAATGAGTTGTATTTTCAAAAAGGTGTGAAAAAGAGAAACCTGTCTTCCTGACATGAAGTTCACTGGTCAGGGAAAGGTTCAACATAAATATCTATACACTGAAGCTTAGAAAGCAGACCAACTAGTTGTTAAATTCTTAGACCTTGGGTAAGTCATTAAGCTCTAACTTTAGATAATAGTCAGCTTTAGAGGGCAGTCAGCTTTCCCAGCTGTTACGGATTTTCTACCTTATTAAAAATCTCTGTGACCTTCAGGCATTCACAGATTATTATCAAGCTCAGATCATATGAAAGTGAAGAAATGCTTTTCTTGAGTGCATTAAAAAAAAAAATATGAGTGCATTTTTAAGAAAAATTCTCTATCTTTTGCAAAATCAGATATATCTCTCACGTCATGCTGCAGACATTAATTGGACACCTTACATTCTCACACATCTCCTTGCCTATCAGATGACCTACAGGGGTATACAAGTATAAATGAAGCCTGACAATAGCCCGTTACTTATATAAGGCATGAGAATTTTATTTTAGGGTATATTTCTTTAAATCATCCTATCATTTTGGAATTATATATCATGTTCATTTGCCTGCATACTGAAGTCCATTAGGATTTCTGATTCTCAGTGACTTTACAGTCCCTAGTTCTAATATGCATTCACTCATTTGCAAGAATCACAATTAAGACCACAATCTGCACTAAAAATACCGCCTTCGAAGTATGATGTTTTAGGTGATGCAGCATAGCATTGTTTTGGCTGTAGGGATAGAACTATATTAGAGATAAGAAATTATTCACATTCCCTATAAATCTTCTCTCCTCTGCATTTTTAGAAATCTTGTATCCTAAAGGTTCTTTTGTCACCTATTCTTTTGTTTTTAAATGGGGCCTTTGTCCATTTTTTTCTGCTAAACCTGTGTGAAGACTACGTTGGCATTAATGAGAATAGGATTATGCCTCTTCCCACTGCATTGCTTCTATTAATGGAAATTCTTATGGCATCACAGTAAATATGCCTCAGTGAGATAGTGTTGTCAACTTCATTAAAACAACTATAGCTATTTGAAAGTTTTAGATCTCCTGTTTCTGTTCTGATCATCATTACTTTGGCTTTTTTTCACGGTATGGCAACAAATTTGGGAGCAACAATGGTAATCTCATTCACAGTCTCAAAGGTTCTTAAAAGAGGGTTATCTGGGTCATTTGCTCATTTTCTATAATTTCTTTTACTGAAAAATATACAACACTCTCCTACTTAACACTGATGAATTGTAAATTTGCATAACCTTTCCTTTTATTATTTTTAATTACTTTTTCTTTTCTTAGAAATCAATACAAGATGAAAAACGGAAACCAAGGAAAGAAAGGTAATTTTTTTCATTATCTCACTATTGTCACTCCAGTACTCTAGAATAGTTTTTAGCTGTACTTCAACCAGGAGAATAAAGCATTGAAGAAAGAATGGTAATTTGGTGATTCACAGGGGGACATGTATACAAAGTTGAAATGCAATTTTCATTGACTAAAATCTATTACAGAATTCAGCCATTCAGTTTTCCTAAAACATGCTCCTTTACCATGGTAACACAGGCATTATAATAAGATAAGGTCCACATCAAAGATAGTTCTGACACAGAAAATAATTGAAGGTGCTTAAAATTCTAGTCAAAGCAAATGGGCAACCAGTTTTTGTCAGCAAAAATACAAAGACTGTCAAAATTTTCTCCTAAAAATATATGAGTGTCTGGAAATTGATAATAAAAAAATTAAAACAATAACTATGAATAACAGCTAAAGAAGAGTAGCCCTTGAAATTTGAACCAGAAGTGTTTTCTTCCCAGTGTAACTAACCTATTTTGATGGATCTCTGCAGCAAAGAAGGAAGCAATATGTATATTCTGTCCTTCCGTATCTTAGATTCTTATGAGTGCTGCAGACTTGGTTGGCAGCTCCTGACATACATCATAGCTGTATTTTATTTGTGTTTCTATATTGAGGCTTTCCTGCTGCCCCCTCAGTGGCACTGCTGTGGCATCACGTGTGTGATGGCAGCCCGCTCATAGCTGCTAGATGATTGGGCTCTCTGCACTGTCCTCGGCTCAATACAAACTTGCAGAATACAAATTCCATGGCTAAAATACGTATCTTAGAGGATGTTACATGACATTTATTTAAAATATGCTTCACGGCATTGAGCTTCATTCAATCACAGTTTAAATTGCATTTGATTATGCCATAGCTTAAAGGATTGAACGTATCTCCATGTCCCCCATGTTTGGTCTCTTTCAGCTTTTTTTCTCAGGTCATTTGGATCCTAAAAAAATTTCACACCTATTGACTGCAGTCTAGGGAAAAAAAACCAAACAACCTAACAAACCAAAATCTAGTGTTTTCTCTCATTGGCCTCAATTAGGTTTCACTCATCTTAAATCTAGTTAACCAGTTCTCTGACTGCATCTTCTCTCATGTGCTGACTCTGTATTAGTGGAACATAGCAAGTGAAATCATTTAATTACTTCTGGTTTCTAACAACATGAGGATTGAATTCTAAACTTCTCTATTCAGTTTCTTTTTAGGATATTATTTCTTTCCTTAGCCATTCTAAAATGGATGTTAGGATTGATTTTTTTTCTGTATGTATAATATCCTGGATAGCATTCACCTAACAAAATAAGAGATATCTGCATTATTGATACCCATATCTGATCTAGTTGCTTTAGACTCTCTACTCAGAGAAAAAAGTGGTCATATTTAGGAAAAGTATTCATCTCTTGCTCAAAGAGATATCTAAAACAGATCAGATTAATTATACCATAAAAATGCCTCTCCACTGAGTCTAATGGCAAACCCCAAAAATTTCAGTCATGTCTCCTTTATGAATATATAAAATTACTTAGCATTTCAAAATTCTCAATATCTATGTTGTACAGCAGTCACACTTCAGAGGCTGATTTTTTGTGCCTATACATATTTTTCCTTAGATCCTTAACACATAAACAGAATAATGATATTTGGCTGCCTTGGGTTTGTACACTGAAAATAATATTGAAAAGTGAAAGTGTTGACTTAGTGTTCTTATTTATTGACAGTCTGAGCAAAGTGCTAGATTTAGATATCTACTACCAAGAAATTTCATCTACTGACTCCAGCTCCAAGGACAGCAGCACTACCACAAGAAGGAAGAGATATCCAATTGAGCGCAGGACTTCGATTTTACGAGCTACTGAGCGGTAATTCATACAAAATAGTAATAGGAAAAAATAAATATGATCCTTGTTGACATATTTAAAATATTAATAAAAAGAAATGCACTTTCAAATTACACATAAATCTATTACTTTAGACATGAAACTTTGCCAAATTATCTTGTAAAACATATAGCTAAAATTTCCCATCTCTAAATGGGAATATCTCACATATTCCCCATGTAAGAGGAATAAATTCCAGTGTGATTGGTGTTCAGCCTACCTGACAATTTTTGGTTTCCCAAGGGCCAGATGGATAGACATTCTGCATCTCTGATCTAAAATAAAATTAAACTGAAGCAGAACCTAAAAACTGTATTTCTGATTAGTTAGGTTTTAAACAGGGTGGATGTGCACCAGACTTCCTGCATGTTTTCTGTAGGTAGGACTCCAGCTTGACTGCCTCCTTCTCCTGCTGTCCTGTAGCAGCACAGTTGTCTGTAGCCTGCATGCACCTCGCCAAGGTGGGCAACCAGGAAAAAGACCCCAAAGGGAGGGTTTGCTCAACCTCCTTTCTTCCCACATAGACTTCAATAGAGGGTGACCACTGAGAGGCTAAGAACTTCATATTCTCACTCTTGCCAGTGCACTCACACACACTGCACATACAAACACACATCTTAATATTATTGTATCTTCTTGCATGTTCCTAAGTGTAAGAAAAGCTTGGAAAACTATCTAGGTCAAAGTCTTAAGGGAAATGCTAAGCCTGGGATGAGCACTGAATTTGAAAACGCATCTGTAGTAATAGAGGAAATGTTTGTAGAGCATTCTGAATGTAGAATATTTTGTGCACCTTACATATTTCATTTCTGGCCTTTTTTCACGTAGGATCTAAATTAGTTTCAGGAAAGTGAAGACGTGTAATTAAAAGTAATAATATCAGGGAATTACCATATAGTTTACAACCATGAGAAAATGTTGCATTTCTAAGGTGATTAATTACACCAAATCAAATCTGTCACCCTGAGATCTGGTTTAGGTGAGTTTTGCTACTGAGCAAATTTCTTACCCTTTACTCTTTGCTGTTCTAATTGCAGCCTAAGTAGCCATAGTAAAACAAAATATGTGTAACTTCTAAATGTACAGTTACCTCAGAGGGCAGATGAATGCAATTAATAAACATTTCTGCACTTCAGTATCTCTTGAATAGGGTCACCAGGACTGTACATCCAATGACTGTACAGCCATCTCAATCTACTTCAAGAAGTGAAGCATTGAGTACTTCTTATTTAGCAGTTTACATTTGACATTGGTATAGGACCAGTAGTGGGGGCACCTTAAGTGTAGAACACTACAAATTTTGTAATTATTTCAGAGTAATTTACTTTTTAAATAACTTTTATTTTTAATCTTGCTCCATGGTAACAGCTGATGCCACATCACTATTCCAGCTTGTCAGAGGTGGCATCCAAAATGCATCCTGCCATTTGAAAATAAAATGAAATGAGATGGACGCTTATAGTGAACTCCACAGGCAGGTTAAATACAGAGCAAACAAATTTATGCCAACTGAAAATCTGGTACAGTAACCATCAGGCAAATGCTGCTGCAAAGCATCCCCATGCTCTTAACGTTTTTATGTCCTTTTATTATGTACCCTTCATAGGAGAACATGTTGTTCTCCTGTGATCATCTGCTTCTAGCATATAATGTGTTTGTTCCGAGGTGCCTGTTTTGTGCGGCACAGGAAGAGGCCTAGCAAAGTCAGCTGATTTTTTTCCTTTCTCCTTTTATTTTTCCCCCACAAGGGTGGAGGTTAAGCAGTCGATTAGGAGTGTTTGCCAAGGTAAATGTTTTGACTTTAATTTCTAAAACACTTCTGTGCTTAATCCCTAGGTCGAGGGTTGCAGAAAGACCCCTGGAAGAGAGCAAAGCTGAAGATAATCCCTATGACTACAGACGACTGCTGCGGAAGACCTCACAGCGCCGGCGCCTTATCCAGCAGTTCTAGCTGCTGCTGCTGTTCCTGCTGCCATTTGGCTTTTATTAGCATAAATTTTTTTTATCATTTTATACCATGTGTTTCCTTTTTTTTTTTTTTTTTTTTAATCTTCAGTGTTTCAAGTTTATGTGTGTGTTCATATGAATATGAATTACTATGGTTTACAGCCCAAGACCATTGCAAAGGGACACTGTCAGTCACATATCCTATTCTTCCCTAATATAAAAATCAGCTTTCTTTCGTGTACCATTGCTACATCCTAAAATTATTAAACAGCTTAAGTCTAGTTTACTTTCCTCAGTGCATATTTCTTTTTTTCCGTTTCATCAGTCTCATCCAATCAAAATAATAATTTACTTTATAGTTCCCTAGTTAAGCTAATTTCCATATTCACCTTCAGAAAAGCTTAGTTATTGTTTCTAATAAATTGTTCTACAGGGAAAAAAATTACAATAGCACCATGGGGGAATTTCTGCTTGTTTTAGTTTACATTGCTTAAATTTTGGGATGACCTGTTTGTGGCAAGTGTCCCTTTAATGAAAATGTATACAATTAATTGGATAGCCTACTATAGCAATTTATTTCATTATTGACTTTACTGTAAAGCTAGTAGCCAGTTTTAAAGGTCAATATTGTGTGTATAATCTTTATGTTGGAGATGTCCATTTATGGGAAGTATATCCAGCCCTCTCCTCTACCTCTGAGCTTTGTGACTAAGTGATGAACTTCTAAATCATGTTTGCTTTGTTCTCATTTGCATTAGATTTTTAGGAATCTTAATCTCTGGGGTACCAAGAAAGGAATAGAAATACACTCTCTGGTTGATTGCTGCTGAAATGTAATGATCATTCTTAATCAGTTCCACTAGAAATTAAATGAAAATAAAAGCAATAGCCACAGTGTTCAAATTTCCCCCTGATTCCCTATTCAAAAGACCTTATTTCACAGAAACCACACAGATAATTGCAGCGCTTCCTTTCAGGATTCATAATTGCATGTTCCCAGCTGCAAAGCAAGAGAAGGCAAATTTCATGATGCCAGCATAAAGGCCTGATCCTACTCCGTTCCTCAGTTCTCCTAAATGTGACAATTGGCGGCAGCAGTCAGCCAGAGGGGCTGGGTTTTGTCCATTCCCCAAGCACATTTGGCCTTTTCCCCAGAGACAGATAACCATCGCTTCCTGATCTGTAACTAGTTACAAGGCTGTGCATGGGATTAAAATACACTACAATGTAAAATTTGCTATAAATTGTTAAAATTTTGAAATCTGTTTTAAAGTTGCTTTGTCATGTATTAATAAAACAGTAAATAAAAATGTACAAAGCAGTGATACGGTTGATTGTGTCTGAATTACATCCAGAACCGACAAAACACGGTGGACTGGGGCATGAGTGAACAAGGCAGGGAAGGGCTCGCAGCAGCCTCTGGCCGTGGAAAGCTGGAATTATTGTCTATGTGCAAGCCAGTGTGATGCGGCAACTGGAACAGACTAATTTCACAAGAAGAGATGCCTGGACTGGTTTTCTTCTGCTTTCCCACCACAGCAGTGTTTTAAAGCATTGAGCCATTTCTGTGAGGTCTCATGGTAGGCACTTCTCATAACCATGTGGGTGCCTACAAAAAGCAGAGATGCCCGGGCTGAACACAGGGCCTGGCTGCGAGCGGCGTGGGGACCCTGCTTGACCAGCCGTCTCGGCAGAGCCACATTCTCACCTGGCGTGCTCCTGCCCGCCCCCCTCCAAGGCCAGGGTTTGAAATCCCTCCTAAGTCAGAGGAGAGGCAGCTGCGGCAGGGAAACTCTCCCACGAAGACCCGGCTGGGTGGAAAAGGGAGGTTTGGTTGCCTTCAGAGACGTCGTGAAGGGAACAGAACAGTTGTTGTCGTGCTCTTCCCGTCTGGCCGCCGGGCCCTTTGCCTCCTCGGGGCTGGAGCCAGGATGGCGGTTCCTCCAGGGTCCCCAAGTCGGAATGTTGCGGGAAGCCCCCGGGAGCGCCCCGGGGCTCCAGGGACACGCGGGGGCAGCCGCGGCGTCGCGCAAGGCTCCTCCAGCACGTCCCTACGAGCCAGGACGCCCCTTGCCTGCCCGGGAGCAGGAGGCAGAGCGGGCGCGCAGCCCCCCGCGGGCCCCTCCACCAGCGCCTTTTCCGCGGCGGCCTGGCCCGACGGGGCACCCGCCGGTCGCTGTGGGCTGGGCCGATGGGACGGCGGGGGCTCGGGGGCTGTCTATTCCCCACCCCGGGACCGCCGGCGGCACGGGCTGGGCTGGCCCGGCCTCGGCGCCGCCGCCCAGGAGCGCCCGGCTCGCAAGTGCGGAGGTGCCCCGGTGCAAAAGTGGGACGTGTGGTGGGGAGATTTCCCTTCGCTTTGCATCTTAAAGGACTGAGGACACTTCGCCGTAGTCTCAACCTTCCCCTCGAGGTACCAGGCTGGACCACCGCGGCCGCCCACGCCAAGACTTGGAAAACTACCACTCCACTCCGCTCAGCGGCACCGGGCGGCTCAGCCCTCTCCGCCCGCCCCGCCGGATGGACCGTCGGTAGGGTGAAGAGAGCACGGGCACCCTGGCTCGCTTTGGCCCCCCAGGGCAGCTGCAGCCCCAGCTCAAGCGGCTCCTGTAGCTCGGGTCTGCCCCGAGTGCTGCCGTTCTCCCACCGCCGCCCCCCGCTCCTCCGATGCAGCAGGGTGCGGACACGCTTTAGAACAGCCGACGCCGTCGCCGCTGGCCGCCTCAGCGGGCACCTCTTCCGTGGAGCCGCCCGCCCCGTCCCGGGCAGCAGCGCCTGCGGGGCGCGGCCGCAGCAGCTCGGCGGAGCGCGCCCCGGGGGCGCCCACGGGAGACGCTCCCACCCACGCGTGCCCGGGTCGCTCCCGCCCCTTCGCCTGCCGCCGCCTGGCGCAGCCGCGCGCACTTACACACCCGCACACTCACACTCACGCACACTCGCTCCGGCCGCCTGGGCTGCAGATCGCCGCTCCTCGCCCGCCCCGCCGGTTCGCCTCCGCCATGGCAAGCCCCGGCTCCGGCTTCTGGCCCTTCGGAGCCGAGGAGGGCTCCGCAGCCGCCGAGACCCCCGGCACAGGTAGGAGGACGCCGAGCGGGACCGGCCCGACGGAGCCGCCGAGATAGCGCTGCCCGGTCGCCAGAGCCTCCTTTGTGACAGCTCGACCGGCGGGACGAAGCGGTGCGGTGCGGGCGGCGGGGACCGACGGCGACTCGAGCCCGGGCCAGCGCCGCGGGGCTCTGCGGGGCAGGCGGTTCCTGGGGAGCGGGGCCGGGGGTCGGGCGAGACGCCCTCAGCCCACTGCCCCACGGACCCTCCTCCCCTCGATTTTCTTTTACAGCCAGAGCCTGGTGTCAGGTTGCCCAGAAGTTCACGGGAGGGATCGGAAACAAACTCTGTGGTAAGGGCAGGGAGGCCTCGGTAGCCCGCGGCGGGGGCGCGGCTGCGCGCCCCCGGCGCGCCGCGGGATCTGCCCCGGGCCAGGCGGGCGGGGGACGAGGGTCGATGCCCCGGTAATGAGGCCGTTTGTCCGTGTTGCTGTCAAGCCCTGCTCTACGGAGATGCCGAGAAGCCCGTGGAAACCGGCGCCAGGGCAGCAACCCCGGGGGTAGCGGAGCCGAGGCCGACCTGCACCTGCGACAAAAAGCCCTGCGGTTGTCAAAAAGCGGACGTGAATTACGCCTTTCTGCACTCAACAGGTAACGGCGCTCCCGGGGCACGCTGCTTCTCTAAAACTAACAAGAAAAAAACAGCGGTTCGGTCGGGAAATCGCCCCCGCCCGCGTTGCGCGGAGGCGTGGGGGGGATCCGGCTGTGCGCGGTGGAGCTCTGCGCCCTCAGCCCTAGCCCCCGCCGGGCATTTCTCAAATCTGCGAAAAATCACGCAAAAAAAAAAAAAAAATCCCGAAAAGAAAAACCCAAAGCAGTAAAATCTCGCGTATTGGAGCCCGCAGCTCTTTTCCTTCTAGGGAGCACTGAAAGCATCGACCTTCTCATTGAAGACCCTGCGATGTAATTAAGGTTGGAGGGGAGGAGGGAGACAGAGTGCTCTCCTACTCATTTGCTTTAATTCGAGATATTTTTGCACTTCATCTTTTCTGACCTTGGAGGTATCGTCTCCTCCAGTGAATAGATCCCAGCTCCCCGCCAACATGCAATAGCTGAGGACCCTCCCGTTTGCTCGGCAGCCCGGGTCCCCAAATTAGGGGCTTCCACTATAGTCTGCTTTTGACTGAGCCATCTCTCTTAAACAAAAGCTTTGTGCACGTCAAGACCCCGTGCAGCATTTCCTCAGAGAAAGGAATTACATTATCAACAAGTCACTTGCATAGGAGAGACACCAAGAAGGTATTTTGTTGCAAGGCAAATGACAGTTTTAAGGGTGCTGCTTGTAGCATTTGTTGCTCAATCTTTATTTCCCGTGAGATTCGTTTTCCTTTTTGTCTTGTTTCCCTGGTCTCACTGTCTTATTGGCCAATTTAGATAAGATACTAAATCTTGTTATCTTTCAGAACATTCCTCAAAATACAACCTTGCCAATTTGGTTATTAAATGAAAACAAAACCTGCTTTTATTGACTACAGTGTAAAGATTTTGTAAACATAAATGGGAGAAGGCTTTGTTCAGAATCTATGCATGTGGTCATAAAACGAAGTTAACTTTTAAATTTGTCCATTCCCAGATCTTCTGCCAACATGCAATGGAGAAGTAACTACTATGTCTTTCCTGCAAGACGTTGTGGACATTTTACTTCAGTATGTGGTGAAAAGTTTTGATAGATCAACAAAAGTTATTGATTTCCATTACCCAAATGAGCTGCTCCAGGAATATAACTGGGAACTGGCAGACCAGCCACAGACCTTGGAAGAAATTTTATTGAACTGCAGAACCACTCTGAAGTATGCAATTAAAACAGGTAATAGCAATTCTCATTTTCTACCCACTATGGTCTCATCCATTGATTAAAGGTGTCGTTTCAATTTAGCTTGAAACGTTAAAGACTGAAGCAGCAACTGTATTTTGTCAGCTCCAAGCAATTTCTAGCAGAGACAGAAATCGTTCTCCAAAATGATAAAGCACTCCAGCAGCTCCATCTCTGTAGCTGTCAGTGCAGCCTCGCACACCCTTTCCAATTTAAAATTAATGCGTCTGTGCGTCGGAGATGCCGAGTTTGCCGCTGAGCAGACTTTGCATCGCCTTCCCCACTTTCTGCCGTTCCTTTTCATCATTTCACGTGTGATGCCCCGGCGATTGCCTCTTGCTCCCTGCAGAGCTGTGTGCGGCGGGCGCGGAGCTCGGGGCAGAGGGGGAGTCCCTGCACGGGGGCAGCAGGGACCAGCCCATTTAGCAGCCGAAATCACAGTAAACGGCCTGTAAATTCCAGCTCTGAGCGGCCATTTGCCGTGTCTGTCACTTCGCCTGCAAGACATAAAATAAAAAGAGAATTTAGCAGACCCTTACACAGAAATATCGAGGATTTAGTTTCAACTTCAGGCTTAAGCAATAAAACCAAAGTCCTATTTGTTTCAACAGCCATTTCCTGGTTTTCACTGGGGAAGGCAGGGATGGATTGACTCCTCCCTGGCTGGGATGCCCCGTTAGTCGTGCCCCCCTGTGGGGCTCGCCCAGGCGTGGGGAAGCGCCCGACTCTGCACCGGGGCCACCTTAAACTGCGGCGGAGCAGGCGCCGCAATTACGGCTGTCATTGGGAAATAATAAGGGGTCCGGAGAGCTCTTAGTGGGAATTTGAATTACTGAGAAATGGCTTAGAAATAAATGTGAAGCCGTTTACTGAAAGAGACAAAAGGCTGATTTGTGATTAGAGGTTGAGAGGAAAACAAAAAAAATCTCAGGTTTTGAGAAGAGAACAGAACAGACTGATCCTGGTAAAGATTGTGAGGGATCTGTGTAATCCTTCTCGTTTAGTGGTGGAAATGACCATCCGCATGTTTTGATGCATGTGTCGGGTGCTGTCAAGATGTTTGTAAAATACTGGCTTAAATAGTTAGGTACGTGATACCCAGAGGAGCAAAGTCGATCGGTCCAGAGATCTATATGATGTGTCTGGGTAGGGCATAGGAAACGTATTTGCACAGAATAATGAAGAATGTGGGATCTGTGATTCTGGGAAATGAAAAAATAGGCTTTCTTAGCTGATTTTCATTAATCGTTTTTGTTATAGCCTGTTTTCACATAACAGACCTATTTAATTTTGTGCATCCAAAAAAGACTCTTTAAAACAATGTTACCATTTCTCTTCCTCTTCATAAACATCGGAGGCTTTCCCATCTTGGCATTTTATAATTTGTTTTAATGAAAATAATGTTTTTAAAGTCTGAAAACGGATGCTGGGGGTTTTTGTGAAATGTGGTGGCGTGGCGGGGTTCAGCCCAGAGGGTGCAGAGCCACCTCGCTTGGCTGCTGCTGGGGTGACAGCCCCAGCCTGGCGGTTCATGAAATGCGTGGGGTTTACATCTGGAAGCACCTCCGGCGTGTGCTTCGGAGTGAAACACTGGAATTACCCTCAGAGGAAGGACAGTATGGTGAGGTTTCTGGCGGCAGCGTCGGCCTCCACTCCTGCCGCAGAAGCCCCTCGGACACGTCCCCTCCTGGGCGGCGTTTGGCTGCAGGGGCCCGGGAGGCTGATTGAAAAATAAATTGTATTGCATTAGCCTCACAGCTGGATACCCAGGTCCAGGGATTCGACGAGGCAGATGGCTGATTTTTCGGCCGAGGGGCAGGTGTGGGTTGCTCCTAGGTGTTGCCTGCATGCCACGGCTCACTGGGGTGCCCGGGGAAACCACGCTTTCTTCCCCCTTACCAGCAGAGACAGAATTCTCGCTGAGAGGATGTAAAAGGCAGTGACTGCGAATGCAGGGAAAGATGGGTGTTAAATTCAGCTACTGTGCTCTGGACAATTGAAAATGAGCAGGGGAATTGAAATACGAGCGTTTAAAAATGGCTTGGAAACTCCAGGAAGGGTGCGAGGAGCCGGTTCTGGCCCAGCCTTGCTCCTGGCAGCCCCGGTGCTGGCCGTGCACGCAGTGAGGCTGCAAGCACGGCCAGACTCAGTGCTGCCAGCCGTGCCTTCATCCGTGCTGTCTGGCCGTGCCCAGCCCTTCTCGTCGCTTCCCCGTGGGGGCTGTGGAGGCCGGCTGTTCACGCTGGGCATGCCCGTGCCTCAAGCCGGGGCAGGTGGGAGTGTGTTTGGGTGGGTGTGTGGGGCAGAGGCAACGCCCTTAGTGGGGAAAGCCCGGCCTCGGGTGTCCCTGTGCCTTGGCCCTGGCTCTTGGCCGTCATCTCCCGATTTACTCTGGGATATCTGTGACTACATTATATATTGCTAAACAAACCATTAAGTAATAATCTCCTATTTTCACCTCTCAAGCAATTCTTCACCCTGTCACAATCTCTTTTCTAGTACCTCTTTGTTCAGGAACAACTTCAACAAAGGATGTGTATTTCAGGCAGAGGCACCCGGGGAGAGATTTTTGAGCAGCTCTCACAGACTCTTCTTACCTGGCCAGTGGAGCCTGTATTCTAAGCAATGCCTCGGTTTTCCATGGCCATCTAGCCAAGGGAAGAGAGCTCGCTCACCTAGCGAGGCGTCACATGGACAGGCAAAGCCCTGCAGCTGGGGCAGGGGTCAGGTTGGAGCAGTACATTCCCTGCCTTTCTGTGTTACAGCCGCGCTGCAGAAGGGAAGGGCACGGAGTGGAGGCGGCTGTGTCACAGGTGTGGGTGCAGGGTGCTCCCCGCAGCAGCAGCTGCTGCCCTCTCTGTCCTGACATCTCTCGATGCAGCACTGCTCCCTCCGCCTCGCTCGCTCCAGGGCGCAGCTGCCCGACTGCGTGCGCCCGGCCCGTTCCTACGGCGGCTCCCAAAGCAGGTGGTGTGCTGGGAGGTTTGCTTGAAGAAACAAGCAGTGACAACAGGGCTGTCGCCTTGGGCTGGTTGTGGGCCTGACAGAGAACCGCTGAGACACTGCAGCTGCAGATACAAATTCTGCTACTCCCCAGCTTTGTGGATTTATTTCCAAAACAGGAATTTTTGTAACCTTCTTTTGAGTCTTCCTGTAGTCCTGATCCACTAAAGGCTTTTAGCTCCTAATTTTCTGTTGCTTTCAGGTGAAATTTGTCATCCAGCTGTGATATGGAACCTAAGCTATAAATATGGAAATCTCCTTCAAAATTCCTCCGTCAGGGGAGGTGCAGTTCTCTGCAGGCATAGACCCTGAGCAGAATTGCTGAGGTTGTGGTGGTGGTGATGGGGTGCACACATGTCTTAGGTCCACCGAGCCCACTCAAGAATGTGAAGAGCAGGGAGCAAGATCCAGTTCATTCTGCTGCATCTGAGCATCATTCCTTGGTGCTCAGGGGCTTTGGCTGCCTGTCTTTGGCAGCACAGACCAAGGAAAGGTGGCAGTTCCTGTCAGTGAGAGGGGAAGCTCCGTGCAAAATGCGATCAGGCGGGATGGCAATAGCACAGGGCTGGTCTCAGGTTAAGGGTGCGAGCAAGTGGAATTTGCGCGTGTCCCCTGCCCCATATCCTCAGCTCTGGTCTGCCTGCTCGGCTTGATTACTCTGCCTTTGTGTGCTGCAGGGTGGGAGCTGGGGAGCAATTCCCCATGCTGCTCTGCCAGCCATGTGTCCACGCCTGATAAGAGGCCACAAGAGACCGAAGATAAGTTTTCTCTCAGCGCTGGGTCTGCATTTCCTCAATCATCTTGCTCTATCTTTTGTTTTCTCTGATGGCAATAACAGTACATCGTCTAAGGGTCAGGACAGGTGTTTTCCAAGCAGAGGCTGCTGTCCTTTGAGTTGGATGGCATTTAAGTAATTGTGGACCATCCATAATTTGTACCAGTAATTATGCCACTTATCAAGGGCTTGTGGGAAGTAACTATTAAAAATGGAATTTTAATGCTTCCTGTGTTTAATGGCTCTAGGCATGTTTTTAAGGAAAATCTCTTGGAAAAAAAACAGGAGCCAATTAGATTAACCAAGTAAAGAGACTATCAGCTCACTGAATATAGTCTTGTGCATAATTCTGCTGGAGCAGTAGTGCTTGTTTTTATAGCGTTTGATTAAAATCACAGTTGCGAGTAGCCAGGCTATTTGTAATTGCACTCTGACAGTGAAGAAATGACAAGGACCACCACCTTCCCTGCCATCTTCGTACAATCATCAGCCATTGAGTCATGTGCAAAGCAGTCACCAAAATACTCCATTTTCTCATTTCGCCCTGTCTATTACAATCATTAGCCATTCATCACTGATGTTATATGTTCTGGCAAGCTATTCAGATGGTGTCTCATGTATGCCTTTCAAACCTAGTCAGGCAAAACCATATCCAGTGACAACATGTGACACACTAACGGGAGCAAACAGCTATTTTTGTGAGGCAGCAATGTGCTAATTTTCAAGGCATATTGAAAGGATAATAGGGAATGTTGGAATTAATTACTCTGTGTTGAGTATAATTACTCTGATTTTACTGACTTTGGAATGAAAAAGAAGAGAAATTATCCTGCCTTTTTCAAGAAATGTATTTACTGCCATTTGCTTTGTTTCATACCTTGAAAGCACTTCCTTCTCTATAGAAATATGGAGGTAAATATACTGTTCAGCACTGAATAGTTTCATTCAGAGTCATCAGCCTTTTGGTAACATTTTCCATCTTATGCAGGGCACCCTAGATATTTTAATCAACTTTCAACTGGGTTGGACATGGTTGGATTGGCGGCAGACTGGCTGACATCAGCAGCAAATACTAATATGTAAGTAGAAGATTTTTTTATTTAATATATAGATATTTAATGTAATTTCACAGTTATACTCTAAAATACTAGTTCCTGTATCCAAGTTAAAGAATAATTTTATGTTAAAATTGCTGGGGAAAAAATAAGCTCTTTCTTAAATGGTTGCAACAGTTATTTATAGAAAGACCTTCAGTGTTGTCCTGTAGGCTGTCATTTAAAAATTTTCATCATCGTGATAGGATGTTGGTTGTGCTGCCTCCCGAAAGCATACAAAAAATATGTACAGATTAGCATTTTGCATGCATAAATATGTAAAATGAAAGGGGTACTGAGTGAGCAGTTGCATTCATGTAGAGGGGTTATGTACAGTTCATACCCGGGGCAGTCAAAGCCATTGCTTTCTGTAAGAAAGAGATGCAGAATTTAAAGTGTGGGGTTTTTTTCACTTTGGGATTAGGAAGCATTTTGGTGTACTTGCTTAGCTTCATGCACTGTCTGACCATTATGAATGGGACTGCTGACATGTGCCTCCAGACATGCACATGGGTTTGTGCAAGGCAAAGGGGCTCTGCCCAGCATCTCTTGGATGAAGGGTAAAGCCTTGAACCTGGAAGAGGTGGGCAAGGTTTTATTCACTGAAGTGGGTGGAAATGGATTCTTAAGCGCTCCCTGCATTTCTCCTTCTAGACATTTGATGTCAAATCAGAAAGAAGACTGTGGGAAGTATTGTGAAACAGAACTCTACCCAGTATAAGATAGAATATATTGTGGCTATAATGTAATGTAATATTGGAAAAAGATGTATTAGTTTTGTAGATTAAAGCATTAAATATGGACATTACTACATTTCAGGTTCACCTATGAAATTGCTCCAGTGTTTGTACTTTTGGAATATGTCACACTAAGGAAAATGAGAGAGATGGTTGGCTGGCCAGGGGGCTGTGGCGATGGGATATTTTCACCTGGTACATGACATTTCAAGCTTTCTCTATTTTTCAGACTGTGGTATATGACATCCCCTGCAGCTAAAGAGTAAATATAATTAAATATGCATGTTTGAGAGGACACTTGCTAGTAAACACCAGTGGCCTCTTTGAGATAAAGTATTGCATGTTTATGAATTTCAGGGATGTGATTATGAGGATCTGTTTGAGCAAATTGCTCTGCATGATGAGCAGCTGTAATGGCACATGGGAAACATAATGAGAAGAGACATTTGCCTTGCAGTTTTGCTTTGCCCCCACTTTTTATGGATTCCATGAAATAGAAAGACTGTTATATTAATAACGGAGGGAAGAAACACAACAAAGCTCTCCATCTCCTCAGAGTAAATTGGAGCAAACAGGGAAAGACATAGCATACCTTCCAGCAATTTTAGTAGAGTCAGGAAGACCCTGGCAGCATTAGAGCATGCTGTTAGCTTTCCATGTGAAGCTGACCTGTTTTTCTCAGTGGGGTACTTGGGTGCTTAGTTAATCTGAGTGCTTAAAGGCTTAGAAGCCTGGTTTCTTCAGGGCAAGTTAGTAAGGCAAAAAAGTTGTGTAGACAAATCATTGACAAACATTCTTAAGACTTTTTTTTTAATCATTCCACTTAGTCTTTTGATTTATACTCTTTGTCACCTCTTCTCTGACTCTGTAATTTCATTGCTCAAAAATTTTGGCCTGTCTATCTTAGAAAATTGCAAAGTAATGAAAGAATTTACATTGGGTGTAATATCTTGGCTTGTCAAAAGAGAACAGACTGTTAGCTGTTGCAGAAGGAGCCTTTCTGGAAGGGAAGTTAGTTGACTTAATGGAGAGAGAAAGAGTGCACTCCTGAGTAGAGGAAAGGCTTCACTGATAACAGCCTAGGACATTCAGCTCTCCAAGGCCATGAAGGTCAGGCAAGGCTCGTCTTCAGCTTCTCACATCTGAATGCATGTGTGGGAAGTGATATGGGAGTTTTATTCTGTCCCTTTCCACAGATGAGAAGAATTGACATTGCTTTTTCATGAGTTCTTAGTTAAAAAGCCTGAGACCAAAAGCACTGACAGCTTTTATTGTGGTGCTTAGAGATCCCCCTGAAAACCTTGGCCTCCATCACACCGGGCATCTGAGTGTGTATCACGAGCCCAGGACCAAAGTGAAAGCTTTTGGAAACTGATTGGTGGTTGGTTACCAACCCTGACCTGACTCGGTACAGCTGCCCTTAGTTCCTCACCTTCCCACTGGGCTGGTCAGGGACCTGCAGGGTGAGAGAAGAGCAAAAGCAGTGCATGCCAGCTCTGCAGGGCAAAGCCGGGCATGGCAGCGGGCTGGGTGAAAGGCTCAAGTGCGTGTGCCAGATCTGCCCGAGTCTGGCAAGCTCAGGTAGAGCTAGTGTGAGTCAGGAAAGGTGTGTGCCTTAGGAGGTGCTGCTGGCAGCTGGGGCTGCAAAAGGTGCTGCCTGGCATGGGGCCAGGGTATTGCTGGTGTGTCAGCTCACTTCATTTCATCGAGCTGAAACCCATGTGGGGATGGGCTCTCTGGCAGGCGTGTACCTGCACTGGCATTTGCAGGGCTGCCCCCTTTCTTTCTCTCTTTCTTTCTCTCTTTCTCCCTCTCTTTCTCCCTCTCTTTCTCCCTCTCTTTCTCCCTCTCTTTCTCCCTCTCTTTCTCCCTCTCTTTTCTTTCTCTCTCTTTCTTTCTCTCTCTTTCTTTCTCTCTCTCTGCAATTTCTGGTTTGTGCAAAGTGCATATTTATAATTTTCTCCCTTAAGGCAGCAATACTCAGTATGCAGGTTCTGCTTTTTTAGGCAATAATCAAAATAATTTCTTTGCTGTCTTCTCACTTCATGGCTTTAAGCTGTTGACCTTACTGTTGCAAAGAAAAGGTTCTCTCTGCATTCTCTGGAATGAAATATACAGTATCAATACATGTGAAACATAAAGGCCTGACTGTTTTCTCCAAATTCTGTAGGTGTGTTTTGTTAGATGCAATTAACTGTAGATGTGAACACAACTACAAAATTAAAAGCAGAATGCAGGCTTATGAATAAATTTAAGGTTAAATGACTGAGTGATAAATACTAATAGGAAACCTTGGTATTGAAGGAACTAAACATTTCAGTCTTGATTCTTTTGACACTGAGCCAATGACTTTGGACAAGATAGGCCAAATTACCTCAACTTAGTTCAGTCACCTAAATCATCAATGGCAGCTCTTGCATGACATCTGCGTTTTTTAGGGACAGGTACCTGAGCATTTCCTCTTAATCTTTCCATTTCTTATTTTGTCATTTCTGAAGAGAGGTGTTGAAATATGCTCATATCCCAAGATAGTTGAAAGGGAAAGAAAAACCCCAATCTGTACTGACCCCTATGGCAGTAATGCCATTCTTCTGTGGCATTTTCCCTTGGATTCACAGAAGGGCCAGTGAGCTCAGGGAAAGCACACAGCAGGGCAGCCTCACTGCAAGAGCAGAGCTAGGATACTGATTAGAAATGAAGGGCACAGCTTGTGTGGGCTGTAGAACACTATATATCTCCAGTGAGATTAAAACAAATCTTATAAAAGTCAAAACAATGCTAAATTTGCCAGCATAGATACCCAACAGTGCTTCCTTCATCTCCAAGGATGGATTTTATCTTATCTCACTTTGGCTGTCCAAGCATTGGGTGTCTACCCTGGGCTAGTTACAGCAACTCCTGTGTATTCAGGGGAGAGTGGGGATGTGTCTGCAGGGCAAGTTCCACCTACCACAAACAGCTGCCATAGGATGAGCTGAGCCACCCCCTGGAGGTGCACATCTTGTGCTCTTCACTCCATTTTTAGAAGGATGAATGTTACAATTGTTGAACTCTACTTCACCGGCATTTCAACCTGTTCATTTAAAACTTTTGCTTTATATAAATATATGTGCATAAACATGGATATATGATCAATCTGTGTGTGTGTGTATATATACACACATATATACAGGATAAACCTGATGGATTTCATGTATACATGTCTCTGTGTGTGTGTGTTTGTGTGCATACAAATGTAAAAATTCTCATGCTTCTGACTCAGGTACTGCATTATATTCCCATAGTGCTCATGCAGCATTAATGTAAAGCCAGACATTGCTCCACTGTAGACACAGAGACTCAGTTTGTAAAAAATCTCAAAAAGGAGAAACAGACCACTGCAGAGCTGTAGATCTGATAACCGTCTTGAAGTGGTTAAAATACCCATCTTGAAATGACTATTATAAGTGAATGTATGCCAGTGATTTTAAGGCAAGTATTAGGGACATTTAATATTTTCCCTTGCTCCCATCAGAGAACAATTAAAATTAAAAATATTTGTTAGAATGACCCTCTTTCCTTTCTCTTCCCTCTTTCCAATCCCATTATGCAGAAGATAGTGGCTGTTTGGTCTCAGTGGGTGGGTTTGCTCAAAGCTAGGGCTTGAAACACCACCCTGATTTAGGAGGGGAGAGCACAAATTAGGTGGCACTTGGAAATCCTTTGAGAAGTTGCCTTGTGGGGGCATCTGCTTAGGAGATGGAATAGAGTGGGATTATGTGTTGATGGCACATGGAAAGCTAAGACTGGGGATTGAAGGAGAGATGGTAGTTAGAATGAAAGTGAAAGGAAGCACCAGTCATTTTTTGCAGTGGTACTTTTTGCATAAATGTTTTTTTGTGTGTAGTAGATCCTGTTATTACACAGCCCAGCTGTGAGGAGCATCAGGAAGAAGAATCTGTGTTTCTGCCATGATGCAGAGACATTTATATAGAAAAACTATAGCAAGACTTGTTTGTTCTGAAATGGTATTATAATGAATAGAAAAAGTAACAGTATATTACTGTGGACTCCAGGTGGTGCCATATCTAACATGTATGCTATGTTGATTGCACGTTTCAAGATGTTCCCAGAAGTTAAAGAAAAAGGAATGGCAGCTATTCCCAGACTGGTTGCCTTCACATCGGAACATGTATGTGTTTCTGTTTTTTCCTCTCTGTTACATCTGTTTTTATGAATTTATGATGAAGAAAATAGATGAACAGGAATTTGTTGACAACTGTCTTCATTTCTGTTATCCCTTCACTGGGAATAAAAACATGGGAAGAGGCTGACTTTTTTATCTATAGAGGGGTGATCTCTGCACTTCTCTGTGGCTGAAATCCAGGCAGAGAGTCTCTACAAACCGCTGCCATTTCTTTGCTCCTGCTTGTGTCCATATAAATGTTGATGTGAGTGGTAAGAACCACATCAAATGAGGAGAGCTCGTCACTGGGCTTCAGCACTTTCTGCCAGGAATGTCATCTGTTCTGATCACTCTGGGGCAACATAAAATCCTTTTGAGTCAAAATCTTCCCATCTGAAACCATTCCTGCTGTTATTTAATGAGAAGGTGATAACATACATGAAGACAGTCATATGACAATGCTGTGTGTGTGTACAACAGAAGAGCTGCAGTATTTGTTGAGCAACTGGGCTTCGCTGTGAGTTTCTGCCTGTGAGCAAAAGCTTCAGTGTGCGGGGGTTCATCACAAGCACCGCTGGCACTTGGCAGTGCCAGAGGCAAGGGGAGGTGGGCACAAGAGAAACAGGAGGAGTCCTTGTGAGAGAGCTCTTTGCTCTTTGTACAGCCATATGGAAGTCTCTGTTGGGAGGGTTGTTATTGGCTTTTTGACCATTTAAAACTACTTACAGCTTAGAGTGGAGAATGTGGGTGCAGGAGGAAGAGAAAGAGGAAGGTTAATCCCCAGGAGGGGCTATGAGCTGTTTTCAGGCTTCATTGTCCACTTCTGAATTTCTTTCCAGCTGTGTGGGCACAGCCAGAAAGGACTCATTTGTGGCTGAGGCTCAGCAGGATACTGTCCATGTTAGGTAGCAATGTCCTCCTGGTGCCTATTTTGACTTACCATAGAATGTGCAATTCTATGCAAGTGTGAAGAACAAAATACCCTAAAAGTTATCACAAAAGTGCAAGAGGAAATCTCTCTGAGGATGCCTTTCATAGCAGTAGGATGGGAAGAGATGTGATAACACAGCTGTGGGCTCCACGTTGCAGAATTATTGTCCCCATAGCAGTTAAAGAGGACAGTCTAGAGATGACTAGCAACTTTCCAAAGCTGGATGTACAGCTAGAGATACATCAGTCATATGGAAGTAACAAGCCTAAGTCGTGCAAATGAGGTTCAACATGATTATTTAAAGTAACAAATCCTATTAATCATTAGAGAATTTCATTGTTTTCATAGCGATAGAGTGTTAAACAATGACCCAGATTGTGCTAACAGTCTCAAAATAATGAAATGAGCTTTAATAATTGTGTTTTCATGCCAGGGAAGAAGCAGTTCCCTTAGCAAATTAAACATTCAAAAATCAAATATACTAGAGAATTCACAGGACAGCATCTGAAATCCATGACATTTTAAAAGTATCTTGAAACTACAGTTTTGTCCCTTCCTCAATCAAGCTTTATAAAAAGTATATTCTCAACTTCTAGAGGAGGTAAGAAACTGCACTATGTGAAGACAGGACCCTTTAACCCTTAATTGCCCAAAGGATATGGGGTCATGGTCTAACCCTCAAAACAGCAGAAGCTGTTACAGAAATTACAGAGGCCTAGAAGTACAATCCTTTTTAAGATAGGAAGTGTCATGCAGGACCTGAACAGACACTTAAAATATGCAAATGTAATTTGTCTCATTTATCACATCATGCTGATGATCTACCTACTTTGAGACTTCTTGGCCTGACTGAGGTTTCTCTCTGCCACCGTTGGATGCTCTTGAAAGACAATGCCCATGGAACACCCTGAGTTGGTAGGGATCCATCAGGATCATAAAGTCCATTTCCTGGCCCGGTGCAGGACACACCCCAGAAAGAACACCATGTGCCTGAGAGCATTGTCCAAAAGCTTCTTGAACTCTGTCAAGCTTGATGCTGGTGACTACCTCACTGGAGAACTATTGCCGTGCTCAACCACTTTCTGGGTGAAGTACTTTTTCTAGGTATTAAACTTAAGCCTCCCTTAACTCAGCTTTGTGCCTTCCCTTGTGTCCTGTCACTGATCACAGTAGGGAAGAGATCAGTCTCTCCTTCAGGCTAAACAGACCAAGTAACCTCAGCCACTCCTCATATGGATTCCCCTCCAGACCCTTCACCATCCTTGGAGGCTCTCCTTGGACACCCTCTAGCAGCTTAATGTCTTTTTAATATTGTGGCACCCAAAATGGCACATAATATACAAAGGGAGGCAGTCCCAGTGCAGAGCAGGGGACAATCCTCTCCCCTTCCCAGCTGGCCATGCTGTGCCTGATGCCCCCCAGGACAGGGTTGGCCCTCCTGGCTGCCAGGGCACTGCTGGCTCAGGTTCAACTTGCCATTGTCCAGGACCCCCAGGTCCCTTTCCATGGCACTGCTCACCAGCCTCTCTTTCCCCAGTCTTTACACTCAACCAGGGTTGCCCCATCCCACGTGAGTAATCTGGCACTTGCCCGTGTCAAACTTCATATGGTTGGTGATTTCCCAGTCCTCTTAATTTATTGAGGTCTCTCTGCAGGCCCTCTCTGCCCATGAGGGAGTCAATATCTCCCCCCGGTTTAGTGTCATCAGCAAACTTACCTTGTATCCCTTCCAGTCCTGTGTCCAAGTCATTAATGAAGGTGTTAAAGAGCACAGGGATGAGGATGGAGTCCTGTGGAACCCCAGTAGTGGCAGGTCACCAGTCTGAGGTCACCCCATTCACTGTAGCCCTTTGTGTCCAGCCCATGATCCAGTTGGTCACCCATTGTGTAAGAGGAGGGTCCAGCTGTGAGGTGGATGCTTTGTCCAGAAGGAAACTGCGAGAGACAGTGTCAAAAGCTTTGCTGAAGTCCAAAATGCTTACATCTGCTGGCTTTCCTAGGTCAGTGGGTAACCCTGTCGGAAGGAAGGAGCTCAGGTTTGACAAGGAAGGCTTTCCTCCATGAAGCTGTGCTGGCTCTGACCAATGACTGTGTTGTCTTCTGGGTGTTGTATTTCAGTACTCCAGGTGTTATGTTTCAGTACTCCCCAGAATAATCTTTTCTGTGTACTTAACCAGCTACTGAAGTGAAACTAACAGGCTTGTAGTTTCTGGGATCCTTCTTCTTGCCCTTCTTGGACGTTGGGATGATGTTCCCCAGCTTCCAGTCAGCTGGGACCTCTCCAGATTCCCAAAACCACTCAAAAATCAGTGAGAAAGGCTTTGTGATTACTTCAGCCAGCTCTTTGAGAATTCAGGCCCAATAGATTTGTAGGGATCAAGCCCCAAAGATTTGTAGGGATCTATCTGGAGCAGCAGATCCATAGTATCATTTTCCCATGCTCTGCATGCACACTGTGATAGTAAACAAAGCTTAAAGTAATTGTATGTGTTTAGAAACTCATAGAAACTCATAGATTTTGGTTTTGAAGTCAGATGCAAAGATTTTAATATCAGCAATTCTCCACAAAGGATTTCAGCATCCTAGATGAGATTCTATTTTCATTATTACCAGCCTAGAGCTTCCTGTACTATAAATGAATGAAGTTGTGTCACAATTGCCACCACCACTACTGTAATCAGAATCTGGCTTAGACTGATGCCGTTACAGGTTCAGCTGCCAGTTGGGGAGAAGAGAAGGGAAGGGAAGGGAGGAGTAATTCACAGCTTTTAAGTAATTACTTCCCTAATTTAGGAGTGCATCATGTTCCAAAATTAGGAGCTACACTCTCTGCACAACCAGTGAAGAGAAGCACCTCTGGAGAGAAACTCAGAGCATCCAAATTAGGAATCTAAATATTCATGAATTTCAATGTTCTAAATCACCTTTGGGACGGCTTCACCTACATCTGTGCACTGACCATAAAGAGCTTCCTCATACACACAACCTACATTTGGTGCCTAAAATAGGTTATGAGATTATTCCAACTGTGCACGTTCCCAGCCAGCAAATTTTCCCCAGCCCACAACTTAGCACACTCTGCTCCTGTTTGTTTCTGTTTCACCAGTGATGGTGAAGTAATCTGCAACTACTTGGGTAGGTCTTCCTCAGGTTTAATTTCACTGAGACATACTTGCACTCAGGATTTAATTCAGTCCTCTGTATTCATCAGGACATCATCAGTCTTCTTTCATTTGCACTATTGCAGGAGCAGTGATGTCCTTCAGGGCAGCTGTTCTGGACTGCACATGATGCAAGAGACCTTGACTCAGAGGGGAAAAAGTGATGGATGCCAGTTGTAAAAACCTATTTCAGTCTATCATTTCAAATACAATGAAAAATCTAAAGTGAAGGCCTCCTCCTGTGTTCCAGCATATCAGCTTTAGGCTGCTCTTCAGAGGAGTCCATCCCTTTTTTAGCATGGAGAAAGCTGCTTAAAGGGATAGCTGCCTTCTCAGAATATTTTAGTTGTTCCATTTGTGCACGAGGCAAGACCTGTTATATTTTAACCGATTCCTTCTGTAATTTTGACCTGCCCAACCAGCACTGTCTTAAAGAGTATCCAATAGTAGCTGGAAATTGTATGGAGCAGGGATTACACCTAGGAGGCAAAAGGACAGAGTCATGCTGCCCTGAGGAGGAAAAGTGTTCAAAGGGGAAGTTTAGCTGTAGAGAGCTAGGTAGGTTCAAGTCACAAAACAGCCTTTGGCCCTTTTCATTGATAGTAGGAAAATAGCATTAAGAGACTTGCATAATTTCTGTGGACTTGATTAATTAGGGATTGTATGGGCTTAATCCACAGTTCAGAGAGTGAAAAAAAGGCTGGTCATAATTGGAAAGACAGAAATATTTTTCATCTTCTCTGTTCTCCAACCAAGCAAGACTGTTCTCATGTAGTTCACAACAGCTTTCTTACTTTCCCACTCATCTAGAAGCCCCCTAAGAAGGAACATCTTGTCAGGTGCTCCATGAGGGAATAGCAACATTCTTCCTTATCATAGGTTTAGAAAACAAAGTGCAGAGCTAATAACTGGCAGGTGATTCAGTCTGATCTGACAGTAAGGGACCTCTTCAGTTAGAGATCACAGAGGACGCAAAGGAGATCACAGTTAGAGATGATAGAGGACACAGAGGAGGCTCTCCTTGCCTCTGGCATCTCTCCATCTGCGCTGCTCCTGTGCTGAAGTAGCTGCTGCTGAAGACTTCACTAGGAGTGCAGCTCTGGCATGTGCTGACTGAAGGCATCAGCATTGTAGACAGCTGGAGCTGGACACACTTGGAGGAACCTCATCCTCTGGGTGAGCACTGGGAGAGGTGGCTTGTCTGGGGTGGTAGGGGAGCAACCTCCCAGCAGCAGTGCCCTCAGCATCCACACAGCAGCTAGATCAGAGGAGGCAGTTAGCAGTCAGCTTCATGCATGCTGCTTTCCCTTTGTGGATAAACCCCATTAGTTGCAGGGAGTGTGTCAAACGATTCCCGTATCTGTGGGAGAAGAGTCGCTTTGGGAAGTTTTTATCTGAATAGTTCCAGAAGCCTACTAGGAAGCTTCTTGGTGCTGATGCAGAAGGAAATTAAAAAGTGACTTCTGTGTCTGTAGCTTGATAGACCATTTCACACAGGCTATGAAAGATTTTGGGTTGGTTTCTGTGTGGAATGAATAAAAATCTGATTTCTAGTCTACCACTTCCATGATACATAGTGTTGCCCTCTGTCCCTGCAACTTAGGAGATACTTTGCAGAACTGCCACCTGCCAGAAGCAGTCCAGGGGGTGTTGTGTGAGGTGCTGTGTCCAGAGGAAGATTTGAGTAGCCTGAAAGTCCTGTTTTCTATTTTGTAGCATAGACTGCAAAGCTGTAAATTACACTCTGGACATAAAGAGTGAGTAGGAATTAGATTTATTTCCACCTAAGAAAACTTAAAATTAAACTGATAGATTCACACTTTTTTTTTTCTTTGCATTACTTACTGCGTAATAAATAGAAAAATATTTTTATGGTATTTGAAGCCAGGGGGAAACTGAAAATTTGGTATTATTTGAGGAACAACTTAATTCAGGTAGCACCATTCAAATCAAAGTAAAAGCATTTTCTAGAAAAGTAGTGCTCTAGTGCAGTCAGTCCTAAAGGAGAAAATCATCATTTGGGTCTAATCCTTCATCTGGGCAATACCTTCTGGCTTTTATACTGCTACAGTATCCTCCTGAACTCAGTGCAACATTTCTTGTCATGTACAATTGCTGCAACACTATCTGCACTAGAAAAAAAACAAATTAGTCTTTCTGATTAGAAAAGCAGCATAAAGTTGTGTATTTGAAAAATGCCAAAGATGTGCATACTAGTATTTTCAGAAACATGAATATCCTCATTTCTCACCTGATACAAACAAGTAACTTTAAAAACTGAATAGCAGTAGGTAAATGAAACCATAGCAAATGTATCTCCCATTGCAGTGTATTTAAAATTTGGATAGGACACAGTGTGCTCTTTTTGTAGGTAATGGCAGGAGAAGCTGTAGCTTGAAATCAGATGATAAAGATAGGATTCATATTGCTTAATGTTAATCACCTAAAGTGTAAACATTTAATCTGAATTAGTCTATACACTTTTTATGGCCAATAAAAAAGAGCAAGATCTGCAGAAGACAACTCATCTTAAGTCTAAAACAGGTGCCAAAGCCTTAAGAGATCAGTGCCTTCTGGAGGTACCTTTTCTTCCCCACCTTTTTGGGAGCCCAAACAGCAAGCCTGAACTAGCAACACATTTTTAGATTATTAAGAGAGAAATAGCCCAGCCTACACATCCAAGGATTGCACAATGCTTAAAGCCCAAGAGAAGTGAATAGGAAAGTGTGTTCTCCTTTGCTGGTGCATAGGTGATAAGGTGAGGCTGGGGGTCCCGATCTCCTGGGCACTAGGCTGCCAGTGACAGACCGGGGGGGAATTTCAGCTGCAGGATGTCTGTCTTAGCTTGCTCAGCATTTGGGAACTGGTTACTGATAAGCCACCTCCACTAAGCTCATGCCACTCTGGATTTATGTAAGCAAGGAGAAGCAGCAATCTGAAAAAACAGCCATGCCCTGTGGGGCTTCTGGCATTAGGATGGTTGTTCGTGACAGCTTCAACCATGCCAGATGATGAGCAAGTAATTTAGCAAGCTATAAAAATAGAAGCATCTGTATATTGAAGCACTTTAGATAACAATGCTGTACTTTTCAGCATCACAGCATTTTTAATCATTCTTCCATTTTTCAGGAGGCCTATTCATTATTGCACGTGTAATACATTTACACTGTCTCTACCTTACAAAGCTAACCATGTAAAAATGGCTATCTGGGGAACAAACCTATACCTAACAGCATTTGAAATGTTACATAAAGGGAAAATTCCCCTGGCTCAGAATCGCTGATTTTTTTTCTGACTGTCAGTACGCTCTTAGTCACTAATATCCTTACCTTCTCCTCCACCAATGAATTTTACCACATTTCTTTACATATAGAAATTTGGTTCCTCTCTACTGGGGATGTATTTTCAGTCTTCCATGCACCCTTTGCAGTGCATGAGGCGAGAGAGGGAGGAAGCCAGGAAGCTGAAGTGACAGCCCATTCCCTCCTGTGTGTCTTCCTGTCTGCAAGCCCAGGACAGACCTCCAGACCTTCCAGCGCCCCCAAGCCTGGCTTTTCCTTCAGGACTGGCATCAGGCAGCCTGCACCTGTCCTCCCTTCGTTCCCTGGTTCTCCCACCATAAGGCTTCAGATCCATATAACTCTTACACAGCTGTGTTGTGAAAGATGGTGTTCAAGCTCCCTTCTTGGTGTGTCTGAAAAGTCTGTAGCCCTCGTATTTGCAAAGGGGTCACATTTAATGTCCTTCCTTGTTAGCCCAGTTAAATCATCTGTGAATAGTTCTGTCTGATCAGGTTTATTTCTGCAAACCTTTTCATCTCTTTGACCTTTATAGTTTTCTGTGTTTATCATTATATTACACAGGCAGCCAAACTTTCAGCACCATCATAGAAATATTAAACCAAAGTTTAATACTTATAATTGTGAAAGTTTTCTTTGGTTCTACAACAATATTTTTTCTATTTTGCTTTCATCCTTGTTCTTTCAGAGCCTCTCGAGCACTTGGAGTAATCCCTGTAGTGTTGCCCTAAAACATGGAAACATAACAGCAGTCATATATCTGTGACTGTATACAAAGATTGAGCCATTTCATATTCAGAGTTTGTTTAGAAATTGTAATTGCATTTTACCTTCTGTGCACAGACTTCTGTATTTCTTCCCAATTTATCTGTAAACCAGTTTTGGTTCCTGACCACTGAATTCCCTTTAGTCCGTAAAAAGCCTTCAGGCAAGTGAGCTATCAGCACTACATTCCTTTTTTTTTCCCAGTGCTCTTTTAGCAGTGCCATGAGACTTCTTAGCAAGGCAGCTGCACTTGGCCATATTCCAGTAGATGCCTTTGAGCACATGGGCTTAATTTCTTTCCTCATAGTAGACCATTTAAATCTGTCTTTCCTTTTTTAAGGCACTTTAAATAGTTCTGGTTTTTAGTAGAAAAATAAATTGCAGCAGTAAATCTTTTTTAACTAGTGTGGAGTAAGGAGCAAAATTAATGAATGTAATGTCATCGACTGAAACCCCAGTGAAATATATCTGTGACTCTTCACTCCTAAATCTCTACCTGCAATTATATATTTATACCACCAGTATGTGGACATCAGTTTGTGTAATACATGAATAAAAAACAGATTAAAATGTTTTAAGTATATGAATTCAATTCTGTCTTCATATAGCATGTCTGTGAGCTGTCGGTATACCGGCAATATTTTTGCTCTGTTCTCAATTTTTGCAAAGTTCCAAGATACTTCCCTAAACTTGGGAATTTTTTATAAGCCTCCTCCTGCCAATAGGCATTTTATGGCCTCTTCTCCTTCCCTCTCTCACAAAGTTGCACTGCTGCCCCATAGGGCTAGGGGAGTTCCACAGGGCTGGGAAGAGTGCTTTTGTATCTTTGATGTTTAGAGGGTTTTGGATTGGTCACAATCCAAGCCTTCATCTACAATGCATTTGTGCTGGGGAAAAGTCCACTGAATTAAGTGAAGCTGATGAAACTCACAGAAATGCATTTGTTCAAAAATTCAGTTTCGTGAAGTAAATAACATGCCATGAAAAATGTCAGTGTGATGGCTGAGCTGTGATGTTCAGTGTATAAATACTTCCTAGCACCTTGAGACTCCCAGCTTAGAAAAACAACAAAGCAAACTCCAAGGTGAACATACGAGTGACCAGTGGCTTTAATAGGCTGGACAGTGTCTGGGTGTTAAACATCTGCAGTGTCTGGGGTGCTGGTGGCTGCAGATGCTGTACACTTCCCATTCTCACAGCGGATATCACAGGACTTGGTTCAGAGAGAAGGGGAAGAAACTTCTTCACCTGATGTCATTCAGCACCTTCTCCAAACCAGCCACCCTTACAAAGATGAATCTTTGCCTGGAGGTGCCTTTTTTCCCCAGAATGCAGAGGAAGCCTACTTGGTGATGTCAGCTTGGTTAGGCTACCTGCAAGGGACCAAGTCTAGGACAGCAGAACACTTAAGCACAGGCACAAATGCCCTGTGGCTCATCTAAGTGATGAGTATGCATTTCATTATCATCAGTTCATGTAAGAGTCGGTCCAATGAGTGTATGTTTACTTTTTAGAGTGTGCTTAGTTCAGGGACTGAGGTGGCTTGCTGTACTAGTACTTCAAAAACTGATTTTACATCTAGGCAACGTGTTCAGGGGCTGCTCAATACACATTGTTCATACACTGCAGCCATGTCCCACAGGGAAAAGCTGTAGCAACCCACTGCATTTAGAAAATAAATCTAGTATTAAAAATATTTACCTGAGAAAGTATTTTCAAATTGTTCATATATCATCAGTGAAACATGACTTAAGAGCAATCTGAACTTCTTAAAAATCTCTGGATATTGAAAAGTCAGCAGACATCATGAAAACATTAAGAATTTCAGCCAAAATGGTGAGAATACAGGCATATAAAAAAGGAATTTGTACTGGAAAATCTTAAGCATAGCAATCTTAACCATAGCACTCAAGCCTCAATGAAAACTACTCCCTGAGCAATTTTTAAAACACAGAGGTTTTTTTACTTCTGAAGTTGGATGTACATGTTGCAGTTCTTCTACTCTTCTTCCTCTTTCATTAAGTTGGTTTAGAATTACTGTAATTTTCAAAGTGTTCATAATGTCTAAAGTCCTTTAGCATTCAGTGAATCTGTGCCCTCAGGGCCTTTAAGTGAAGTCCACACATGTAACCATTGTGCCAGTCTCTTCCCCTACTGCTCTCTGCTGCTTGCAAATACTCCCTTGACAAAGCCGTAGTGGTTACTTCTTTCCTTTGTGATCTGCAAACTAGGTCTTCCTTTCTTCTTTAACACTCTGGACACTTAAAAATCCTTGTTAGGTTTTTGACTTCTGGATCTTTTTTATAGTGTTACATCCTAGGCTAATGATACTGTAGTATCTAAAGAATTTCCATTTTTTCAGTGTTTAATAAACTGTAGTTAAAATTACTTTAGACAATATTGTTAACAGCTGGGTTTGAGTTAATACAAAATCAAATTTTTGGGGATATAATTTGATATAAAACTGTTGCATTATCATAGTCACTGTGATTCAATTTAGGATTATACACCAACACTGGCTTGGGAATTAAGTCTTATGAGCAAGAGAAAATTAGGCTGACATGCACTCCAGTGTGTAACTTAGACATTTTATTTTGTACAAGCAATAGAAGCTGCAAGTATGCATGAAGGTCCAGCATGGACCACAGTTGTGTATGTAATATTCCAGGAGCAAACCCAGATTAGGGTGATCACTGTTTCTCCAGTTGATGGTAGTGACCTCCTTTGAAGCCTCAAATTACAGCGATCAGTTTCCAAAAGGGCTCTGAATGCCTTGTGGGACTTCTTGCTGAAGGATTTGCAAGAGCGTAGTGTTTTATATTAAATTAAACAACAAATAATAAATCTAATAAATAATAATAAATTTATTTTTTCAGAGTCACTTTTCTGTGAAGAAAGGAGCTGCAGCCTTGGGTATTGGTACAGATAGTGTGATTTTGATTAGATGTGATGAAAGGTAAGTAAAGATGTCAAATACACCTCTTATTGTGGTGCATAACAGAGGATCATCAGGTACTCATCTCAGACAGAGTATGTAGGATGTGGTCAGCAGTTGGCATAATTTGTCATAGTACTGTCAGCTTCATCAGCTCTACACTAATTTATCCCACTTGAGGAACTGGCTCTGTTAGTAGCTTCTTTGTTTGGTCCATTTTCAGAGTTCATAAAATATCTTAAAAGCTCCTTTCCTCAGGGGTTTCTGATTTTTTTTTTTTGTTTCATTCTGATGTGAAACAGGATATCAAACTAATATAATTCTTGACATTTTGTGCTAAGAAACCAGGAGGAAGCTTGTTTTGGTCAAATCAGACTCTCATGTTTTAATCCATTAAAATGAGCTGCAGTGGGGCTTTTATAGGCTTTTATATTTTAAATAAAATATTTAGGAGCGTTTGCTACTATAATTCTACTACTTCATGCCCCTACCATCTTTCTCAGCTGGATTGCATTTTCCTCAGTGCCCTTGGTAGGGATGTGTTTGTAGTAGGATGTGAAGAGAAGGATCTTGGCAGCATTGTGGGAAGCATAGGCTAGGAAGGATGGTGGTCCCTGGAAACCAACAGCTCAGGAGGCAGCTAATCTGCAGCTCACACAGGCTCTGAGAAAGGGTGGTAGGTAACTTACTGCTTAACTCACCCAACTTAAAGATTTCAATTCTTTGTGAAAACCCATTTTGAGAAAAAAGTATATTAACAAAATCAACATGTTCTCATAAAAATTTTCAGGTTTAGGGAAAACACTTTCTATGGGACAAAAAAATTAATAGAACAATTCTTACTTATTCTATTGAGAGTCTTTCCAATAGAAAATGCTATTTGAGTCCCTCACTGTTATAAGGTATTGAACCTCTAATAGAAATGGAAGGCTTTGCTGCTATCAAAATACTCTGCTCCTACATTAAAAAACAAGCATCAAGTAAGCAATTTACAGTGCTTATCACAGTGCCTATGTATTGACTTATGGTCCTATTATCTCTTTATTAACAAAAGACTGAACACACCTACAAGAGGATTTAATGACGTCAGAGCAACCAACACATATCAAAATAAATCCCCAGTTGTTTCTATTCACTACAGATGGATGTGGATCAATGAAGCCTTGTCTTCTTTTTTCCCTTGTGCAAGTTCAGTGTGATGGTTTCTTGTGAAGACCACAAAGGTTGGCCTGCCCACGCTGAAGTAAACAGCAGGATTCCTGTGTGTCTCACAGGGACACAGCAGACAGCACAGAGACAGAGCAGATTGTTTGCATAGCATGTGGGCTGGTGTGGTTGAGAAGAGTTTCTGTGAAGATGTGGGCGTGTGGAAGGAGCATGTTGATATCTTGTTTGATGTATGACCCAGCATACTGCCTGGTGCCTCTTTCCCATTCTGGCCCACACCTGCCAAGTTTGCCTTGTTTAGGTGGTAAATCTTGACACTGCTTAGGTATTGCACTCATGAATTCCTGCATCTACTTGATGTGACGTGGGGCTGGATAATCGCTTGCTTTGGTAAAAAAATTTGGGCAATGAAAGCATCTGCCCAGATCTATGTATGTTTCTATGCACAAGCTCACTAAATCAGAAACTATTAAAGATCAACATCTAAATAATGTTTTGAAGAGGAACTCATTGCCCTCCTTTGACATGGTTTTATTTTCTTTATTCCTCTAATGATCCCAGGAACATTTTTTGAGCTTTAGACTACTACTGCTTTTCTCTGATCATGTACATGTGTCTGGGGGGAGCTCACAAGGAGCTGAATACCCTTTAGAACTTTATTGCACTTCTGCAAGAAAAATTTGGGTTAATTTTTAGATTTAGAGCTTTTTATTTTTAGTTATTCTTTCCATATTTTACTGTTTTGAATATGCAGGAGAGATTTTGCAAAAAAAACCTCAGCAGTACAAACCCATTTCTACTTTAATAAATACCATCTTACTATAAGCTGTGTGAGGATGGAAGCTTAAAAAACCAATAATATCTTATTACAATAAATTAATATTTTTTTAAAAGGACATGCATCCAAATGTCATGAAAACAGTTCAAGGGTTTATATGCAAAAGAAAACTAAAACTAATGAGTTTATTCGTTTCCACTTCATTTTGAGCTTTAATTAAGGTTCTTTTTTTATAGCAGTGGGAAATGAGGGCCTAGTGAAAGAAAAAATCTGAAAAAGTCTTTTAAAATTTATAGCAGACTAGATGTACAACATTCAAAGCCGGTGAAGACTTTGTTTCTGTAACATGGGAGTCTGTCATGTTTGTATTGCAGGTATTCATAGTGCCTCTTCTTTTATAGACTTGCTTGTGTCTAAAGCAAAGAAAACCATAGCCTTAATATTCAGTATCAGCTCTGTTTTATCTTGCACCTAGTTAATTTACAGGATTTCCTAAATTAGCCTTCAAGCCTTACCCAACCGAATCTGAAGTGGATGGTTCATACTGGAGGTGTTGCAAATACAGTCAGTGCAAAGAGCCTGACAGTGCATTTAGCAGGTCTAGACTGGCAGCTTCTCACACCCTGCTTTCAGCAAATGCAAACATGTAATTCACTAAACCGTGGGAAAGTCACCCTGGAACATGCTCATCCCTGGGAAGGGATCACAGAGACAGCTGCTGACAGCACCACTGAGTTGCACTGCTCAAGGCTGGGCAGCTCAGCTGGCATTTTCTGTGCCTGCTGAGAGAGGACCATAGGATTTGGCACCCAGTGAACTTCTTGGAACACTGGGCTGAGCCTCTCCCTGGGAGACTGAAGCTTATTCCCAGGACTGTAACTTCAGACAGGACCAAGAGACTCCAAGGAGCAGCATCAGTCTTCAATGGAGTGGTCATGAGATACTTTCTCTCAGTTACCATCACTATATTGCTACAAATGTTGACTAAATAAATAGGGTAAAAACTCAGACTAATGGACAGAGTCTTTCTGTGCTCTTCAATGCAGCATAACTCTTGGCCAAATAGTCACTTTGCTTCTTCTTTGGGTTTCCTGTTAAGTGAAGAAGTAACAGCAAAAGTTGATATCAGGATCAAGTTACTGATATAACTCTCTCTTGCTCCAGAGGAAAAATGATCCCATCAGACCTTGAAAGAAGAATTGTTGAAGCCAAACAAAAAGTAAGTTTACCAGCTTTTCTGCTTCCAAAGATGAAAAACCCCGAAGAATGGTAAAGCCAGTTGTTTGCTTTCCTTGGTAAAACAACACAGGCTTGCCCATTAAGTTTTGATTTATTTCTGAGAAATGTAGCCTGCCAATTAATGAGGCAAGAGTTGCTGAGAAAATAGGTTTAAAACTACTTTATAATATCCATGAGCTATTTGGCTTTCTTTTTTATATGATGTTTTGCATAACATCCTCCTCTTCCATATTGTCAGACAATGATGCAGGTTCTCAGCTGAATATTATCAAAGCTTTGAGTCATCATTTTGAGAAATTTGTTTTATTCTAATGCATTGAAAATACTTTTCATAGACTCACCAAATCAATGGAAGGTGAACTAAAATCCACATATCTCTAAAAATGCACATACTTTTGCATTTGTTCACTAGAAGAAGCTAGAATTAAAGCATCAGATTAAAGTATGCAATGAACTCTGCCCAGTGCTTGCAGCATTTATATTCACTAGACACACAGCAGCCAAACCTGATTAATAACACAAATCTTCATTAAAAGCACATTTTTTCCAATAAAAGCAATACAGTAGATAAAAAAAAGGCAGAATTGTAATAGAGTGCCACTCAAACCCACTGACTGTTGCAGAAGGAAGTTTGGACTTTTTGATGGTTTGAATCCCAGTTCTACAAAAAAAAAAACCCAAAAAACTAGCCACTCTTGACCTCTAAATACTCCTTATGAAATCAACAAAACTAAAAATGGAATTAAAATGAAACACTGCTATAAATTCTAGCAGACCCCAGTTCCCGTAGTGCAGAAGTGATGCTGGTGAGTGCTCTGCTGTGGGCACAGCATTTGGCAGAGGGAGTTCAGGAGGTAGTCCCTGGCCCCTGTGGAGGCTGCTGCTCTTTCCTGTGAGGAGCCGTCTCCCTGCTCTGCGGCAGGGAAGGGGCCGGAGCCCCACACCTCCGCTGCCCACTGTCCCAGGAGCCTCCCTCAACACGACATTGCCTCTGACAAAGCTGGGGCACCGCATGGCCAGGCACTCGCTGGGATAACTGCAGTGCAGCCCAGGGCACAGTCCGCCAGAAATGCTTCTCTCGCTGCGGTGCCTGCTTGAGGTTTGTTTATGTGACATCCTGCAGTGCAGACTTTTTTGTTTCAGGCAGGCGTGTGAAGCAGAATTGTTCTGTTGAGCCCTTACCTGTCTCATGCATCGTAATAAATGGAGGATACTGGTTTGGAAGTTTGCTGCCACCTTAAGGTAGAAACGATAATATCGCTGGCATCTAAACGTGGAGAAAACCAGTGTAGCACAGCAGGGATGGCCTCTGGCAGACGCTTGTGGGGTCACTGTGGGGGCAGCAAAAGGGGAGCTGGGTCTGCCATGGTATGAGGGGCTGCAGCACTCTGACCATCCATAATATCTCTCTGCTTTCTTGTAGGGATTTGTTCCTTTTCTGGTGAGTGCCACAGCTGGGACAACAGTGTACGGGGCATTTGATCCTCTCATAGCTATTGCAGACATCTGCAAGAAATACAAAATCTGGATGCACGTGGATGTAAGTACCATCATACACGGAGGGCTGGATTACAAGGTGTATTAACATTAATTTATTCATTTTGGAGAGTGTCGTTCCTGTAATTAAGTCTAACATTCAAGCACTGACTTCCCACTCCTCTGAAAGGCTCAGGTCAGGGGGATATTTTAGGAGCTGGGACTGTAGTTGTACTTGTAGCAACTGGGACACATAAGTTGACCTAGTTTTAGTGCTTTTGGCTTTCAGCTTTATCTTTAAATACTATTAGTAAAGAAATACTAAGAAGTGTACTGAGCACTGACTCAGTTTCTGCAGAGCTGCAAAATAAATATATAAGGAAAAGGATACATTTTTCTGAAATAAAGTACTGCAAATTGCTGATCAGGTTAGTGCAAGTGCTAGGGAAATTTATCAGATTGGCTTCTTAGCTTTATCCAGGCTCTTGCCAAGAAATCTTTCTGAAGGATCATCTTTCAGCCCTAGAATATCTTCTGTGTAATTTTTGCAAATCCTTTCTCCAAAAAGGCTTGGTAACTGACTTCCCATAGGTCTGGGAGTCTTGATTTTTAATTACTTTGTCAGCCAAAATCAGTGCATTCAAAGGAAGAATTTGTGTTTACCTTAAATACTTCTCAGTCACATGAAATGCCTGCTTGTCCCGGATCTCTGTGAGGAAAGCAAATGAGTGGAGGGCATGCAGTAGTGGGTCCAAAATATGATGAAAATCCCCCAGAGCAGCTGAGATCCCAGCCTGGTTTGTTGTTATAACTTAGTGACTACAAGACAAAAGGCAGCTGACCCAGGAGCAGATCTGCAAGTTGTTAATTACAGCATGGGGCCGCCCCGTGTGCCAGTGTCAGAGGAGGGGGCGAGTGAGGTGTTTGCAGATGATGAGGGTGGAAGCCTGGATTAGACACTATTAACTGCTGCTTCCAAGCTGCTGGAAGAAAATTGTTAGCACAGCTCATGCCTCGGGCCCCATCTGCCTGGTCATTTTGGAATGTGCCACATCAGTGAAATAAAAAGGGTCCCAAACTGATGGGAAGGCACAGATGTCATCACGGAGGAAAGCAGAGTTCTCATTAAGATAATGTATCTTGCCTTCCAGGGAGCATGGGGTGGTGGGCTCCTGATGTCAAGGAAACACAAATGGAAGTTAAATGGCATCGAAAGGTATGGTTTATTAGTATCAATAAAAGACATTTATTAAATGCATTTTAGCATACTCTTGATTACCATAGCAATGCCTGTAAAAATTAAGGATCAGTGTTATCTCTGAGATACAGTTGGGAGAAATCATACAAACTGTCCTTCCAGTCGAAGCAGCATTGCAGAGTGCCTTTGTGCTACAGTAGTGTGGCAATTTGTTTTGAAGTATAAACAGCAGACATTCCATGCTTGTTTCTCTCTTTTCCCACCGTGCATGCACAGGTCCAGAGTAGTTTCTGCAGCATTCTCTGATTCAGCATCCAACGTGAATTAGCAATTTAATTTCTCTAAGAAGTGAATCTTTTAGGTCTTATACACTGAAGTATAAAACTTCAAGTATAAAATGTGGGTACACGTGCAGTTAGGACAGATGTCCTGCTCCATCACTTCTGGAGAGAATAGCCCTCTCCAGACTGTGTTATTGATGTCTTCAGTAAATCTGTGCCTGGATATATACACAGTTGTAGTCATGAGCTCATAAGCATTGCAGATAATGCAGATGAATGTAAGTGATGCTAGTCCAGGCTAGAAGGACTGAGCTTGAACTTAAAACCAGCTGGTTACTCAGAAACATTTAGTTAAGGCATGGAAATGCTTTCCTGTAGGATGTTGAGATTTATCTACATTCAAGGAAAGATAAAAACTATTCAGGATTTCTGTGAGCCACAAATTAGTGGAAGCTCAGAGAGTATTTAGAGAAATTTCAGAGATGCTTGCCCTGGTCTGTATTCTTCCCAGTCACCTATTTAGTCCACTTTCTAGAGGCATTATAACTGGGCTGGATGGAGTCACTTGCATTTCCTTACTTACTGAAGCTTATGATGTTTGAGAGTAAAGCATTACTCCCTTCCTCCTTTATCACTAAATCAAATTGCTGTTCCTTGCCAATTAAAATTACAAACAACTTCCCAATCGTGATCCTGGAGACTGGGAGGATACCTTGCTGATTCAGTTCTTTTCTCATACATCTCTCATGCAAAATGTGGAAAGCAGCCAATGATTCTATAATTTCATTTAGTTAAGACTGCCTACAGCACTCCAGACTTATATATCATGCATTAAAAGGACAAATATCCAACAAGCAAAAATCTACCTCGTTGCCTTTGAGGGCAGAGTATGATACAAAGGGTTTGCCTCTTGCTGTCCAAATTGTGCTGGAATGAGAAGTTCAGGTTAAATCTACTTTGGAGCATTTACCACATAATAGCTGTAGATCCAGAACTCCACTGGATTTTATCAAGTGCTTTGACAAGTACCATCTCAGTATGTTTGCAGTGAATTAAGGAAATTCAGTATTTTGAATGCTGTTCCCCTCCTTGCTGGACACAGTGGCTTGTTTCTGTTTGTCCAGATCTCAAGTGTGGGAACCTTTAGAGGAGACCTTTTAAGGACCTTTCTGTTTTGTGGTAGATAATGGAGTCATCACAGGTCTGAGTAGAAGAGAACTGAAGCTGTTACTCATGTTTGATGGGAGAGGGAACATTTACTGCAGCACACTGTGCCCTGAGTACTCACATCCTTCTGGTAACAGTCAGCCCAGCAGAAATACTCCTGTCACAGGAGGACGAGTTGCAGGACTGTCCTTACCATGCCCTCCAGCCTCCTCATGGCAGATTTCAAGGTGCTGGAAGGCGCGCTGAAGGAAGCACGAGCCCCAGTGTGTGGAGTAGATAGGTCTGGCCAACATCAGGAGTTCCAGCCTGGTGTCCCCTGTCCAGAGGCTCAGGCAGGGGCTCACAGCTGCATGAGAAAAACATGCGTGCAGTGGGTGAATGCTCCCTTAGAGGGTCTGGGCATCCTTCCCGGGGCTGTAGCTGGTCAGCGATTGCATCAGTCTGTATTTAATGATGGCTCAGGACAAAATTCTGCCAGTGATGAATCTCTCCTGTCATGCATTTGATGAAATCTGTAATAATTTCATCCGTTTGATGAAATCTGAAATCTTTTTTTTGACCCATAGCCAAAAAATCACATAGGTTCTTGGTGCTCGGTTATTTGGGCAAAAATGACATGGTTTTGGAAAATATCTCTGGATTCCTGTAGATTTTTTTACTTCACTGTTTGTCTTGGCCAGCAATTTCTTCAAATACATACTGATGACAGAAGCCCAAAATAACTGATAACAAATGAAAAAACGGTGGATTTTTATTTTACATAATAAATTCTTTTTCTTTATGCAATTGGTATGTAATTAGGTAAATAAATGACCATAGGGTAAATTAAATGTTTTAGACAGATAATTCCCATCTGGCTGTTGTCAGTAACTAACCCTTTTGCATGAGAAAATACATACCACTATTGTTACTTGGAGGTCTCTTAAAGAATTTCCATCTGATTTTGCATAGGCACAAATAAAATTAAAAACTATCATATCAAGGGAAACTCATAGACTGAGTGGATGTTCAGAACCATTAGCTTTGGTGTTGTAATCAGATGACTGACTGAGCTGATTAAAAGCTGCCAAATATTGAAAAAGCCAAGCCAAGTGGCCAGATGTTGCCTGTGGAAGACTGTTCCCTACAGATTTTGCACAAGACACTTTGAACAGTCCCATTTAAATAGCAAAGAAGAAGGCACAGAAGAAAGACTGCCTGATGTCCATGTGAATTTTGAGGTTGCTTGCTTTGAAGGAGTGGAAGTAATTTGGCAGGAGGTGCATAAACCTGTAGCACTGTCTTCAAGTCTTACAAAGGAGAACACTGCTAGATTCTAACATGCTCACCTCTGTTTACATCAGTGTTACCTGCAAGTGTGTCCTGGGTCCTTTAAGTATTCCCATGCCTCAGTTGACTGATTTATACCAATTCATACCATCAAAATATCAAAATACAAATCACTGCACTAGATAAAATCACATTGCACTGTGTCCTTGACAGCTTGCCAAATAGGATGCAAATACATAAATTTATCAGCTAACTCATCATATGTAACAATAGTAATTATAAAATAGCCAGTCAAGCGTAACACAAAATTAAAATAATAAACAACTGGACAATCTTCCATTCAGCCATCACCACAGTCTCAAATGTCTCTTCTCTAGACTGTATTGTGTCAGCTCTCTGTTTGTTCCCAAAACCTAGGCTGACAGCAGTTTTTCCAACACATGTGTCCTGAAGGGAGGCAGAATCAGACTTTTTTCTGGCAAGATGGGTCAGTTCCATGCTTATTACTTTAGTTGTGTGAATTGCTGTAGCCAAGCAAAAATTAGGGAGCTGTGAAAATTTGCCATCATCAGAGAAACAAGAAAAATTACTTTGGGCCAGCTTTTCAAGGTTACTCAGAGACTTACTGATACCCAGAAGTATTAAAAGGAATTTTTCAAAATGCCTGTGTGAGCTAGTTACTAAAATCTTGCTGAAACTGGAATCAGAGGGAGGGAGATCTGCTAGGTTGCCAGCTTCCTATCTGTGTTTTTAATTGACTGTGCAGTTTTAGAAAGTTCATCAGTCAAGTGTGTGTTTTTAGGAATTTTGCCCTATGTTTGTAAAGTATAGATGACTCTCCAGAAAGTTTAATGCTGATTAAATTTAGTGGATAGAGCAATTATCCTGTGGTAATTTGCCAGGATTGTCATCCAAAAGCCAACTGGAGTGGATTAGGTCCTGTGTGAAGGCATTGCTTTCCTAATATCAGCCATGATTATTTTCAACTTAGGTTGCTCAGAAAAAGGAAAAAAAAAAGTGAGCATTGCTACATGTTTGGTATTATTCTAATTATTTCTAAATGCCTCTGGGGTTTCATCACATAGTACAATGTCTGAGTTTCACGTGGTTTTCTGTCCCAGGGCTAACTCAGTAACCTGGAACCCTCACAAGATGATGGGTGTCCCACTGCAGTGTTCAGCCCTGCTGGTAAGAGAAGAGGTATGTCACAATATACGTGCTTCTCTGCTTCTTTCTGGCATTTTATTTCTGAAACTCCCGGATATTTTCTTCATAACTGTGCCATAGCTAATACTTGCTAATGTGATGAGGATTATAACAGGAACTGAGAAGAGACAGCCTTGACTGCAGAAGGAATTAAAGCAGATATCTAGCAAAAATGAGGCAATCAATGTCAATATCTGTACAGAGTTTTTTGACTTTCCATTCTAAGTGTCCATGGTTAAGTTATGGCTGCATGACTGTGTAACCCCACCAGTAGTTGTGTAGCATAAGATGCAGCTGCAGGTGAACTCTGGTCCTCTTGGGGTGAAAGTCTTGGTTTACATGCAGCACAATATTTGGTCCAGAATGGAGGCATTATTACACTTTCTAGATTTTCATGATACTCCTACCCAGCTTTGATCTATATATCCACTTGGGGGCACGTGGAAGTAAAAAATGGAACACTAAGTGCACTTGGAATAAAAAGTAAACGTTTCATTTAATGCTAGCATTTGAATTACCCTTCAGGCCTGTAATTTTCATATAACCATCACTGACTGGGACAGCTGCCGTACAGCCACCACTTAATAGACCAGCTATCAAAAAGCAGGTTGCTGTTTTGCTAACAGCTGTACAACAGATTGTATACAAAGTGATTGCACTTAGGAAGAGAGAAACTGGCTTTTATTTGCCCTCTGGGTCAGTTCCCTAAGACAAAGCCTGCCCAGCTGAAGTCTACCATCCCTGACTTCTACTGAGAACAGATGGTTCAGATTAGGAAAAAGTCAATTCTTTTCTCCCTCTCATTTTGCTATCTCAGTTTTGAGTTACACATAAAGATTAGACTTGATGATAAACAGCCATGTTATGATTCTTCTTGGACTGGAAATAGCCATTTTAGGCAACAGCCTAAGGTATACCATAAACTTGGTTGAGATCTTAACTAGAGCCAGAACGTGGCTCTCTGCCTTTTACTTGAAAAGCTAAAAAGGAAACCTCATGCTTTCATGAGCCAGGTTTCCTCACCTTGTTGGCTTCTGTCCCTCCCACAAAGTTGCCTCTTAGAATGGTATGTTGCAGCCCAGAAATAGGTCTAGCTGGGTTTTTAAAGGCCATATGCTCTTCTGTCTGTTCAAAGCTTTCTTTAGTGCTGAAGCATCCAATCTACAGCTGAGGGCTTTGCAGAAAAGAGCTGATCCTACAAAGAAAGAAAACAATAAAAATCAGAATGTTAGAGACCAAAGCAATTGAAAAGTGATATTCTTTAGATTAGTCACCAGTTGTCTCGGTCTGACTCAGAAAAGAAGCCTTCAAAGGAAAGGAGGAAAAGGAACCAGAACAAAGACTAAAAGGCAAGGTCCAAAAATTAAGTTAAGCATAAGAATGCTAGGAGGCACAATGTCCAGCTTTTTAAAAAAAATTATTTGGATCTGGGAGTGGATTACACATTGCTGGATCAGGTACCAAGGCATTTTAGACACTGATAGGGATTAATCCATTGAGCAGCTAAGTCTAGTTTAGTGCTTTTTTTTTTTGATCTTCTTTTTGTGCTTGGACATAAATTCAACTGAATATGGGTGTTTTTTCACCCAAAGCAACCCTCAAAGCAGTAGTCAAATCTGTGCTGACATCCCTCTGCTTGTGTCTTTGTGTCCATAAGGGACTGATGCAGAGTTGCAACCAAATGCATGCTTCCTACCTCTTTCAACAAGACAAGCACTACGACCTGTCCTACGACACAGGAGACAAGGCTTTGCAGTGTGGACGGCATGTTGATGTCTTCAAGCTATGGCTGATGTGGAGGGCAAAGGTAGGACTGCCTGCTGCACATTTGTTTGTATTAAAATAATGCACACCAGATACACTTGAGGAATTTTTTTTCTGTAATCATAATTTTAGAAAATACCTGACCTGAATTTCACATATATAACATGAAAGAAAGAACATTATTATTTTCTGGGGGTTTTATACTTTTAAGGATGGAGCTTCAAAGCAGCACACATGATTTTGAAACTTGAACTGTATGGCTTTGCATAGCATTTGCCTTGTGTAACCGTAGGAGTCTAACAGCATAAATCATATGCCTGGGAATGTTGTTACAATGATTTCTGGAAATAAAAAGATGTTTTAATAATATTCAGAAATTATACATGGCAAACCAAGACTGGAATACCTAGGCAATACCTAATTGCATGCAGTAGATATGAAGTAATCTTTTGAAGAAGTAGAGGATAACTTCATTGGGAAATCTGTAAACACTAGCTCTAGTGATTACTTTTATCTATATTACTACATAAGTTCCTGTGTGTATTTATTTAATCTATTATGTCAGGTTGCCTAAGGTTGGTTCAGAGGAGATGATATCCCTGTTTTCATTTCCAGAAAGCTTTAAAGATTCTCATGTGCTTCATTAAACCTCTGAGGAGGTGTGGGAGTTTGTAAAGGAGGATGCAATAGCTGTATTGCTAACTGGGGTCTGCAGAGTGGCAGGCGATTTTAGCCACATGTTTCTTTTACTCCAAGCCTTTCTCCCAGGGCTACCTCTACTCTGTTTTGAAATCTTTATACACAGCGGGATAATGACATGGGCTTTTAAGTCAGTTCTGCATTGCCAGAACAGATTTATCAGGGACATGCATCTGTTACTCAGAGACATTTCTCCTAAAGCCCATTTTTTCAATATGGCTTGTACTGCTTTTTGTCTTTTCACACTCTGCTTGTAATACTAACATTACAAAATAGGGTGTGTGATTCTTAAAGAGTTTGTCTATTCCAGTTGTTTATTCCCCTTCCTCCCTCTTGAAGCTGCATCCTTTGTTTGAGGCATCACAGTTGGGGATTGCAGGAACAATTATGATGTCACAGAGAGGATTATGACTTCTGCCAGGGAAGAAAAAGCAGGCTTTTCTGCAACTCTTAAAAACACAGCTTCTGAGTTTGTATGGTATCTGTTAGAAAAGAAGAAAGAACACTACAGAGGCAGGGTAGTATCTAAGCAAAGTGTGCATTTCCACAGGCATCAGACAGGGCTCTAAAAGTGTATCTACCCATTCTGTGCTTAACTATAAAAGAAAAAAATAATCTTGGAAAGTCCCCAGCATAACATTCCTGGAAGATGAAAATCCCCTATCCTGAAAATAGTGGGAGACTCCCCATGTCTGAAACTCAACACCTCCTGAACACCCCACTCCATGCCAGTCCAAGCTGTCCAAAACCATCCTCAGCCTCTCTGCAAAATCTACCAAAGACACCCTTTGAGGTGCTGTTCAGGTTCTCAGCAAAATATTCCTGAGAACCAAGCAAGTACCTGATGCTTATTTTGCAGAGTTGGCTATAAGTGTGTCAGTGGCAAGAGCTAGAGACAAATGAGCTCTGCTTATCAAAGTGCCCTTATCACATAGAATCAGATCCTTGATCTCACAGAGACTTCTGAGAGGTGACTTCAGCTGATGTGTTTCCAAGTATTGCATGGTCCTTTTGCCCTTTTAATTCATAGAACAGATATTTACGTAACTTCTTTTCTTCATCTCTCTGTAAAGGGAACCACAGGATTTGAAGCACAAATTGATAAGTGCTTGGAACTTGCTGAATACCTATACAATAAAATAAAGAACAGAGAAGGGTATGAAATGGTGTTTGATGGAAAGGTATGTAGTGCAACTTCTTTTTCTCAGGTGGTCAGCAGTGTTTGCTTCATTACCTATTGGGATGCCACGAGCAGGTCAAATCAAGCAGCATGAGACAGAAAGCAGGGACCTTTGTAACAAAACCTCTTGTTGTGCCAGTTCCTCTCTTCCTCATGGAGTGCAGGGACAAGGAAGATGAGGCAGCTGTGCATAAGTGTTCAGTTTGTTCAGTTTAACCCTGCTGAAACAAAACACCGGTATCTCAGCCTAACACAGCACACAGAGGTACAATGAGAACCAGCTCTTACGTTGTAAAAACAAGTTGCAGTTTGCTAATAGCAGAGTCTGTTAGGAGTGGGTGTACAGTACCCCACAAAATGCACAAAAAATGCAAAAAATGTCAACTAGTCCTTACTTTATGCCTTTCTGCTTAGTGGTCCCATAGATGTTAGATGAGCTAAGATGCTGTGGTGCATGCATATTAATACAGCAGCTAGCTGAATAAAATTGAGAAGTAATAAATTTCATTAAATGTAAGAAAATCTTAGACTATCTTATGCAACACCTGTGGGTCCTGTTTACAGAATCAGATTCTGTATTATTCTATCACATAATAAGAGTAAATGACACGGTCCTCACCTCTAAATTATCTGTAATAGACTCTTGCCTTAGCCACACAATCCCTTCAGCCCCTGGAGGGGACAGGAGCTGCAAAATCCAGATGCCTTTCAGAAAGGCATAAATATATTTGCCCAGCTGGATGATGTGTTTTGCATCTGACACCCTGGGAATAAATTGCTTAGAATTATCTTTTCTGCATTAATAATGATGATGACTCTCAGTGGACCACAATAATGAAAATCATTGACTGCTGTCACAAGATGATGTATGAGAGGGAGGGAAGGCATGAACTTAATTGCAATTGAGACATTATGAGCATTTCTTACAACGTAAACCATTATTATTCTGTGCTTAGCCTCAGCACACCAATGTCTGCTTCTGGTACATACCTCCCAGCTTGCGTGGAATGGAGGACAGCGAAGAGAGAACGAGCCGCCTGATGAAGGTGAGCAGTGAAACCCTTGCAGGCAGGCAATCCCCAGAATGATCTCCCAGGGCACAGGGCAAGTGAGGTTCTGGCAAATGACAGCTCCATGGTCGTTTTACTGCAGGCCAGTCTGGCACCACCTTGCTCTGGTCCCAAGGTGTGGTGTTCCCTGGCTTTGCCTGGTGTCCAGAGCCCGTATTTGCTCCGTGTTTATGTACTGAAGGTACTGTGAACTGCAGTCACTAAACACAGCAAGGGCAGCAAAAGCTCAACAGCACTACAGCACCTGAGCATATGAAAACAATTGTAGCCATGTTATGAGCAGTACAAAAAACAGCTACTGTGTCCCTGTCACCAATATTGAGAAAGTAGCAGAGGGAAATTTCCCCAGTCAGTTAAAGAGCCTGACAAAGAAACAGGATAAACTGAATGCCTTTTCAGTGTGACATTTATTCCTTACTGGAGGTTAATGTTTTTATTAATATTGGATGTAATTTCATTTCAGCTGCTTGTAGCTCTCCATCCTCTATAAAGAAAAGGAAGTATATTCTGTTTTAATAACAATGAGGGTGATGACAATAATGAAAATAATGATAATAATGACAATAATAATAGTCATCATCATCATCATCCCCTACTTTCTGTTGCTTTGCAGGTGGCACCAGTGATAAAAGCCAGGATGATGGAGTATGGCACGACCATGGTGAGCTATCAGCCCCTGGGAGACAAAGTGAACTTCTTCCGGATGGTCATCTCCAACCCTGCGGCCACTCACCAAGACATCGATTTCCTGATTGATGAAATAGAACGCCTGGGACAAGATTTATAATAACTGGGTGTGAAAGTCTGTTCCTGGACCTCTAAGTAGACAATTAAGTTGTCACAAACTGTGCGAATGTATTTGTAGTTTGTTCCAAAGTAAATCTATTTCTATATTGTGGCGTTGGAGTAGAGTACAGTTTAAAATCAAGAAACATGGCTCCTTTAAAGTCCTTTCTGAGTTTTAGAATGCCTCCTTAATAATTAGCTGCACAAAAAAGCTTCATTGAAACAAATAAAGAAGACCAGAAGATACTTTAAATTTTACCCCAAATTTTAATATAATAATTACTTTAAATTAATAGCAATCAGACTAAATGATGCCAAAGTTGCCCAAAATTATGACAAAATCAGACTGGGGGAAGTGGGAGGGGGTGGTGAGATGCAGAATATACATGCTGTATGTTTGAAAGGATTTTGCCTTTTTCGTAGTATTAGATCATAATTTGTAATTTACCTATAGCAGCATTTCAAATGTATTTAAATAAGTATAGTTTTACAAAAGGAAATATATATATATATATAAAAAATCCTATTTTGTAAACTATATATTTTTATTTTATATGGGTTATAAAACTGCAAGTACAGAAGCTAAAAATTAACTGGGATTCTTTTTCTTTTGATGGGGGTGCCTCAAATATTTATTACTGCTTATTTTAAAAGACAAGCCCATGTAATACATTCTTTCTCCACGTCATATGGATTGTACATCTCCAGGGTTGGTTACTGAAAAACCTCAAGAGGACTGCAGCTCTTACAACCACTTAATAAGATCAATTACAGTACAACAATAGGATGCTATTATTCCTAATTATGTTTCCCACGTGGCCTAAGCAGATAAACAATCAATATACAGTGCTAACCAAGACTGAAATAAGGTTGCATTTGGATGGTTTCTGTGTTCTGTGTTTTAAAAAGCCTATTTAAAAAAAAAAAAGGTCTTGTCTGAGTAAATTCTTATCTCAAAACTATTTCTGCTGTGAGCAGTCCCAAACTATATTGAAAACCTCACAGCTACATTAAGACGATGAAGACTTCTTACAGATGTACAGATCTGCAAGACAAGGCCTAAATTAAATATGACTGTAATCTGAGTGACAGGGATGGGGTCTAGGTACAGACTGGTTTGTCAAAGGATTTCACAGTGCTGGACTCCATCCTTGTCTACAATAAAGTCAAGATATTATCTGCCAAAGAACAACCCCTACAGAGCCTCACAACCGCTTTAGAAACCATGGGCACGGCTCTTGCAGAAATTATTTGCTGCATCACTCCTTAGCTTTAGAGGTGTCTCTGGCATGGAAACTTAAATTTATCCTTTCTCCCCCCAACATCTGGAAGTGTTGGTAAGAGTTCTGCAGCTTTGACCTGTCTACTTATAACCCTACTAAGTTTTGGTTTTAACTTTGCCTAAATGGCCAACTTGTGTTTGTAAAGCAATATGGTTTTGCTGTCTCTAAAATACTTGAAGACAAAAAAAGAAGTGCAATGTGGGTTTAATTTCATCTAAAATAGATAAATGGAGTATTGATTCAATGTAATATGAGGACATGAAGTAAGAGGAAATAAATAGTGTCTGTAATTGTGTTGCCTTTATTATATTGATAGTACTGTTTTGTCACCTCAGATTGAGGCTGTGCACTTTAGATTTAAACTGTACAATGTTGCAAATCAACATGTGTTGCTGTATAAGCTTGTACAATATATTATTGATATGTCGTTATTTGTGTGGTAGTAGTATTGACTCTTGATGTTGTAAGAACTGCATTCACGCCTGTCCCTCTACCGTATCTTCGCTTGATGTTAACCTCTCCTCGTCAGCTTCTGGGCACGCCCCTCACCTCACTTCAGTGGACTTCCACTGCCACCTGCATTGTGCTTCAAGCCAAGCTGTAGAGGAGATACCAGTTCTACCAGAAAGGCCTCAATGTGACCTCTGCTAAACGTGTCAAAATCAGCAGATTAATCACAGAAATACTGACTAGAGCAGCAAATTATATTCTTTTTCCTTGCTGGGAAAAAGGCAAGCAAAGAACCTATAAAGTAAAAATAGGACAGGGACCATGACAAAGGTGATCAGTAGCCCGGTTACATCTTGCATGTGCAATTACGTTTTAAAGTGCTAAGTGCAAACAGCGTATTTATTAGATGTATGTGCCAATCCAAGATTTACATTTGGTGTTCCAGGAGAACCGGCATATTTTTTTTTACTCATTACTGTACTTATTGCAGCCAGGAAGGAGCGGCATAGCAATCTGTTCTTGTGTTTGACCAAAGTATCTTATCTGTGGTGTTTATCTAAATCCAAATAAAAGTGTAACATGTGACTCTGGGTCTTTTCATTAGCAGCACTGATGAGCACTCTAAGCATTTATCACTTGTGCCATTTCGGAGCAAGGCCCCAATAAAGAGAATGTTTAATTGGAACTTTTTATGTCTCCTACTGGATTTTTTTCATTACAAAATGCATTTTGTTCACTACTGTAACATAAAAATACCAACTCCACCACTAGACCTGTTCTGAGTCAGTATTCCAGACCTTTTTTGGAGGCAATACTCAGCACCAGCACACAAGGGTAAATCTGCCATCTGGTATTCCTGCACCTTATCTTTACAAGATGGATTTAGTTGCTTTTTTCTCCTCAGACAGACTCAATTTTTTTTTATGCTCTGTTTTGTCTTTTTATTTCACAAATACTTATCCCCAAATTAACCATAGACTCAAATCAGCCTTCAGGACAGCAGTGAAAGCAGTCAGGGCACTTGCCAGGACAGCACAGACTATACAATGGCAACAATTTAAAACTGATATGAAGTAAAAAAGACAAAAGAGCCAATACAAAAACTTAAGATTTTAATCTTTAGGTCTCTCCTAGCCCAAGGCCACCTCCCTTCAAAATCTGCCACCAATCTGCTCTATTTCTCTTCCACCCTCTGCGATACTGCCTAATGCAATACCAGCAGCAGAGAAATTAAAACTGTGCTTTTAAAGCTACAGCAGTCTGGAAGCTCATGCCTGAAATGGGATTTTCCCCTATCATTTCTTTAAGTCTCTAGCAGAATTTAAGATCAACACCTATGCTGAATACCTGCACAGAGCCCAGCTAGAAAATCTGTAAGGAAATAGAGGGAGAACTTGTGGGCATAAATTACTGTCCTCATCCCAGTGAAGCTCTCCACTTAGCACTAGGAAGGGAAGCACTGGTTTAGCCTTTTTGATCACTACCCTCACAGGAGTGGATGAAGCTTGGGCTTCTAAAAGTGACTGGCTTGCCTCAATACCCAGTAGTTAATAGTTGCTGGGGTTTAATGAAGAAAAAAAACAGTGTAGGTGGGCTCTTGTGCAGCTTCTGCAAATCCTTGTCTCTGGTGCTGTATTGTCAGCCATGAGAGTAGCTGAGGGGCAGATGAGAGGCTGAAGAAGTTGTCAGCCCAGCTGAGTTGTTATACTGATAAGACAAGATGGACCCACCCAAGGACATGGCTGATGTGGTCATTGCCTCTTGATGACTTTGGCTCTTTGTGGATGCTGCTTGTTCTGCAAATGGCCTCCAGGCAGGACCCAGGGAGAACCCCTTGCCTTCCCAACAGCCTACATCTCCAAGGAAGGCAGGTTTAAGAATCAGGTTAGTTGAAATTGACTCATGTATCAGCATGGCTAGGGAAGGACCAAAGCAAGACAAAGCTCAAGAAGATGTGTATCTCACATCTGACTTAGCCAGGCTAACTGCCAAGAAGAAATTCTAGGTAGAAAGCAAGTCCCATACAAAGCCACTCTGTCTTTAATGTGCTAATGTCTGAGTCCTACTGTGTCTGAACCATCATGTTTCTACCTGGCCAACCTAACTAAAGGGACTAATTGAGCCATCAAGGGAAAGCCAAGTGCTGCAGCTGAAAGAATTACAGACCTGACTTTGCTCTTCACTGAAAAGACAGAACACCTGAAGGTCATGGCACTGTTCATTACAGCAGCGTAGGATGCAGATGTATAGGTTTTACACTGTACTTTGGAGAAAGAAATTGGGTCTGAGATTAGAAGAAAAGGAATATTTACCTCTTTTTGTAATAGAATAAAAACCTTGCTGCTGAAATTCTTGCATTACAAGTGAAGATGAAAAAAACCCTGTTCTATAAATTCCCATTTCATGAACAGAGCAAAGGCTGTTTTCTCCAGGCACAGAAAAGTTGCAAGTCAAGCACAGATGGAAATCTTCCATTCTCCCATACTCTTCAACAGCTGTCCCAGGACACATTCTCACTCCAGCTAATGGCTGATGCTGAGAATTCCAAAAGCATTCAAATATCTAACTTTAAATGATGTTAACCCAGATTGCTTAATCGCAGTCCTGTAGAGTACTCACTTTTAGCCTGTGATCTGTAATGCCCGAGGGATAATTTTCCATAGGTCTGTGACCAATGATCACGAAGGGTAAGTTCAATGCACTGCTCTGCAGTATGTGAAATTTCTAAAGGAGTCCTCACCTTCCATAGAAAGGAATTGTTTCTAAAACACTAGATTTCACATTACAAGTAACAGGATCTAGTGTGTTACCCACATCTGACCCGCACTGGACATTAAAACCATGTCAGATTTTAATTATATAGCAACAGAAGGATACAAACATTAAACTAACAAGCGGGACAGGAAGTATAAGAGTAGGTGTACTTAATTTGCCCCATTACCCTGGAAAATGTTATTATTTTATATAATCTTGTATTTTCTCCCACCTCAACACTCCCTGCATGATGGACTTCTATTTTCTTACCCGTCCTCCTCTGTCCCAGTAATGAAAGTGGTTTTGGAAGAAGAGATGGTTGGGACTTGATGTTTTTGTTGCTTTGAGAAGCTAAAAGGAAATGACTTGTATTAAAAGAGTCAGCTGCAGCCCACAGCTCTTTAAAGGCAGTCTATAAAAAAGAGGGATGGGGCCATGTGGTTGGGGATTGCACACACCAGGACCGCCCAGCAGAGCTCCCCAGGTGCTCCTTTGTTGGGAGGCAATGCCCACCATGGAAAGTGACTCCACAGCAGTCCCTGCCAAACAGCTCCAGCTAATTTCCCCATTCAGATGAGCCACTGCTCTTTGAATTGCACTGGCAGCCAGTGGAAGCCCAAGCCTGGCAGCAGTAAAAGCTGTAACACTCTCAGCTCCAGACTGGAAAGCATGGAAAGGACTTGGGGCACAGAACTTTTCCCAGGACTTTGTCTCACATGATGAATTTTCTCTTTCACCAGTATTTCCTTCTGACCAATAGAGATTCTGGAAATAAAACGTGAAGTTTTTAGGCAATTCTCTGTTTGGATTCCTCTTTCAATAAAATTGACTTTGGGACATAGGTAGTTTCTTTTCACCAGTTCCCAGATGCATAACTTCCACCAACATGTTTCACCAGGATGATAAACCCTTCTGTCTGCAGAAAGCTCAGAGAAACAAGGACAATAGCTCTGCAGAGTGCCTGCAGAGAGGACTCCTGGGGCAGGTGGACTGTGCACCTTCCTTCTGCAGCAGGCACTTACATCCCTGCTGGGATCAGAACACACAGAAATGAGTTATGAATCCCCATTCCTTATCCTGTGGTTATTGACTCTTGCCAACACTTTGGGCTGCTACTCCAAATAAGTCTATCTATATTAAATTTGGGAGATTGAGAATTAAACTGTATTAATAGTGATACTAATAAGCAGGACATTAATAAAATGCAGAGTGCCATAAGTAAGATCCTGCTACTCAGTGAGATTCATGACAGTTCTGAATAGATGCTTTAATAGAAATTTTTAGACTGGACGTTTATCATTGTGTTATTTTCTGTAATAACTTTGGATTTAAAAAAAAATGTTTCCTGTTTTAAGACTACAGATCCAATAAGCTGCCTCAGGAATTCATATCCAACAGCAAATGACAAATGGCAGCGTTATGATATAGTGCAAGTGCCTCGATATCTCACTTTGTCCTTTTACCTTCAATACAAATGAGTTGCAGTACTGACTACTACAGAAGTGTTTTCCTTGCTTAACCAAACAGATTACATCTCACATTTACTAAAATTTCAATAGATGTCAGTAGTTGAAAGAAATAATCATAGTGAAGTGAAATACAAAATACATACAATTTATATGTAGTGGTCAAAATTGTCTGTTCAGGCACACAGGGCCTTGTTTGTGCATATCACAGGTCAATTTGTGTTGATTCATTTCTCCCTTTGCCATTTCTCTTATTTCATGTTTTTATGAGCTAGTGTTGCAGAAAAATCACAAGCAAATAATGTATTGTTGAAATTACACTGGCACCCAAGAGGTATGCACAGATCATCTCACCACTTTGTCATTGGCTCTCACCACTTTGCCATTGGTTCTGAAATAGCCTGCCCTTTTTTTGTCCCTGTGACAGACTTTGTCTTCTACAGATGACAATTTGCAATCACTTTCTCCCTTTCTTCTGCTAGTTTAGCTACAATCATTATTAAAGAAGAGATAAAAATGATCAAACTCAAAAAACCTTACAGTGATTGGAGCTGATTGTAGATGCCTCAGTTGTAACACAGCTGAAATTACTGATGTATTACAGTCCTTGAAAGCAATTTAAGGGCAGTAACTCTTAAATGAATCACAGCTATTGATCACTAGCCTTCATATTTCCTGCACAGAAAGTCTCTTCTTTGCTCACATTGTAGGCAGCCTCACTTGCTTCCAGGCTTGTTTTTGGAGTGAACGAATTAAACCACTTCTATGGAAAACTGGAAACATTTGGCAGAGTCTAATCCAAGCAGACAGCGCCAATGCTGCACCAAGTTGGACTTCTCATCACAGAGGACATTGCAATTTAAAAATACTCCTGCTCTCTCAGGTACACAAAAAATACCCTGGAGTCATGCACAAAAATGGCATTCTGCAGGCTGTAACACAGACCTCTTGGTACTCATAGAATCACAGATTTTTTTTAAATTGGAAAAGACTTTTAAGATCATTTATTCCAACAATTCACCTCACACAGCCAAGTCCACCACTAGACCATGACCCCAAGACAGAGCACTGTGTTGTCCATCATCCTCTGCTGTATTACTATGTAGTCACTGAACATGAACTAACTTAAAGTTGATGCTCATGAAGAACTGCTACAATAGGAGGAACAGCAGAAAAAATAGTCTGAAGATCGAGAAAGGCTCACAGAGAAAGTCTCCTCTCTCATTCAGTGTTTTGGTGGTTGGGACTTTCAAAAATGACATCATGAGGTCTCAGGTCCAAACCTAATTTTGTCAAATGAGATCTGAACCCACACCAGCACTCCAATAAAGTGCTCGTTGGTGCATATAGGGGCAAAAAATGCTCTTAATCCCTTTTGTGGACATATAATCTGAGGAAGCTGTGATGGGGTTGGCAAAAAACTGGTTAATAAATGTAGCCAGAGAGTTTTCTGTAGGTGGCACAGAGAACAGCTCTGCATAAGTCTGTCCCAGTCCTGATTTTGTCCAGCTGCTCACTAATGACTCAGACTGTGAAATACAGACTCTGTCTGTCAGGTGACTTGATGGTGTGGTGCAAGGAGGGGCAGAAGTCTGGGAAGAACAGCAGAAAGGTAACAGCTGAATTCAAACCAATCTTGACAACCTGGAAAAATAGGATGAAAACATAAGTTGGGTTTCAGTAAACGCAACTGAAGGGTGTTACTTCAAGCAGGACTGTGGTCCGTTAACCCTGGCTGGACACTGGCCTCTAAAGCCACTCTAGCATCCCCTCCTCAGGTGGGCAGGGGACAGAGAATTTAACAAAAGGGTCATGGGTTGAGATAAGGATGGGGAGAGATCACCCACCAGTTACTATCACTGGCAAAACAGACACACCTTGGAAAAATTACCTTTATTATTGCCAATCAAATCAGAGTAGGATAATGAGAAAATAAAAACTTAATCTTAAAACACCTTTTCCTCCTCCCTCTCTTCTTCCTGGGTTTCACTTCAGATTTGCTCTACCTTCTCCCTGCAGTAGCACAGTGGGTGGGGAATTTCAGTCAGTTCATTGTGTTGTCTCTGCCATTCCTTCCTTCTCAGGGGAGAGAGAATTCCTCACACTCTTCCCCTGCTCCACTGTGGGGCTGCACTCACAGGAGACAGTCCTCCACCAGCTCCTCTAGTTTGAGTCCTTCCCACACTCTACAGCTCTTCCTGAAGTGCTCCAGTGTGGGTCCCTGCCATGGGGTGCAGTCCTTCAGGAACAGGCTGCTCCAGGGTATGTCCCACAGGATCATAAATCCTGCCAGCAAACCTGCTCCCTGGTGGGCTCCTCTCCATAAGTTAACAGGTTCTGGCAGGAGTCTGACCCAGCACTGGCTTCCCACAGGGTCACAGCCTCCTTCAGGTGCATCCCCCTGCTCCAGGGTAGGGTCCTCCACAGGCTGTGGGGGGATCTCTGCTGCCCCGTGGTCCTCCATGGGCTGCAGGGACACAGCTCCTCACCATGGTCTCACCACGGGGCAGGGGAATCTCTCCTCTGGCTCCTTCATCACCTCCTGTCCCCCCTTCTGCACTGGCCTTGTGTCTGCAGAGGTGTTGCTCTCACATATTCTCACTCCTCTCTCCACCATTGTTTTTCTCCTTCTTAAGTATTTTATCCCAGAGGCTCTACCACCAACACTGATGGTCTCAGACTTGGGCAGTGGTGGGTTTTCCTCCTGGAGCCAACTGGCATTGGCTCTGTGAGATGTGGGGAAGCTTCTATCAGCTTCTCACAGAAGCCACTCCTGTAGCCCCTGCTGCTACCAAGACCTTGCTAGTAATCACAGTCATAGATTGAAGGTACTTTGTGTAACAGCCTTTCAAAAAAGGGTCTCAATTATTGCTGAACAATGTTTTATCAAAGAGAAAAAGTACATAGGCTGGAATATATGAGTGGGAAAATGGCTTGCACACAGACTGAGTCATCCTTCAGACCTAGTCAACAGTGAGGACTGGCACAGCCTCAACGAGGACATAATACTCAGTTTTAGGCATCACACTTCCAGGCAGAGACTAAGAAGAGAGTAATAATTATTAGCAATCTAAAAACATATAATCATCAGGGAAATAGTGAAAGTTGAACTGTCTGCCTAAAAACCATGTCAAATTTACTATGAAAGACCTCTAATATCTAGAAGACTGCTGTAGAGAGGAAGGGATTTTTATTTCGTTGTGGTCATGAAGGCTCAGAAAAGAAACATTGTGTTCAAACTGCATCAGGAATGATGCAAATCCATATTAGAAACAGCTTTTCAGTGTTAAAGTTAATAAAGCCTGAAAACAGATTACTTTGGGAAACCACAGGATGCTGGAGGTCTTCAGAACAGGGTGGACATGTTAAGCAAGAAACAGATGATCCCTCTTGAAGCAGAGGCATGGACCAGGGACCAGGGACTCTCTTTGAGACCCTCCTGTTGTATTTTTCTGTGTCTCAAGGCAGCAGCCCTGGGTTGATCTGTGACTACCTACAGTGCTTTTCAGTGACAGTTTTCAAGACTGTGCTGTGGATCAGCGTGAAGTTAATTTTTCAGAAATCTACTGTAGCAAGAAAACTGTAGAGATCTCAGATAATCAGTGTTATAACAGATGTAAGGAGCTGTATTTATTGCCCTCCTTTGGCAAAGGCTGACCTGCCTGCTGACCTGCCAGCTCCCCAGACTGCTGCTACTCTGCCTTAACCATAGAGTTGGTTGTCTCCTAGATCATTAACTGTTGCAAAATGCAGCAGAAATTTCCTTAAAAATTCTCAAATTTCAGTACCGTTAGACAGGTCAGAACCAGAACTCTAGATTTTGACTGAAATTTGAATGTAAAAAAATAAAAAGTGGAAGAGGGAGAGAAGGGGGTGAGTTTGAATTCACTCCCAGCAGTTCTGGTGGAGGAGTAGCCTGGGTGCTCATCTCGACTCCTTAAAACCAGGAGTAGGGAAACAAACTCAGTCTTCTGAATTTGTTTCAAATTTGTCAGTTTGTCTTGCCCATGTATCCTGACCACACTGATAATTTGTTTACATAGCTATTGTAAGATTTTAAGCAGATAAAACAGGTCATGGAGTTGACAGTCTCCCTGCACTGGCTTCAGGGCACTGGGAGGGAGAAAGTAGGGACGGGTGTAGGACCAAGGAAGCAGGACAGGGGGTACCATTTCCCTTGGGTCTGGAGAAGGGGGACAGGCACTGATGCTGCACATCAAAGCACAGCCCTGGTCTAGTCTTGGATTAAATACAGAAGCCAGATCCTGCTGGTGATGATGCCAATTCATATTTCCAGCTGGATGATCTTGGATGCTCTCTCACCCTGACTCACCTTGAAAATTAACCCAGGGCAGTTGTGAACAGGTGATAAAATACCCCTGTATTCCTAGCTACTGACAGATATGTTTTGAAGGAAAGTGGCTGTAAATCTCACCCCTCTCCACCCACACAAGCTGAGTTTCATCCAGCCCTGCCCAAGTCTATGGCAAAATTCCTACTGACTGCAAATGGACTTGGACAGAGTTTACGAGCGACATGATTTACAGGATGTCTTGGCTGCCTGAACTAATGTCCATTTGTTTCAATGCCATTTGTGGCACCGAACAAATCAGCTGAGCCTAGAGACAAAGCAGGGCCTGACAGGCAAATGTCAAGTAGAAACCTGGATGGTCACTGCTGATACAAAACACCTCTTCAGCCCCAGCCATTTCTCAGGGAACTCTCCCAGGGCAGGACTCACATGTTCATTTTTCACCTCCCAGCCAAGGGGTTGCCCAAACAGGGAGCTGCTTTTGGGGTCCGCTGGAGTGGGAGGAACCAGCTACTGCCCATCCTTGCAGGATCCTGCCAGGTCCTCATGCCCTGTGGCAGGTGGTGCCCAGTGTTGGGTGTTCATCTGCTTTCTAGATAGACAAGGTGCTGCCAAACCATTACGAACGACTACAGGACTAATGAAAGGGTTCCTGACCTGCACACATTTTTGGAGGCAAATTTCAATTTGTAGATATGACTATCATACATTAAAAGAGGCTCCAGGAACTGGGTAACTACTATGCTCTGACAGTCCAAGTAAGAAAATATATCTACTTCATTAAAAAATGAAGAGGAAAAGAAATAAAAAAAAAAATGATGAGACTTAGATAAGGAATAATAGATTTTCAGTTGAATGATATGAGAAAGATTTTTTTAAAAAATCTATGCAAGTTGACTTGAATTAATTTGTGTTGAGGAAACAAAAACTATATATGTGTCCCCTCCACAATTTAATTTCTGATCAACCAAATCATGTTAAAACTAATGTGCTTTTTCTGGGGACTATTTAGTCTATTGAACTTGCCATTTTTCTACACAGGTAAGGTTCTCAACAAAAACTTCTTTGAGAATTAATGGCCCATACTCATCTCAGAAATGCAGAAATTACATATCCCAAACATGTTGGGATTGTAACCACACTTCTGTCTAGCATAGCTAGAAGATCAATCAAAGTTGGTTTGATCCAAGTTGTATTTGGAGCCCACTTGGCCCTTTTGTCCCTCCATACCTCACTTCATTTCTAGAAGAGTTCCTCCTTTGCCCATGACACTTGCCAAGCCCCTGGGACAGAGTCCATCACAGCCAGCTAAGAGGCAGCTGGAGATAGAGGTGCTCTCACACTGCCTCCTGATGGGACCTGTTTGTGCACTGAATACAGCAGAGTCAGCTCTATTTTTTGTACCACTTTGCCTGTGACAAGTTGGTGAGGGTAGACAGCTTAAACCTGACCACCCATCAGCCACTGCACAGTGACTAAAGCTGAGTCTGGAGTACTCTGCAATGGATGTGGCTTTTCCTCAGTGTAAATTCCCTCATTTCAGTCTCACCAAGTCATAAATTTGTTTCTCTCCCTGTGTGACAATTTCCTTGGAGGTGTGTTTGCAGAGGTGGAGGCAGCCTGGCAGCTGCCCTGCATCACACAGATGATTTGGTGGAGCTGTGAAGTACACTGTGACCATGCAGCCTTCCCTCCACTCGTGCCCTGGAGACCAGGCACAGCTCTCTGTGGCTGAAAAGAAGTGAGAGAAAGATGACCAAATGCTGTTGGTTAATTTCAAAACATCTTATCAGTCAGTAGAAGAAATCAGAGGTAAGAGCTGAAATGCACTGTGCAAACACAACCATGGCAGGAGACAGGAGAGAGGGCAACAGGCACACCCACTGCCACTTGTTCATGTGTTTTTAACTTACTGTAATTTGCTTCTAAACTGGGAAAAAGGACGGGGGGAAGATGTCTAATTTTCTGCAGGTGTCTCCCACTGACTCTTTTTAAGAATTTGGTTGAAGGATTAGAAGGAGGAAAAGCTCATATTGCATAAAAAAATGCTGCAATATCACATTATGCTGAGATCAGTCATTTACCATGGAAGAAAAAGGTCCTCCCCTCACAACTGCAGACTGTAAAGCATTTTTGAACTGTGCACTGAGACAAATGGTAGCAATTGCCATGTGTTTGCAGCACTTGGGCGCAGAGGGAAATAAAAGGTATCATGTGCTGGCCCTTCTGAGCTTGATGGGTTTTTCTCCATGGAAAGGACAATGTTTTCAGACTTGGTAGTTTTTCTCACAAGAAGAAGGCCTTCAGTGAGTGGCAGGTTTGACTGCTTAATAGAAGCCTGAGTTTCACAGAAGGGACAGAAAGCTGATGTAAGCACCAGACATCAATAATGCAGAGCTCCACTGGCCTAGAAAACTTGAAGAATTCTTTACCTAACACACTGGTACCCATGCAGGAGGGCCACTAAATATGACATGATTAAGAAGATGGGTTTCTTTATTAGTCTTTCCTGCAATTTCTCAGTATTTCTGTTACATTCAGGAGACCTTAGAGTTTTGCCATGGTGAATCATTTAGCAACATTAAATTCTTTGTTTCATTCTCACCTTCAATGTCATTCTCACCTTCAATGTCATTAAAGCTGATGCAGGACTGTCTAATTAAATGGTTACATTTGTAAGCAGACTAATAATATATTGGTAGCAGTTGAGATATACTTCACCCTTCATTGCTAGCTATCTGGAGAAAGCTGCTGGTACAATAAAATGCTATTTTATATATGATTACAGTGATTCCTAATTTTTGTCCTAGTCACATTTTCATGTAAGCATTTTAATAAACAATATATATAAACTCATTAAATAAAACTGTTCCTCTCATTTTGTTTTCTTACATTTCTAAAGCATGAATATGTGTCTATTCTCAGTACCTGATTTTCTTGAATTTCTTTTTCCTTTCATGTTTATACTTACATTTCATCCATATTTTACCACCATATGTCTATAATGTTTTTATCAATGAGGCACACAACAGAGATGAATAGCAATGTGGATTTAAACATACTAAGCTGTTAATAAAAGACACCTTAGCTGAACTTTGCAGTTAACTTTCTGCCCAGAAACATTTTCTTTTCTGTAGAAGATATTTTACATTAAGAAGCTTAAAAAGGAAAAGCTCAAAGCGTGGGTACGTGGACTGGTTTGAGGATGAGTGAGTCAGAGAGATTAAGGCAGGGCATGAAGTCAAGCTTTCACATTTCAGGCATTAATTGCCTGCTAAGAAGGAGTGGCTGGAGCATAGAAGGAGTGCTAATTTTGGTGGAGACCAACAAAGAGAAGAGAAATTTCTCATTATTTTATTTCTCAATCCTGCTCCAATAAAAATTAAGCCTGTGAGAAGTATTTTAAAAGTCAAGGGAAGCTGATGTGAGGAGAGTGCAGCCCCACCACCTCCAGCCAAGCCTTCTGCTGCAAGTACCACAGGCAGCAGAGTGGGGCTGGGCTGCAGCACAGGTGAGCATCCCAGCACGTCACAGAACTGGCTGTTAGGGCAGTGCTTTCCTCTAGATCAAGACAGTGTATGTCAGAAGATGATGTTAAAATTAGAAGTTGCAAGCATAGGAGGTGCTTTCAAGCTAACTCCAGACAGGTAAGTTCCTACAACTTGTCTAATTTGATGGGTGGTTGAAATTCTGACTGTGTTGAAGTCAGAGACAGAAGTGCTGCTGACTCCAGAAGTCCCAGGACCCAATGGCCAATCTCTGCTGCCTGGTGGCCCCAGAGCTGGTTGGGTCTGATGGTGTTTTCACAGAGGCACAAGCCCCAGTGATAGAGTGGCTGCTTTTGGCAGTGGGTAACGTGGAACCCACCTCTGACCCTGTACTTGTCCAGAGGACAGGCTTGCTGCAGGCTGGCAATTTGGCTTCTTAGAACTCAACTTTAAAGCCATCCTGGGCATGCACAAAGGATAGAAAGGAGCTGAGGCTGTAAAATTAGCTGCTTCCAACCTGCTGCTCCCAGGCAGAGTGATGGGTGGAAACCTGCAGGCAAGCACAGAGATGGACAGATTGGAGGTCCATCATCTAGGGCTAAGGCTGAGAAGGCTGCCAGCCACTCTCCAAAAAGCTGGATGCTGATTTATTCTCCAAGGAAGGGCAAGAGAAACAAGAATTTGAACTGTGTATGTTTGCCCAGCTCCTGGACAGCACAGTGAGCCATTACCCTTTATTCTTATTATGGGTGGAGTGTACTGTGACAAAATAACTCTTCACCAAAAATTAAATGAGGAAGCTTGTGTTTCTGAATATAAGAAGAGTGCATGAAATGCCTTTAAATTACTTATAAAGTGATGACTTTCTAATGTTTTGAAAAACATTTGGAAAATTTAGTAAATACAGAAGCACTGCACTGCTATATTTAAAAAAATAGATACTGGAGCATTCATTGGAGACTGTGAGGTCCTGCCTGTGTTTTTTGAAGCCCCATAAAGGCCTCTGTGGCCAGGATTACATTTTCTGTTAATTCTGCAGGGTGGTTTATTTCCTACAAAATTCCATAATGCAAGGGTAACAGAAGTATTTTGAAAATGTTTAATGAATAGGTAACAGAACTGCTCAGAGCCTAAGATATATATACAAAAAAATATATATAGAAATCAAGTGTTTGTTGAAAGTAAATGGAAGTAAAGTAACTCTGCCAGGGTCAGTGAAGCACTGTCTTTCATTCATTACCCTAAGCTGATGTTTTCTATTAGAAGAACTTTAGATGGAATGTGCCTGAGATGTTTTAAGCAGAAGGACAGGGATCAAGAGAAGATTACCTAGGTTGATGAAAACCTAGGAGTACACATTAGCCCATGTGTCTTCATTTATGGAAAAAAGTGTATTCATGTATGCCCTATTATTTAACAGGCATTAATGATTGTTAGCATTCAAAGAAGCTCCAGTAAATCAGCTGCATTTCATGGCTAGTGGCTGATCTGCTTCTTTTCTCTATATCAAAATAACTTGGAAAGTGCTTAAAAGTATGCTGTAGATTTCTTTCTCTTTATGAGCTCCTAAGATTACAAGGACATCACTACATTTTCTAAGTGTGAATTAAAAGAGAACAAGGATTTATTTTTTTCCTAGCTGCTACTTTCTTAAAAAAAGAAATAAACACAGCTGTCTTTAGTCATAATATTTAGTAAGCAACATGCCATACTACACAGAGATGAAATGGAGGGAAAAAAAACAAACAAAAACAAGAACCATAATTTTAACTACCTCCCAGTTCCAGTATTCCGAAAAAAAACCCCATGTGTTTCAGTTTTTAAATGATGGTTTTAAACTCATTATAGTTTTCTGTAAACTCAGTGAAGACAAAGATATTTCTGAAGTGGTCATGACTCAGTTTTCAGATTACTATGAAAATTACAAGGATTTTGCTGCATATGCAGTTACAAATGGAAACTATTTTGTTAGTCTGATTCTAGTATGGGCAATTACTTTCTTAGACATATGTTTGTTATTTTTAATAGATTTCAGTTTGTTTAATATTTGTAAATTAAACTGTCATGAAATGGTGCAAGAGAAGTATTTATTTTCAGATCCACCCCAATTTTACAACATACCCTACTGTATTTTATCCCTGCTTCTTATTTGGATAAAGCACCAGAAACAAAATCTTGCAAAACTCAACACTTGGGTAATCATGTGGCCATTAGAGTTTTTGCTATATAATGCCCTGTGTGTTCAGAGCACTCACTAGTCCTCATTTTCTATTTGGTGCTTCATAGTCTTTAATATTCTTCTTTAAATAGGAAGCAGATAACTTCTGCTTTCCTTTCAGCACAAGTGGCCAAATGTATAAATGACAACATACAGCACCATACCCCAACTTAGAGCAAAACACTATTGATGTTTCTCCCAGCTTTCCTCTGACAAGTCCTAAAACCACAAGACACTGAACATTAAATTAAATGGGACATTTTAATATGCAGCAAGAAGTTATCTAGCATTAACTTAGCTCAGTCTTTGCTTCTGGGCTTATTCTGGGTACTGCTGCAGTGTCTGTGGTTGCTCTAAAAGATGCTGTGGCCCATGGTCAGGTGTGTGTTCCCTCTCTCAGCCTTGCATAGTCACCAGCAGTGTGGCTCATTTCAGGATACCAACCAGAAAAGCTATTTCTTCTCAAAAGAACAGGCTTCCTCTTGAAACAGATGTCCCTTAAGATCTGGGCACAGACATAGGTCAGTGAGCAAGGAAAGCAATATCTGGGAACAGCCAAGGGCTGGAGTGAGGCCAGGCTGGACCATCTTACTGCTCCCTGGAATGCCACCCTGCTGGGGCTGAGGTGCCACAGGGTTTGAGCAGCCCTGTTGTCCCTGCAGAGTCTATAAGGTCTGTTTCCATCATGTGCACCATTGTCACTGCAGGCCCAGCTGAGTAATAATGAGCATTGACTCCATGATTGCAGAAGGCTGATCAATTACTTTATTATATCATCCTACACTATATTATACTATAGCTCTTAAGAAACTCAGTAACCTCTACAGTCAGTCTGATACAGCCTTGACCTAATTGCTCAATCCATCCAAACACCATCCAGTGTCCAGTTAAGAAATCACCCTTTGGTAAACAGAACTCCATGGCACATTCCACATGTGCACAACAGCAGGTGCAAGTGGAGATGAGAATTGTTTCTCATTCTTTTCTCTGATCTTCTCACAGCCTTCCCCAGGAAAATGCCTGGGAAAGTCTGTGCCTGCTCTCTGTGGCCAGAGAGCTGCTGCCACACACCATGAGCAGCCTGCCCCTGGCTCTTGAGTTATTACTCTATTGCATTACAAATGTTGACCTAAGGCACCTCTCTTCTGTTTCTGCGTCTGTTTCATTAAACATCCCTCTCAAACGTCTTGCAGTTTTACCCCTACTGTGTTTTTCACTCATGTATTTTCCTGCAAACAAATGTGACAAATTGCTGTGAGCTGGACATCAGCTTTTTCCCAATGAAAAAAAAAAAAAAAAAGAAAGACCCTTTCTAAATTTCAATTTCTTACTATTCTGTTGTAAGCAATGGTCAAACCTCTCCCCTCGACCCAAACCATTCAATGATGAGACATTTTTTTGTTGCATTTCTTGTTTCCCTAGTACAGATTCTTAAACATACAGAGAAAAGTACTGGAGCTTGGATCCTGCAGTAGCACATCCTCAGATTTTCAGGGTCTTTCCATAAAGGTATGATTAAATGGCAAAGGAATTGCTTTGCAAACCTCAGCATCTTCTGGCTATTTTCTCCCACTAATTGCTGCAGTTGACTGCTAAAGGCAGGTTTACTTGCTGGTGGGCTATTTCAGCATTAGAGCAAAAGACACCCAGAAAAATGCAGTTGCCAGCTTTACCAAATCATTCTGTCAGACCTATATAAAGTCACCCTACCAATAAATTTAATGAGAATGAACTAAATAGCTTTCTACTGATGTAAAAGGCTTATATTTCCAGACAGAACAAGGGACTTTGTCATACCACCCTACTGGCAACTGTCTGCTTTTGTCTGTCATTTTCCTTCTCCAGACTCTGATTTTATTATTATACTGCTGTAATGAAAAGCACAAATCATCTGGACAGCAATGGCAAGGAGCTGTATCTCACTGCTCTGATGTCACCAAATGACTATATTTCAGGGCTCTGTCATTATACAACTTCTGTGAAAAATGCTGACTAGCACTGAAGAACAGCATGCAAATGAACAGGAGCTGGCTACATGGGTCCCCTCTGAGTCAGTCACAGGGATATTTCAGCCCTGTCTTTGCCTGTGCCCTTCACCCCTGGCTGGCTGCAGCAGCTCCCGATGGAGCCTTCTGCCATTCTCCATGAGGGTCAGGGCAGGGCTTGGGAATTCCCCAAGGGGAAAGTCAAACATTACAGCACGACAGGGAAAGTTCTATTTTCCCTGTAGCTTCACAACACTTGAACAAGTGTTTCTCTGCTGTTGCTTTATTCATCATCCTATTACTTCATGTATTGATCTCTCCCACCTGACAGCAGGAAAATATGCTTTCTGAATTGCACACATTTATTGTGACTTGTATGCAAAATTCCCACAGGAGAAATCACGCTGTGATATTGTAGCATTTTTTCAGGTTTAATTCCCTTTCCTTTAAATTAAGAAGACACTGGACTGGAGCACTAACTCAGCATTGTTTCCATTTTCTGTAGATACTCAAATCAGCTCCCATCAAAGTACAGCCACTCACATGCTGAACAGCTGTGAGCAAGTCTTACTTGGGTCTTTGTGTAAAAAGTCACAGAATGGAGATTGAATCAGGAGAAACTGAGTGACCTTGCTTTAAAAGGCAGATCAGCTTTATTGTCTTTAGATGAAACATTCTAGAGAGAGATAGTGATTGAGCTATGTAATGTGATATGTGGAAAACTGACCCCAATTTCTGGTTACTGACCCTCATCTTACCTGCTACTGCTGTAGAAAGCTCAAGTAGCTGCGCAAAGGCAAGTGTGAACATACTCAGACTCTGCCAAAGTTAATGATACATTTCTACGTTTTCTATTAAAAAAAAAAATATTACCTGGGAAAAAATTGATGGGTTTTGGTTTGGAAAATTTGGCAAGTAATTGTTTCTTTAAAAAAAAAATCAATCCAAAATTATACAAAAAAAAGGCCAAGGTGATTATTCACTGCAAACTCTTCTTAGATATACTAGTATGAAAACTGTCTTTTGGGCTGAGCTTTTTCCTCTTCCATGTTGTTATTGGTGTATGTAGAAGGACTTTGCGGCTTGTGTTCCTCTTCTGTTTCAGCAGCAAGATGGAGTCAGAGGAGCACCAAGAAATTCTCACCAGTGAAAAAATGTAAAGTAAGAAAAGCTGTGAAAAAGGGCAACATGAAACATTCTACTTTCTCACCAGAAGTTGTATTAAGCTTATTCCAGGGGCTCTATGCATCCACAAGGTATGTACAAGCCTGCCAGCAACAGCTGCTGTGCTTTTCTTCAAGGTGGTATCTTGGATAATCACTGCAAAACCATATGGTTCTTATCACTTATAAAGTAAAAACCTATTATGTCCAGACAATCATGACAAGAACTATAAGAGGAGAGGACCTTTTGTGAAAAAGTGTCAGCGATATTTGTATATTTATTTGTTGTAACAACAATTAGCATTTGAAATATGTGTATCTCAAAACACCAGTATGATTCCTAATGCCTAGATAGTTAAACAGAAATACTTCTGAGGCCAGTTCAGCATTGCAAACTAGAGGCTTAATTTGGACTGAAGCATGGGGCAAAAACAACTAAATTGAATCATTAATAAAGCCTCAAAATCTGCAACCCCACCTTGAGACATAAGAGACTTTGAGGCACACAGATCATCAGTGTGACCAGTCTGCAGGAGCTGCCAGGGCGTGTCCTGAGCATGGCTCATGGAGCTGCATGCTGGTGTGGCTGTGCAGGGGAGGGTTTCACTCGGTGCAGTCCTTTCTGGACAACAAACTGGATTGCTTACTATCTCTTCCATAGACCCCTCCCAGAGATTTCCTTCACATGCAAAAGCCAGACATAGTCTTGGAGATGATGCTCTGTCTTTTATCCAGGCATCCCCATCAGAGATGGGGCAAGAGCATTTCATTCTCTTCTCTGCTTCAATTAATTCAATCTCATACCTCAAGGAAAAGTACATTGCACTATAATTTTTAGGTGCTTATTGTTGGACCCTTTTTCTTTTTTTTTTAATCACTGAAAAAAATATAAGGTTTTTGAGTAAAACAATGTTAGTGAGCCTCACTCCACAAAGGTATATTTATCCTGGGGGGAAATATGCTTTCTTCTAGTTCAGAGTGATTTGTATGAGTGTGCCCATTTCCTAAAGAGAATTAGCAAATGCTAATGTCTTTTCATTCACATGTTATTTTAATATATATACACACATGTTGCATCTCTACACACACCTGCACATAAAGCTTGTACTGTATTGAATAGATACAAGTATTGACAGCCTTCTTTCATTTGCTTACCCATGTTACCCTTTGGAGTACAACAAATAGAAACAGTAGCAGTATTGGTAATTCAATTTCATTGAACAATGATATTTAAGTCATTATTCTAAAAAAAACTTTGAGAAAATACAATTTAATCTGATTCTGCTTTGAACAGAGCAAATGACATGTAATTTTTTTCTTGCTGGTTCTCTAATTAAGTACAAGGAGTATTGAGTTTCTTAGTTCCTGAATATTGTACAGCTATTCTAGTGGTTATTTTTGTGTTCATTATATTAACTGAAAAACTCTTTGCCTTTAGAAGACAGAAGGTCAAGTACCCAATGTCAGATTCTGTCCCAGTGCAGTCAGTGGGAACTTTGCCATTGGTTTTGCTGGAAGCAGAATTAAATTTTTATGTGTTTCACTATCTTGCTTACCAATTCGTTTTAGCATCTCTTTCAAAACTTATTGAAGAAAACTAAAATAGTTTTTTAGAAAAACAAATCTCTCATCACAGTATTTTAAAAGTCTATGAAACTACCACCATCCTCTACTTTACAAAGATACCCTGAGGAAGCTCTGGGAAGCAGAAAATGCAAGTGTGAGGTGAATGGCAGGCAAAAACACAGCTGTGCCTCTGAGGCATGCATGTCTCCTGGAGGTCTGACTGAAAGGGACCAGTCAGAAGCAAAGGCAGGTGGAAACACAGGACTATACACAAGGATATCCACAGGACTGCCTTGCAAGTCTTCAGACTCAAAGATTTCAATAGTTCTTTCAGGTATCTTCTGTGCCCTAGTTGCCACCTAGTTGCTTTTTAGGTGAATGAAGATGGTTGCCTCTATCTGAATGCAAGAAGAATCGGACTACAAAGGATAAGTACAAATCCATAAATACAAGAAAAACCTAGCTTGTGTGGTCAAAAACCAAAAGAGAACAAAAAGTTTAAATAATATGCGGTGTATTCCTGTAATACCATGGAATCTGGACATTTTCCAGCAGTGCATCAAGTCATGCAGGTAATATTTTGGGTATGTATTTTCCTTTCTCCCCTGTTACCACTCTTGTTAGGGCTCTGTGTGTTTGTATCTGTGAATGTGTGTCCTGTATTGTTTGGGATGCTACATGACTGGGCATTTAACCTCCTTACTGCTCTATGCCAAATTCAGACAAATTGATTGAAGAAACACCCAAAATGAAACTCTTCATGACTGTCTGTTTTCAGACTTGTCCCCTGGAAAGCTCAATCTTTGTCTTTAAAGAAAAAAATTAGTATTTACACCCCTCTCAATAGAATTTTTAGGGTACTTCTCCAGAGACAGTTTCAAACAGTGCAAATATGATTAATATTTTGGAGGTTTGGCTTTGGTGAAGCATAAAGCATCATTTATATCTTAAACATGCACGGACTCTGCAACTCGACCCAAGAAAGCTTCTGTTACACTTAGTTTGTTTCAAACAAAGTTTTAGTGTTTTCTCCTTTTGATGCCTGATGGTCACAGCTCAAATAGCAAGTGTCTGGTTCCAATCTCCTAAAGGCAGAGATACACTGTCCTTGAGTGAAAACAGATGGGAAAGGCTGGGATTCCAGGCAATACCCACACATAGTGATCCAGGAATAGAGCAGATGATGGTGTTAAACTCTTTCAGCCCGCTGGAATGGATTCTCTTTAAAAATATTCTCTTTAAGAATAGACTCAAAGGAATTATATTTTTCAAATTGACAGATTATAACACTTGACAGTCACTGAAAAAGAAGATGAACTTATGGAAAGCATAAGCTGAAGGCAATACCTCTTAGCACATGGTTAGATTTCATTCTCAGTGTGCCTGTGATGACCCAGCATTGTAACCATGCACACCTACAGTGAACTGAACAGCCCATATCTCACCTTCATCACACCCACTGAAATTTCTTGGACACATGAAGTGGTTTGTAGCCCCACCAGCAGCAAAGGACTTGTGTTACTGTGGCACTATTGCACCTTTTAAAAGTAAGTCTGGTCCAAGGTAATGCCCACACACCGAGACTGAACACTGTGTCTTATGGCATGTCCCCACTGAGACTGTACTAAGTGATCCTTGTTCTGAAGGAGGATAGAGATTTTTAACTTCCATGCTCCAGATCTGCTTGTAGGGGCACGAACTCAAATGAGAATGTCCCAGAGCTGCTCCCAGTGTACATTTCTAGCAGCTTGGCAAAATCTGCAAAATCAGAGGTCTGGACACTATAACTACATTACTTAATCCTACAGAAGCATTTGAGGGCTGCCAATAAGAAGGCTGCTATTCCAGATTATTGTTTAGAAGATGCTGAAATCATAGGTCATAGTATAAGTCAATGTATAAAAGATCACTGCTGGATTTGCAAGAAGGCAGTTTTCTGAAAGAAGAATCATTGGTGTCCATACAAGATTCTACATCTGTTTTTAAGCCACTCCTCAAAACAATTGCCAAAGTCTATCAGCAGAAGGGTGAGGATGAGCTGGGATGAAATGAAACACCTTTTTAGATGTAAAGTCATTTCAAATTTGCTGGTTCTTCTTAATTTAAAATAAATTGAAGCAATAATTTTAATTTATTAAAATGCAATTTAATTAATCAAAATACCTTTTAATAAAAATTAAACATTCCATTCAGCAATAGTCAGAAAAGAGCATCCTGAGAATAACCACATAGGGGCTTTTCCCACCAACAGTTCTAAAAGTCAAGATGAAATTCTGAAACAACTGCAAATTGCTAACAAATCTGTAGCTCCCAATAATGTGGTGTGATCAGATGTGCTGCATATAACTAAACAAAAGTCTGGATGCTGCTTTTCCTCTTTGTAGCTGTGCCCAGTAGCTGTTCACCATACAGCAGGCAGGCAAGGGTAGACTGTGCTCTTCATTCTTTATGTGCTTCCATGGATTTCCATGTTTCTTTTGTGGACTTGGACTCAGCTATGACATTTATTGTGCAGTTATGCAGTGCTAGTGGTGATGACAAAGCTGCCTTCAAAACCATCTGCCCTGGAGCTTCTGGTGACTATTTTAAACATTTCAGTGACCTGGTTTACAGTGTGGCCTCAAAACCAGCCATAACTTCACACCTTGGAGGTGGTAAACTTTGGCATAGCATTACAAGTCTTGTTCAAGGCTGTTATGAAGGAAGAAAGGAGTTTCTTAAACCAACTTTCCCACTGAAGGCAGCACACAGGCTTGACTTGATTCCCTGTAGAAATGCAGTCCATTAGGCACCATACAATCAAGAAGCCTGGGCTTTTTTTTGATTGGAGGCAATCTAGAAGTCAAATCAATGTGAAATGTGGTGCACAGCTATAATATGAACTATCATATGAAAGGGTGGGCTTCCTTGGTTCTCACAATTTTGCCATGACCTAAATATAATGGTCTAATTGCTTTTTATTGAATGTGGGACTCTGTTTCTTGTTAGAGGCAAGTCTACATTTGCTTTGTTAATCCCTTGCAGAAGTGCTTACTGAATCCTGAAGTTTATTTTCACTGAGATTTCTGTCACACTTGAGCCTTTTTCCCAGTACAGGGAATTACTCTGTTTCCCCATATGGCTCCCATATTTCTGGGGTATATTTTTGTCTGTATGTATATATATATACACACATGTATATATGTATATATGTTCTCCTACCCTGCCCCTCATTAAAGCAGACATGTGTATCATAAAATCTCTTTGTCACATAGCCAAAGCTTTCTTGCTACTTACTCAAATGCAAAGAACATTCTGCTGTTCTCTGTACACTTCCTATAGTACAGCTCTGCTGCTGTGTCCATGATCAGCTATTTCAAATACCTGCTGGGGAAATGCTCAAATCCTTTAATAATTTTAAGAGAAATAGAACATCCTAAAAAAATCAGTACATCTGATTGCATGAAATAGTAAGAAATGGGGAGAAGTTCTAATTCTTCCAGAAATTTGAATTCTTACAGGAGAGCTGCAGAAAGTTACTACTCTGCCAGAATTAGACATCTATGTCAGCACCTTCTCACAAAAACACTTGGAGAGATTTCTGATTTTACCCAATAGCCTACTTAAGATGTTTTAGAAGACTTGGTTTCAGAGGAGTCTTATAGCTAAGGGGAATTTTAATAAAATCCAGCCAAAAGGCCTAAATCCCCATTATTTTTTACCTCCTCTTCATATGTAGATACTATATGTGTGTGTACCTATGTTTATGTAAAAACAAAGGCAATTAGTTTACTCGCACAAAATACACTGAGGAAGAGCTCATTAGAATTAAGGTAAATGATGTTTTGTAAGGTATTGGCAGCATGTAAATTTGGGACTGATTTATGTCAACATTAAAGTACATACACTTAATTAGCATTGATTTTAAAATTGAAAATGGTCTCCCAGGATACTGTAGAGCAATTCTTTATGTCTTAATTTGCAGCAGATATTGCTCTAGAAAACAGAGTTTAGTAGACATCGACCTATTTTAGGCAAAAGGAGATGTATAAACATTAACCTGTAAGGAGGAACTGTTAGGATAATCTTCCTAGATCTCACAGAGAAAAGTCTCCTTTATCTGTCTTCAGTGTTTGCCAGAAATAAGGAAGATTCTCATTTCTTTTGTGTCTATTCACATTCCAGGTTTTAGAAAATGGATGGAGGTCTCACTCACACTAAAGATATAATTGTGGTAATATCATGCTCAGATAAGCACTGAATGACTGGGCAGATTTACAGAACAGGCTTTGTGGCCCACATTCTGTGCTTCCTTTTCCATTTCTTAACCAGAAATTGATTCTTATATTCAGTCTTGCAACACCTTAACCCTTTTAGGCATTTTTTTCATGGTACATTACCCAACACAAATGTAGAAAGCTGCAAACCTGTTCATGAGCAGAGGTGAAGGCAAGGGAAGTGCTCAGAGCAATGGATCCCAGAGAAATTGAGTGGAACAGATGCAGGTGCTGAGAATAAGCAGAGCACGAGAATTTGAACTTAGGTGTGTTTCCAACACTTCTTTTTTCCTGTATTTTCCTTTTATCTTTACATGGCAATTGGGCTAGACTGACAGTGAGACAAACTGAAACCCTAAAACCTGAAGTTTTTATTTTGAATTGCTGGCAACTGTTCAAACACGACACATTTGCCTTTCTCCATACGTAGGATTGGATCTTTGGCATCCACCACTCATCTTCACACACAGCAGCTCGAAGGAGGACAGACACTGGCTGCATGAGGAGCGTGAGGCTGCACAGTTTCCAGGCTGTGGTGAGCACCTCCTCACAGGAGCAGTCCTTGGGCTTCCATGGGATAGAAACTCTCACCGGTCTGGAAGCAGTGACTGCATACAGCTCAGAGCTGCAGATCTCTGTGATATTTGGTTTATGTAAAGGCATTCATACAACCATGACACATCAGGATAAAACTGCTAGATAATATCACATACCTCTACATTGCAAAAAGGAAAAGATTTTATGGCTAACATAAGTGTAATACACACAGCTCTTTCCAGAAAGCGAACACAAGGGTATCACGTACATCTGCTGACGGTAACAGATGGCAGCACTAATTGTTGTTCAGGAAGTTCATGTTGTTTTAATTTCCTCAAGGGCAGTGCATGGACATGTACATGATATGTTTCCATATTACCCTATTTGTGCACTGCTTAGAGAAGTGCTGCTGCTTCCCACCAAAGGTGGGGTGACCTCAAGGCTTCTGCTGTAAGCAGAAAAGAGGGCTAAGCTGAGGAAAAGGGGGGCTGGAGGGCAGGAGGTGCTGGGAGACAGGGAAGGGAGAGGGAGGAATAGCCCTGCACCATTCAGAGCCCACAGTGTCAATGTAACAAACAGATTTTTTTAATAGCATGATGTGGATGGAGCAAAATGTGAGCACAATTCAGTAATGATGCCTGATATTTCCACATCCAGTGCAGAGCAGCTACAATGGTAGAGACGCAGAGGTGTTGCCAAGGAAACAGACGTGTTTTGCTTCAGATGTGCAGTGAAGCACATACTCCAGACACCCATATAGCCTCATTACCACTGCATCTGAATACCTCACAGCCATTGGGAATGAATTTTACCCTCATAACACCCCTGCAGTGGTGCAGTGGTCCTTTATCCCATTTTTAAAGTATCAAAAGCAAATAGATTGTGCCACGAGCCCAGTCACCCCAGCAGTCTGTGATAAGATCCCTGAAATCTAAACAAGAAACAGATTTGTAGCCACGATCCAGCCAGCACCGTGACTTTGACATGGGTCAGCAATAAACTGCTAGGGAAGAATGTAAAAGTAACAAACCCCCAGCTTGTGATACAGGCCACCAGCCCACTGCCAAGGAATGGTTCTATGTTCATTTCCAAGGATATGCAATACTTCCTTCTCAGAATGTAGCAGGGAAACATGGATGTAGTTCAAGGCTCTGTACTTCAGAATCAAGTAACAGTACATGAAAAATCTCTTCTCATCTGCATATTAGCAGTTTTATTTCAAAATTCAATGGAAATGTAGAGATAAGGAAATGAGCTGACATTACCCATAAAAGTCTGACATTTTATCAATCTCTGTTCACTTCTGCCTTCAAACCAGCACAGCTCCTTGTAAGCTTGGAAGAGAAGAAAGGGGAAAGTCTCGATTTAGGGAAGATGAAGGAATAGCCCAATTATACGGAAATAGGCCATCTGGTATCTACCCAGTTCTCAGGCTGTATTTTCCTTGTTCTGTATCTCAATTTTCTTTTCTAGTCTATCACATGTCCAGCAAATTTTCTTCTCTTTAGAACAAAGAAACAGTTAGAACTCATTACTCTTATAGCAGAAATTTCTATGCTGAGACATGTGTTTTTTAGATTTCTAACGAAGAAGAAAGAGCACGGGACTCTCAGGGCAAGCTGTGGATGACAGCAAATGCACTGAAAACACAGGCTGTGGTAATGGGCTGTGGTAATAGGCTTTCAGTCCTTTTTAAGAAATCTGGAGATAACTAGAAAGAGCACCAATAAGAGCCAAAAAATCATCCACAGTGCATTGAGTAGTCCATAGTGATTTCAGGCTGTGTGATGTCAGAACAGTCTCTCTGTTCTGATCTCTGAGTGTCAGAACCTGTTCTGGAAACCTCCAAAAGCTTGGCAACAGCCTTTCTCCAAAACAGGGGGTGCTCTAAACTGTGGCTCAATAGCACAAGGTGAGGAGTGGCAAGGGGGAATGGCACCGCCTGTCCTGCCAGTCTTTGGCTGGGTTGTCAAGGTGCTGCTTCCGTTTTGACTGTCTAGTCTGACAAAATAGCCGTTAATTCACTTAGATGTTTGAAGACAATGCATTTGTCTTTATTGATACAGACTAGCTTCAATAGTTCTCAAAAAGAAAACAATATGAGTGTACTAAAAAATCCTTGAAGATCTCTACTGCCTGCCTTTTTTAAAGAAACTTCATCTGCTCATGAGAAATATTTTTCTCAATTTTTTCTCAAATTTAAAATATGAACAAGCTGCAAAAAGAAATCAAAATAAGTGATTGTCAAGAGTAGAGAATCCCATCCAATCTGCCTTTAGAAACACTCTTAAATATTTCTACCATTAAAACTTAAGTCAAAAAACATTTCAAGGTCTTTGATGTAGGAATTCCCAGATTTCTTCCTCCCTACACTCTTTTTCTTTCTAATAAAGTACCAACATATCCTCTTGCATCAAATGAAGTTTAGGTTCAGCTGGAAGTTTAGCTGGAATCCACAGAAAATGAGGGAAGGGAGTGACTGTGAACTTCTCTGTTTTCATTCTTACAGCTTCTGCTCTGAGTATTTTCTTTTGTCATATCAATTTAGTCTTTGAATACTTCACTGTTGGCCTCGGGGCACCCAAGGCATATCATCATAGATGCTCACATTAAGAAATAGATTCAAGCCCCTAAAATACCTATCTGAAACATTACTCTTTTTTTTACAATTATTTGTTCATTCAGAAATATGAGAGGAGAAACATAACAAATCTGTACTGCTCAAAACTTTGTACAAGGCAAGATACAGACTGTTTGTCTCCTTTTGAAAAGGACTTCATGGGGGTTTAACATTCAATTACCACTCACCTAAATCTGTACAGAAATTTTTAACAAATTATTACAGTTAATACCAGTTGATACCTATTGTGATACACTTAAGGAAATAGAAAAGACAAAAATTTTTAAAAGAAAGGACTAAATCTGTCATTAACTGATTGCAAGTCAGGAGCCCATGTAACTTGCAACAAAACAGTCTGGGGCAAAAACTTGTCACAAGCACACCTGTTTAATACATGGCACCAAAATCAAGTGACATCCTTTTTCTTTGTGCCTAGAGAGTTCACTCATCCCTCGCTGCCTGATCTCCTTCAAAGAAAAATGAGTTAGTTATGAAGGCAAAAGATGCCAATGGCAGATAAAGAGGTTGCTGTAATGACCTCAACCACGCCTACAGTAATTTCTCTCATTTACCTGTAGCATTACCTCGATATAACTGATGAGCCCATCTGTCTCCAAGCCAGCAACACCTCCAGTCCAGTGAGCAGTCATTTGTCAAACCTTCCCCAGGGCTGGAGACCTGCCTTTTTCCTGCTCTTATCCACTAACTATTATTGCCACTTTTATGACTGCTCAGCCAAGGCAGTGATAAGTAAGACCTTGCCCTGCTCAGAGTATTTCACTGGAACAAATAAAAAGTCCTCTCTAGCAGACAAACCTCTACTAGCAGCCTTGAAGGGCACAGAAACACCTCAAGGGCAACATGAGCACAATCAGCATTTAGTGGCCCTGAAACCAGAAAAATTCTTTCTTGTCTCTGTTCCTCAATAGGCTGCAGGAGCCCCCATCCACAGCCTTTCCTGCTTATAGGGAAGCCCTCTACCTGGGCACACGCCGCAGGCAGGGCCTGGATTGTTTGCAAGGATGTGAAGTTTGGAGAGATGTTCCTGCACATGGGCTGGGGCTGCTGTAGCTTTTGAATGGGGACACCAGGTGTTCTAGGGTGGAGATGGGCCTGGAGCATCCTCCTGGTGTAGCAACAGCCACTGCCACTGCTCAGCTCCAAAGACACTGCAGTAAACAGGGCTACAGTGCTACTTTAGTGATGGGTATGGATATCCTTATCCTAAAGTCTGGACTGGGAGCTTGAATACAGACCGAGTATCTGCTCCCTGAAGCAATGATCCAGACCTCAGTGATGCATCTTGCCAGTAACCGTAGCACCACTGAAGTAAGGATTTTCAATTTACCAAAAATAGTGTAATTCAAATCCCTGCTTCACTGTGGTTATTTATTAGAAGAGAGCAGAGCCATGTGGATCTTTCAGATAGCTGGAAGGAATGATTGCAGAGGAGATTTCACATTTCACTCCATAAATCCAGATACATGTGACCAGGAGCCCTCAACACTTCACCATCAGAGTCAAGTCCAGTGAATTTGTATCTGCTGGTTTTCTGGGAGGCACTGTGATATGGATACAGATGAGGTGAACTACAGCACAGACAGAATGAAGTCTTCTTTGAGTTAAGACAGAAATAGTTTTTATTTATCAGCCGAGAGCTACCCATAAGAATACCCCAATCCCTAACACAGACCTTAGCCTGGATACTTGCATTGGGTTTACATGTTTTGAAAGCACAAAAACGAAGGTTATCTGTTACAGTTCCAGCCTAAGTCTCTATTCAAGTGACGTGTCCTGAGCTCCTACTGATTTGTGAAAACTCAGCCCATTTCATGAAGACCTCCATGTCTCATCATCTGCGATTTCTAGGCATTTTGTTCAGATATTCAAACCAGGATGGGCTTCTGGAACAGATTTCCCTTAAGTTGCTGTTAGATACTGAATACAGGCAACCTTCCAAGGAAAGTATTATTCACCCATAGGAGTACAGCAATGAGCAACAAAAATGCTACAACAGCAAAATAATCTCAACATACCCCAGCCATTCCTAAACTTTGGCATGTCCTGGGAACTGCTCAGGTCCCACAAACTCCTGCTTCTGCAAGGGTCAGGCTGTAGCAGGACCCTCAGTCATGTCAACTCCTGAGCTTCAGCAGGGGTCCCTGTCCCAGAGCCAGCTTGGCCCGTTTAAGCAGTATTTCCATGTGCTCTCCAACCTGTTTCTTATCAAGGAATATTGTGCCCAACCTGGACAGAAACAAATCTTCAAAGACTTTGATACCTGCATTGTAATTTAAATGTAGAGCTGGCCAAATTCTGAGATTGTCAATTCTGAAATATATTTTATCAGTAGCACACCAATAATACTGTAGGTATTTATTATCTTATATGCAAGGTTGGAAACACACTGTGTTCTGGCCTCTGGAAACCAAATGCCAGGAAGCCTGGATGAAAGCAGATCTTTTCCATACAGCTGGCTTTGGGAGTAATTGCAAAGGTAAGACAAAAAGAGGTATTCCCTCTTCTCCCAGGATATAAGTGCATATGCAAATACATTCTCAAGTGCATATGCAAACACAGAACCTGAAAGAAGTTTTGAAGTACTTCAAGAGCAAGGGGTGATACCAAAAGTGTGAAATGCTGCAAGAGCACTGTCATGGAAACAGGTCATGTCTAGGTATGAAAATGCCACCTCCCTGTCTCCTAGGGCTGTACAGGTCCAAACAGGATAAATCACCTTTGGTTATGCAGTATCTGAGCTTTCAGTAGTATGTGGTGTTTATGTGGTGCTTCACAGATAAGTATGAGAGGGAAGCCTGCTGACAACAAACCAAGAACTGAAACCCCTGTCACGCACCAAAACCTGAGAGAGCAGAAGTACAGGTGCACATCAGTGGTGGAGATGTGGGAACAGTGGATTTTTGGCCTTATGGCTAACCATGAAAGGAGGATGAAAGGCAAATTGATAAAATAAGAGGGGAAAAAGACATTTATGGCAAGTCAAACCCAAGTATTTGCAGCTTCCCACCCAATACAGCTGTCACTGCACACCTCTAGCAAGACAAAATGTGAGCTTGACCACCCTGAGACAAGGGCTTCAGGAGGCTGAAGCAGATGAGGATAAAAACTGCTGCCTCAGACAGCATGACAGAGCTTGTACCTTTTGGGAGACTTGCAGTATTGGACACTATTTTTCAAGGACTGCTCAGTGGTGTTTGAAATGTATTACATTTGTCTGGCACACGGGGGAAAATATCCTCAAAGGTTTTAGCATTAATCAAGCCTGTATTAAAGTTACTGATGTGACAGGAGTTGGAAGCAAAGGTTTAAAGAAATCTAGATACTTGTTCAAGAAGAAATGAAATATAGAGCATTTTCAGGCATAAAGGCATCTTAAGCAATTTGTCTTCTCTACTTGGTATAAAGCACACATTTTCATTCTCCCCTCCTAATAAAACCAACAAATATACTTCTCCTTCAACAAACAGTGTATTTTACAGTATATACTAAATCTTTTTATTTTTTTTACCTCCTGAGTAGAGTATGAGGCTTTTATTTGAGTTTGATGTAAAGTACCCCAAGACACCTGCATTTAATCTGGGAGTATTCTCAGATGTTTTTTTATACTCTGCAAGAGAAGGCTGCAATCATGCAACTCAGATGTGACTACCAGTCTAAATCACTCACCAGGCCAAACTTGCTTTGAAAGCCCTTATCTATCATACGGACTTCTGTACTGAGTACAACTTGTGATTTAAAACAATGCAGCAAGTCAGGAAAAACCAACTGTGACCTGGACACTCTGTCAACATTCCACATGCACAGAGCTCCTGAAGACACTTACTACATGTGTAGATTATTGACTGCAATATAACAGAAAAATACCCAAAGGAGAATTAAAGGTACCATTAGCAGTCAAGTGATGCTAACGTGGAGCTCAGAGAAGGCTCATTTATCTAATGAGAAGCAGTTCCCAGTATAAACATAGTTAAGAGGTAATGATGAAAACTGAGGGTTTTATTCACCCACAAATATATCCAGAGAATTCCCAATATAAACTGGCATTTAATTAACCAAATTACCAAATGTAATGTTCCAGCTGAGCAAAGTACTTTAGCATATTCAGGATACTATAATACTACTTTAGTTTACAAAAGTTGGTGGGTGGGAAATGCTTCAAAGAGACAGAAAAGAAGTCAAATGTGATCCAATTTTCAGTTGAACAAATGTTTAAATACAACTGATTGAAAGCCCAAGAAGTTCTGACAAAAACTAGTTTAAATTCCTATAAATGGAATTACCTAAACATTGGAGATTGCTTTTCCCTTCTTCCACTTTTCTCCCCTTCTATCTCCATTCCCCCAATCTTCCCTTCTTAATTTCCCTTTCATTCCTCTGTTTCCAGTGAAAAAACAGCAAAGGGGAAAGTTGAAGACATTGATTTTATAAGACGATGCAGGAACTTTCAAAAATGCTTTTTCACAGTTGTTCTTCTTTTAGAGAAAATGCTATTTAACTGAGACCAAGATGATTATATATATATATATATATATATGTATGCATGTATGTATGCATATAACCATGACAGGCTTTTACTTCAAGGTTCTGCTAAAGCCAGGCATTAACACCCTTCTAACAAGGAAATCACCTCCAGCCTTTTAGGCTACTTTCAAGAGATGCCATTTAACTGGATTGCGCTAGAATGTCTGGAGAGCAGCTCGTTTCCCTTTGAAGAGCTTGTGGACAAAAGATGCAATCCTGCAGGTCATGATCTGCCTGCAGAGTTCCAAGAAAGGGTTGAGGAGAGCTGTGCAAACTGCAGCTGGACAAGAAACCCTGTTTTAGCAATAGCAATTCTATCATTTAAAGCAAACAAGTTTCTTGGATCCCGCTTTTACAGTTATTTGGCTTTCATACAAGCAGAACCAGACAGTGAAAGACAGGCACAGACAGGGAGATGCTGAGGTCCAGCAGATGGGCAACTCAGCTATTCTGGGGCCCGCTCACTACTTATTTCTGTCAGGCAGCACAGCAAAAGCAGCCCAGGCACTGCCAATAACACAGTTAATATCATCGGAGCCGTACTGTAAGGCAAACCCGGCAAGCAGAGGAAGGGGCACCAGGTCGGTGGCACAGTGTGCTTCTAGACCTGCACATGTGGATGTTGTACAAGGGAACGTCAGACCCCTGAAGAGAAATGCATGGTGACCCTGAGACAGCCATCGTGGGGAGCAGACAAACCTCAAGATGGTTCAGGCTTTTAGGGAAAGGGCATAACCAGTCTCAGCTGCTGAAGGCCAGAAGAGAAGAGGCAGTTTTGATCCAGCCTGGAGAAGGATGGTCCTACTTTCAACTGTATTTCATAAATACTTCTTTTCTCCTTCCTCTGAATGTTATCTTTGGGTAATTTAGAGTATGTTAATGATGTCTGGAATCCCTTTTTAACAGCACATCTCCTTCCGTTCACATCCAAGGAACAATACCATCCCCAAAAGAAGAAACAGATGTACCATCTAAAATACTTGTAAAGTTTCTACTGAGAACACATGAGTTTTAACTTGGCCAGACCCTGACAGAAGCATAGCTGTGCTACTGCAACAGTCTGGTCTGGACTCCCCCCCACACCATAAAAGCTTTCACATATAACAGAAAGCCTATAAAGCACCAAGGCAGGACAAATTTCTTTGTCTGTGTTACTCGGGCACTAACCATGTCCAGGATAAACTGTGCTGCTCTTTTGACGATTTTCATTTTCTCAAATCTGCTGGTTCAACCATGGGAACAGAAGGCAAGCAGATCTCTAGAAATGTCCATTGTTACTGTTCTTGTTCAGTGCCACTTCAGCAGGCACAGGTGACTAACTGAGACAGCATCTGTGAAATGCTGACCCCAGGAGAGTCAGTGGTAAAAAACGCAAGAGCCACCATTAGTCTTCCTCAGAATAGAACAAGAATACCAATGAAGTTTTATGATTTTATTTATCTCAGTGAAGTTCTCTTAAACTTATTACAATATAATATTGACAGAGGGAAGTGTCTAAACAGTATTTTTAAAACAAGGTAATATTTCAAAGTAGAAAATTTCATAAAAACAACACTAGAAAATAGTACCAGTTTTCACAGTGTACTGCAATCTGCAGAGACCACAGAACAGAGGAATATCCACAATATTAAAATAGAGTTCACATATTCTGCCCAGTTTTGACTTGACAGAAAGCATAAAAAATTTGCATAGGTAATAAATATATTCAGGTAAAACCTTTGAACCTGCAAAATGTTTCCCAATACAAATCAATCCAGGTTTTATAAGCCAAATCTTTTTTTCTTTTGTATGAGCAGCACTATACAACCTAAATTATTTTCCTCCTGTAATGGTCAAGTTTTCTAGAACAACAAGTTGTCCATTATCTTTGTAACACAGTGAAATAACCACCTGCTTTCCTGCATGTATTAACTTAAACTCATTCTGTACAGGTAGATTCTACCAGCCTCATACTGCTACTCTGTGAATCCTTCCTTTGGAAACACTCTGGCAGAAAAGATTGAAGAGCCTGTCTCCAGCTATTTTAGCCATATTCATGAATGTGGTATCAAAAGATGCAAAATAAAAGTTTTTAAATGAATTCCATACTTCACAGTATTATATTGTACTATTAATAGAAGAAAATATGGAAAAATTAATAATGAAAAAAGTTCTAAATTTGTAAATATAATTAATAAGATACCTGTCAATAAAACATGCAATTTATTACAGCAAATGAGATAAGTGCCGTAAGATTAGCATTCATTGTGCATCGAGTCCTCTCGAACTCTATCTTATTCAGGACATAGTGCACCACTTAATGTTGCATGGTGTGAGGCAATATATATCATTTTCATAGATGCAAAGGCTATATACTATGCCATTGATTAGGCTATAATAAATCCATACTGATTCCAACCTACTCAAATTCCTGTTGCTATACCCAAGGTCAGTGAGTGCCCTCAATGACAGATCCGGGCTTCTCTTGCCTTGAAATAAAGCTAATCTTGCTGTAAATTGCAATTAATAATACATATTGGATAAGACTTTTTTTCCACTCTCTGATTGCCTTATCACAGACGACATGAGTAAAACATTATTAGATGCACTATCACTACCAGATGGATGCAAACTACTGTGTTTCTTCCACTGTGCATCTAAAAACTTACTCTGAATTTAAGAGAAATTATGGGCACTCCCCACAGAATCCTCCAAAAAGTTTTATTACATTGAAGAATTTATACTCTGGAACTTCTCTCAGTTGTAATAATGTTCACTTGTACCTTCCTTGTAGCTTCTGTATCCTTTAATAATGGTGCAGTTAAATGCAAGTACCACCAGCATGCATAATACAGGATTGTAGCATCATTCTCTTCCCTGTTTAACTCCACTAATCTCACAATCTCACTCAAATAAAGCATACTCATACAAATCATGCCATTAGATTTTCTATATGCCACGTATAGATAAATGTTTATTATATTCAAGTAACATCTGCACTTTGCTAAAGATGCACCAGATTATTTCTAACACTAGATTCTGATCTCTGCTACACAGGTTTAAATCTAGAATGAGTCTTAAGCTGTCATTCTGGCAAGTGATAGCCTTCAACAGAACTGCACATCACAAACCAGCAAAGGATAATAAGCAGTTCTGTTTGTGAGAAAGTGGCTTCCTTAACTTCTAAAACAAAAACAAAAGCCTAAAATTTCTATCGTTCCCTAACATTGTCTCTCCCTCAACTCTTACCATAAAAATACCCAGGTGTGCGCTCTGCAGAGCTTCTGCAGCTTCTGCAGGTGCATCACATGACCCTTCTACAGAAAGCAGAATAGGTATGTCAGAAGAACTTTTATTCCTGTGCCACTTCATCTTTGTTCAGTCTTAGTAGGCTCCAAGAGTGAAGTTCCCAGAAAAACTGCTCTGCTCCCAGGTAATGCAGCTCTTCTGCACACAACAGTTAAATATGCTTTTCATTCCAGAAGTCCTTCTCTACCACTACAAAATGTCCTCTGCAATGATAGAAGTATTGTGCAAATGCTGAACACCTTCAATGGCAGTTTCAATTCATCCTTCCTTATGACCTTGCAAGAATGAATGAGACACTGGCTACACACAGGCACTAAGATCTCTCTCACTGACAGACTTTGGGGACACCGGGATTACTGGTTTGTGTACTTACACTGGCTGCCACACAATGCCCAGTGAGGTGTCCTCTGACAGGCTGCTTAGATTTTGCAGCTGAAAGCAAGAAAAACTACTGTTCTCTATTTGGAGCAGGAGAGCAGTTTGTCAAAAGCCTGAATCCTTGAGCATATCCTTGAAGACAAAAAGGATGATGGAAAGATAACTTCTGTTGTTAAGGATACAGTTATAATGTCACAAGTTAAATCAATGACCAGACAGAAGTCTTGCACTTGGGCTCATTCTATTACAGAAAATTACAGGAGGCCATTATACAGCAAAAACAGTGTAACAAACCCAAAACAAGACTAAAACACAGCAATGTACATATATTTAGTTATACATACTCAGGCAGACACATTAAAGTTATATTGTGCATATTTCTCCTTAGTAGGGTTACTTTAAGGCGGCCTGCAAGTGCATTGTTAATGTTCCTCTTCTGTAGTTACATCTGTGACACAAACATCTATCCTTTTGTAGGAATGCTGAAAGAAAGCTGAAAAGAGATGTGACAAGGCATGTCTTTTACTCCTAACAAAAAGAAATGAGAAAGGAGAGTGAAAAAGCTCTCCTCTTTGTAGAGGAGAAAGAATAAGATGGGATAAAACAGTCTATATAGTTTAGAAAAAGAAAGAATTAGCTTGATGGAAGAGTTGGAAGAAGATAAAAATTAGTGTCAATGAATACACCATTTCGTTGAATTAAATTACTGATTTGACAAAAAAAAAAGCCTTTTAAATGTAACTACCCGTTCGGCAAAATAAATAGACTTATGAATAATGGGGGTTTTTGGTCAGAAAATATTTTGCTGTTTAAAATAAATGGAATAAAATTTTGCTTAATTTTCAGAAGTCTGATTTTCAAGACATTCTTTTAATACTTGTTTCTTTTTGCCTATGTACTCTTCCTTGTTAGAAGAGACTTCCTTCCTTCTCATTCTGCAACTTTTCACTGGCAAAACTAAAAACAGAGAAAAACTTCCCTAAATTACTTAAATGCAGATTACTTCCAAATGAAATTAGAACAGTCATTAGTTCCACTGTTTTTGTTGCAAAAATATTCTATTTTTGACACAGTCCCTTTCCACAATATTAAGAATGTATAGTCCAGTGTTGCCACATTATCACCTCTATGAGGCATGTTTTCTCAATTTATGGAAAGCACAGCATTTTGTAAGATGCAGACAAATTAGCCTCAAAGTACATTTAGTCTTTTTATTAGCCTATTGCATGAAAAAAAGAAATGAAAGCAAGTTTCAATTATTTGGCTGTGCTGCTTTCAGTTACAGTGCTAAATGTTGTTTATCCTCAGCTGCAATTTTTTTTTTGTGGTCCAGAAATAATCAATTTTAAGAAACAGTTTTATTAAAATAAGGGAATTTGATCTGAATTCCACATTCCCCTGTCTGAAGATGGTAACAGAATTAAAATCTTGACTGAAAGTTCCTGTTTTCTTTAAACAGTGATCATTCAGTTAAGATTATATTTAAATATGTCTAAAATTGAGAGCATTTTGTGGGATAATATGCTCAAGTCAACACAGTATAGTGTCAAATATGTATAGAATCAGAGTAGAATCCAAATACAATTGAGACTCCAATTCCATGCTATGTTCACTGGGCAGAAATTAAGATGAAATCCATAAGATAGATATACTGGTTCCATGTTCATGAGTGATCTGGTTGATCCTTCCACGCACACAGTCAAGAGAAACTGATATCAATGTTCCATTATGTACTTCAAAAGATGCACGGAGGGACACACTGGTCCATACGCTTCCCTCTGGCACCTGACCTCCAATCTGCTGAGCAACTGCTGTGGGTTGCATGTGATCCATGGTCAACTGATTGAGTGTCACTTTGAGCACATTGCACGAATGGATTAGCTTTAAGTTAAATGCAATGCTGGCAACTCCCTTTTCAGTAAATATAAAATACTTCTGAGCAAGTTGTCCAGAAGAAACCAGCTGTATCTGTTTCTCATTGGATGAGACCTGGGTGAAATCCAGCAGTTTGTTTCTCACTGCTCCAGTAGGTAGACCTGTAACAGAAACTGTGGCTGATATAGCACTGGAAACCGCTGAAGGGATCCAGATGAGGCTGAACATACTAATTCCAGAACTATCTCCAAAATACCGAACATTGCACTGTGCAGGAGAAAGTATCTCAAAGCTAACCAGATCTCCAGCACCAACCTTTGTGGCCCCAGAAGCAGATATCGATGTGTCTCTGTAATTTACCCCAGATTTAAATACATTCATTAATTCTCTGTTGGTACCATTCCTATTGATATAAGAAATTAAGGAGAAGCCCTCCCGGACACACGTATGACCCATGGAATACAATGCTTGATGAAACACAAATTTGACAACACCAGTTTCAGTGAACTTTATAGCTCTACCGTCATGAGATAAGCTTAGCATATAAGGGTCAGAAACAGAAATTATTTTAAAGGTAGGTCGATAGTTGGTTTGGTAATGCATCGCTGTTGACATCTGTGCACTGAGTGCTACAGCACCTGTGTCGTGGGACAACCAAAACAAACTGAGTGGGGTATTAAGATCATAAATATTTAAGTCTTTGCTTTGATTGCAGAATTGATTAGGGCTCCTCAAATACACAGAAAGAGTTTGGCTGGGCTCCACTTCAGCAGCACTGCTTAAACTGGTGCTCTGGAAATACTTTCCTTCTGGCTGCTCTATCCGAACCCCACTCAGTTCATAGTCTTCTTCACTGCCATTAAGCTTTAAGGAAAGCTGCAAAAAGTTCCTGCAGTTGTGCTTTACTGCAAAATTTAGGTCAGTCCACAACAGACCATGTTGCCTGAATACCAGGCTGCTCTCTTCAGTGGACAGGATATCACAGGGAAGCTTTCCTTTTATCTTCAAGTTCAAGCCAGAGTAGACCTGAGAGACGCCAGACTTTACAGAGGGTAGAACAATGTTTGCAGCCCAAGACTCTGAGAGCTTGTTTTCACTGGCTGCTGAACAAACCGTGTCACTGACAGTAGAACAAGGCAGAGCCACCATTCCATCTTCACATTTTAAACACGCTTGGCATTCCTGCATTTCCTTATTAAAGAAATACTCCTCTCCACACATTCCCAAAGCTGCATCTTTCTCAGCAATTCCAAGGCATCGGAAACCACCTGTTCACAGGAAATGGATTATTTTTATTGTCATACATTTAAAATACTAAAAATAAGAACTCTATAGCTCCACATATCAAGTATCTTTGATATATATTTAATAATAAGCGAGAAAACAGAAGACAGTTATGATGTTAGATCACTTTATGCTATTAAAGGAACCTTGATAGATTACAGAGGAAATATTAGGCATAACTCACCTTGTTCAAGCCAAGCACAATGGTTTGGAGTGAAACAGAAGCTACATGGGGCAATTCTAACCAAAATCTGTAATGTATCGGATACAATGAAATTGCTTCAAAGACAGTCTCTTCCTTCTCTGATGCAAAAGGCACAGTGACTGGTACACTGAGCAGCTCCTTTCAACTAAGAGAGTTCCCCTAGACAGGGAGAAACGGGCACTGCCTGCCCAGCCATGCTACAGGGCAGCCCTGCTGTCACTTTGATTGCTAAAGCAGTGCTTTGCAACCCAAGTGACAAGGACCCCTGGCATTCACTCTGTATACAGTTAATAAAAAACCTGCAAGAGACAAATAGGAAAACCAATATGCAGTAGCCCATGCATTTAAAAAGTGGAAAACCACTGCCCTAAGACATAGGACACCAGTGGCTGTGATCAAGCTAAAGTGTGTTGTTAAATGGTACACTATGACCTCAGCGGATCAAAGAATGCACACCAAAACCCAGGTTTTAAAAACAGCCTGTAATTTTCTGTGGCAATTTTCCGAGAGCACCACCAGCTGCCAATGCTTCCACCTGGAGCAACCAGAACCCAAAACCTTTGTACGTGGAGATTTCAGGATCTGAATCAATACCCAAGATCTGAGGCATCCTAAAGAATACCCACCTGCAGTTTGTGCCTCAAAACTTAATCACTAATGCAGTCATTTATACTTTTTTACCACCATGATCAAAACTCAGTAATCATCTTTCCAATAGATCTTTTTAAATATCCTTTAGTATCTAGATCCTGTGTCATACACTTGCATTATTGTTTAGGTGGAAACTTCCTGTACCTTGGCTAGGATTTGCTCTAAGGCTGGGACTACAAGCATTTGTGTGGATTCCAATAATGGATGCTCCATTGCAAGCCCAGGGTGGAGGTGGCTATGCTACCTGCTGATGTAAACAGAAAAGCTCACCATGTTTGGCACAAACTGCAAGTACACATGAACCTGGCCACAGGGGAGGTCAGAATGTTGGCTAGAATTCACTTCTGATACTACATTATTCAGCAGAGAACACCAGACACAATGTATACAGGCTTCATATATTCACCCTCATATCACTTTGTCTGTTTACACTTCAATCACTTAAGTGATGATTCTGCACTAACACCGATACCTAGGACTACACAATTTATGATGTGAGAATATTCCTTCTAACATCAGGTACCGTTTTATCAAGAGTTCACTGCAGAACAGTATGATTTTTTCCATCTAAAAAAGTCAAGAGAAACATAATACTTTGTTCCTCTCTGAAAGTGTCTCATTTTCTTACGAGAAACAAAAGCCAAATAAATAAGATTACATTTTTTCAACTACAAACATTCTAGAGGGAATATAGAAAAAAGTCCCAGACAATCTTTCCCTTTGAAATCAGTTTTAACTATGATGTATTTGCCCACATGACATTTCTATCAGTAGCTCCACCATCACTGAGAAATACTGGATGAACTAAGTACACACCTACAGCTGGTTCACACAGCAGAGAAACATTTCACTAGTGCCTAGGAACACTTTTTATGCTATTTGTTTCTTACAAATATTTTAGTGTATATTTGGGTATTTACTAATATCATGTTTCACAAATCACATCATCTCTTGTGATGTCTATATGCACTAATTTGCTGTCTTATCTTTTATTATTTAGGTTAGATCTGAAGCAGGTGTTCCTCCTGTGTGTACTTCAAATAGGTGACTTCAAAGCAGCACACAGAGTGCTCCTTGCTGTGACCACTGTTGCAAGAGCAGCACCCTCCCCTTTGCCCAGAAGAGGTCCAGCAGCAAATGACAGCCAAACATCAGAAAACCAGCACAGCAGTATACTGGGACTGCTTCCTACTGCTCTTTATCACTTTACAACCTCTGCCACCTCTTCCTGACTCCTTGCTCTCAGCACTACTGCACCTGGTTTCACAGTGAGCAGTCCAGGTGTACTCAACCTGGCTTTGTGCAACTGAGTCTTTCTGCAGCACATGCCCCAGCCCTTGCCACTCATAGAGGCCAGGTAATTGCAAGGCAAATACTATGTAAGTATTTTTCTGCTGCTACTACTCACAACTGCCTGATGCAAAGATTACATTTGGGCAGACTAAGTCTTGGAATCCTTCTCTTTTTAAACCCTCTATGTCAGATTTGGATTATCACATATCAATATGGTTCATTACAAAACAGGACTATCTGGCAAGGCTTTCATTCCTCTTCCTTCTGCATTCCACAGGAAGTTCTACAGTAGGTCCTTTATTTTGCATGGCATTCCAGGAGGAGCGCCTTTGGTTGATTCCATTTGTTGGATAAACAATCTGACTACTCTCCAATGGTTGTCTAAAAAGGAAATGATGCACCAAACCCTATTTTCACTGATTACATACCCCTAACTGTTATTGAATGTCCAATGACTTAATGACTAGCCTTTAATCAAATAAATCAACAATTCTCATCCCACATAGAAGTGAGAAAAAGCAGCAGGGGAAGAAGGCATGCTATAGAGGAAAGTGGAAGAGTGAAGAAAGAGAGGCTCCTAGTTACATGATTCTTTACTGTTATTTACTCTGTCTCCCCTCACACTGCATATTGAACAAGAGTTGCTACAGATGCAACAACCTTTGCATCTTGAGAAACCACATTCAACATCTGGAACTCATATGTCACATCACATCCCCTCCTTCCCTTCTTTGCCCAAAACAGACATTCTGTTTCAGCCTTTCTTTTGACACGTTAATCGCACTTGTGTAAGATAATGAGTTACCATGAACAGACAGGCTGAAAGTCCTCTCCAACAAAAAATAATAGGAACACTCTCTCTCCATGACAGATGGAAACAACATTGACAGGATGTCGATTCCTGTCCAGGCGATGGGTAATAACTTTCTTTCACATAGCTACACACCACCATTAAAAGTGGGAGAAGAGGAAGAGAGGGAAGATTCCTTTTCTTCCAAATACATTGCTACTGCCTTTCTGTGGTCTGACACACCATCACTAGCCATCTGTTTCTTGGCAGTGTTCTGCCCTCACTTACATTGTGCAGACCCTTTTTTGGCCTGGTTCCCCTCCACGGAACCCACTGAATCAATTCATTACCGCCTTCCTTCTTCCAAGCCACAGACTAGAGCAACACCAAATTACTACCACATTGGTGGCTCTCCTTTCCTAGGGCTGAGGCCTTGTGGGCTTCCATCTAACAAAACACAAACGGGAGCAAACACAATGTCTCATTAAAGACAAGACAAAGCCTTACACCTTTCCGATGTTCTGACTCAAATTTTGTGCTTTAAACTGTCTTGCCTCCAACTGTCCACCTCTAAGATTCTCCAAAAATGTCTTTCCTCTTCTTTTTTAAGACTGACAGTACCTCGTGTGCAGCATTTATCACATAAGGTGACACTAAGTGCTCTCTTCCTCAAATAATTTCCAGTTTGCTGCAGTGTTTGTAGTAACAGCATCCAAACCAACATCAACCAGTTCCTGTCCAGAGGACGCAAGGGCAAAGTAAGAAAATCCACACCCTATTTTAATCCCTTCCTAGGCTCCCACATTTTTCTCCACCAGTGACTGGGTAAAAAAGGCACAAAATCACTCACAATCAGCTGAAAACAGCCCTTGCCCCTCAAAGAGGCCACCCTTTCCTTACAAGTCTAGAAGCCTAGAGGAGGAAAAACATAGCATCTAATTAGCCCTTCCTGGGTTATTTGACTGTGAGATGCAGGTACAGGTCACAACTGGAAAAATGCTCTGCTTGATCACAGAGTTCCTTTCAAGGCTTTTTGGATGACCAAAAATTAGACCAATATAAAGAAACTTAGTACCTGGATGAAATTTGCTCAGTATGTCTATTAATTTTTCTCTTTTGTGTCTGACTGCCATGAGAATGTAATGAAATAATGAAGTCTGCAGTGCAAAACACCAGACAGATTTGTCCTTAAATGTCTCAAAAACTTCCCCAAAGTGTTCCCAAATAATGGAAACTGTTGATCTTTCCTCAGTATTTGACAATATTGTTGCTAAGGAGAAGAAGATTAATGGAGGGAGGTCTTATTAGAGTCTTCATTGGATCAAATTAGTGGACCAGAAGGAAAATGCCAACTATTTTTCTCCAATAGGAATAATATATTTGATTTGGGCCTTATTTGCACCAGCATAAACAAAAAGAAAGTCTAGTCGTAAGAGAGAATTAAAAACAAAGCATATGAACCCCCACGAAAATAAGGCAAAAGGCACCATCCAATGCCTCTAAGGGATATTGATGTCCTAAATAGCCCATTGTCCACAAGAACTGCTATCAATTTATAGATTATTGTTTTTTAACCCCTTTGATTCCAGCAAGCTGTGCTGGATTCACTAACATACAAGCCTGAGTCCTTATCTATCTGGCCTGTTCCTGAAGATCTAATTATCCTCGTTCTTTAATTATCAGAGAATATAACTTACCTGGAGTATTGAGGCATTTTATCCTCTCACCACAAATGCTTGGAGATTCAGTGCACTCATCTCTGTCCTGTAAATTACAAGAATTATACTCAAACAGTTTAACATGACAACTTAAATTTGAAACAGGTATTTCAGGCTCCGTGACGTCCATCTGTCTGTAATAGGTGTATGTAGGGGTGGAGAACGGGTTGATCCCATAAGCATGTTAAGGCAGGACAATTTTGATTTGGATTTGTTACCTGTTTTAACCAGGTATCCAAAAGCACAGTGTGATGCCACAGAAAGCAAGCAGTGTGCAGATGAGCTGAACAGAGGGGTTGCACATGTGACACTTGTTATGATGCACATCCCCAAGAGTGGTGCATCAATCAATTGATCTTAAGGGCATTGCAATAATCAAGACACTGTTAGGAAAGGCTTTTAAGGACATTTTGTCTGTGAGGAAGCTGCTAATCAAAACACACATGAAAAGCAAATTAGAAAGTAATATTCCCTGTCAACAAGCCCTCCTTTCACCCTACAGCAGGCAAAGGGGAAAGAAAAACAGCCTACATTTGCATTTAAATGCTAGCATTAAAGAAAATTGAGGCTAGCAGAGAAGGAACTGGACAGACACATTCAGGTTCTCAGTATCTCATCCAGCTGGTCAGGCTCATGCTAAACTAAGAACTGGGGGCAACACTTAGCAAAGAAGATACTGCTTTAAATATCAAGTTGCCCATATATCTTAGAACTCCTAAATGACAGAAAGCAAACAAAAAACATCTTATTTTGCTTGCACGCTAGTTTTGTGTTGGGTGATAAAATGTATTTTATAATAAAATGTATTTAACAATGCAAGTATCCATGTTTTATATTTGTGTATTTGTATGTTATGTTTAAGAAGGAACTAGCTCTTACATTTGTTTTATCTGACAATTTCTGTTTCCAAACTTCGAAAGAAATGTCTGACTTATGCTTAATATAGCTTTCCTGTGCTTTTCAGAGATGTCTAGAAGCTCCTGTAGGCTGTAATGGAAGTAAATAAACAAATTTAGCATGCATAAGTCCAAATGTTTTAGGATGTCTTTTCCTACTATGATGAAAAGAATCAAAGTCCTGCCTGCTGTCAGGTTTGGGAAAGTGTCACACTCAACAGGCACAAACCAGTGCCTCATTTAGAACACTAAACACTAAAGACAAACACACAAAAAAACCTTCTGCATAGACTCATTCGGTAAAACACATGATTCAAACTGGATTTCTCTAGCTCTCCAAGTAGTTATTTCCAGAATGTTATCCCAGTATGTCCAACACAACACTTCATAAGCAATAACTGAAAGACACAGAATTATGTTTCACCTGGCAAATCCGATCAGAGTTTGCAGAACACTCAGCCATTTGGAAAAAACCAGCAGGACACAATGTGCACTTTTCACATTGTGAAGGTGTCTTTTGGAAATTGCAAAATTCGTCACTTTCACAAAGGCCACAGTCCAGCAAAGACTCCCCAACGTTAATCACTTTTGCATCCACTTCTACTTTGTGCACAGAGTATGACTTCTGGAGATGATTTCTGACCTGGTTCTGAAGTCCATGAAGATGACTTTCAAAATAATTTTGAATATCTTCTTGCAAACTCTGAAATGACATTTGTTTCACTGTATCAAAAAGCATGCCATACTGAACTTTGATCAGATCCATTTGCTCATACATTTTTCTTTGCTGTTCAAGAATCTCCCGTTGCTGGCTAACCAACACGTGCTGCTGTTCAGCAAGTTTTTGCTGCAAATCAACAATGATCTGCTGTTGGCTTTTTAGCATTTCAGTGAATTTCTCATGCCCTTTCGCAAGGTGCAGTTGTAGTATTAGGGCATCTTCAGATGGAACTTCATTTTCTCCTGAAATACAAATGATCTATTATTGTCCAAGCCTGCTGTATTATCTCTTCAAAAGCATTCAAATTTTAGCAAATTAATGAAAAGTCTCACTAAATTCAAGTCATCATTATAAGGTCAGTTCCTTTACTGTCTTTGTAGCTCCTTTATGGAACCACAAGGTTTTCCATTTCACAAGCAGCTTATGAAATCATCATCTGCCCCTGCTTCACAGTATAAATTAATCACCACATCAGTAACAGATTAATCATTCCTATGTACATGTTCAAACAAAGTAAAGAGTAAATGGCCAATTTTCGCTGTAGAAGTGATAAAATGAAGTGATAAAACTCGCTGCAAATACTAAGCTATTAAGGGTAGTAAAAGTTAGGGTCAATTGCAAAGAGCTGCAAAAGGAGTCTATGATACTGAGCAGCAGTAATAAAATGACAAAAAAGAAGTTCAGAGGTGATAAAGGTGAATTGTGGTTCTCACTGAGAAAAAAAAATCCAAGTTTTTTTAGATCAAATCTCATACTTGTAGATTATTATTACTCCTTGAAAATGGTCTTGAAGTAATATATCTAGATATCGATGGGCTACAGAGATATGTAATCCTCAGTTCAGTGCCCAACAGAGTTCAAAAAGGCAAATAAAATGCTAGGACTATTTAGAAGAAGAAGAAGATAAAACAGAAGATAATATATCATTATGACATTACATTAATCAATAGAGCATCTGAATACAGAATGCAGTCCTGGTTCCCCACCTCAAGAAGGAGTATAGAAGAACTCACAAGTTCACAAAAAGGGCAGCAAGAAAAATCTAACATATGATACTGCTGCAATATGAGAAAGTAGGTAAGACTTTTCAGGATCAAAGATCAGGAAAAAAAAAAACAACTGTGCTATATTACAGGTATCCTAGAGGAAGTAAATGTGGAAAGACTCTTCCATCTTTCTTCCAATTAAAGGACATTAAATGAAGGCAGCAGTTCCATACACACTAAAACTTCAAAAATAAAATCAATTTGGGACTTAAAGATAGACATCAATCAGATTCAGGAAATCTAAGCAACAAAGCTGTTGGAGCTGGGAAAATGATCTACGAAAATATTATGACATACTTTTCTACAGTATCTGCTGCTGAACACTGCCAGAGAGAATCCTCAATCCATATAATCACTCATCTGTTCTTAAGAAGCAATGATTTTTATTCTTACAAGCATAGAACATGAAGGATGACACAATTACCAAGGACCATATCCAGTTCTCATTTACAGTTCCCAAAATATTTTGCTGTTTGGTTAGTTTTACTCACAGCACAAGGCATACATTAATTTCTATTTTTCAGCATTAACTTAAATATTAGGGTAGTTTGTAGTATACTGGATTTGAGAAAACAAAGACCAGGATGAGAAAACAAAACTCAGTTTCCGTGCATTCCTTCTTTTGGGATGCCAGTCTTTCATCTAAAGTAAGGTTGCACTCATGGTGCTGCTGAGAAATAGCAGGGACAATGGGCTCATCTGATGTGAAATGAGACTACAAGCCTGCACTCCAGCATCTTCACCTGGCCAAAATAAGTGGTGGTTTAGTTACACCTGGCAGGAGTTTTCCAGACAGCAGGTTTGTGTAACCCCTGCAGATGGGCTGTGCTGGCTGTGACAAGCAGCTGCATCATGCACATGAGCCTGCAAACATGGATATCATGCTGGGAATCAGCTTGAGTCCCTGGTACTGGCCTGTACCTTGGAGGGCTGGCATCAGGCACGGCCTTCAGCAAGCATCTGAGTAGACTGCACCTCATAAGAATGGGGCTTTTTAACAGGCTGAATGACAGACTACTCAGTTCACCAAAACAGTTTTCTCCAGCAGGTTAACTAGAGCAGGGATATTTTAATTACTAAAGAATCACTGTAAATCTACTCAGGCACTGTCACAAAGCTGGCAGACATAGACTGGGGTGGGCCACCCAGTCTCCACCTGTGCACAGTGCATTAATGCAGGCAGAAAAATGACCTTTGGGTCACCCACACAGTATATTCCAGCTCCCCCGCTGTCTGAGGAGAGGTCAATGGCAAAGGAACATCCATTCAGCTGGTATTAGTGATGTGCTGAAATGGTACCTTGAAAGAAATGTTCCTCTAAAAACACAGAAAGACAGGAACAGTCACTGACCTGTCGCTTGAATCACTGAATAATGGCTCGCGTTCGAAGAGTTCATCTTCCAATGATAGATGGACTTAAGAGTTCATCCAGTTCCAATGCCCCTGCCATGGGCAGGGACACCCTGCATTAGACCAGGTTGCTCAGAGAACCATCCAACCTAGCCCTGAACACTTCCAGGAGTGGGGCATTCACGAATTCTCTGGACCTATTCAGTGCCTCACCACCCTCACAGTAAAGAATTGCTTCCTAATATCTTACCTACACCTACTCTCTTTTAAGTTGGAAGCCATTCCCCCTCATCATGGACATTATACCTGTTTGAGTTGCAGCTCTCCCCAGACAATTGTCAATGCATTTCTCCAAATCAGACATCTGATTATCACATTATTTGCTCTGTTTGTTTCAGTAGACAAGCCATGCTGGAATTGCTATACAAACCATGCTCATTTGCAAGATTTGACTCCAGCTGCCAGTGGGGCATTCCTCTGCACTACTGTAGGAAACCCACTGACCTACGTTCAAAAGGTCTCAGGGAAACACAGAGAATGTTAGAGGTTGCAAGTTGAGCAGAATGCTGGATGCCTGCCTATACACTGGCTTGAAGGAAACCAAAGACAATTAGCGTGCCTTATTTTTTGTTCCTGATGCCAAATACATGGAATTTCTGTTAGATGTTGATGAATTCAGTATGCTGAATTCTGTGCAGTATTCTTCCACTCCTAGGAGAGAAAGCTGCCTTATGAAGGTCTGGGTTGGGTCCTGTCTTTGGAATGGGCAAAATGTATTTACGTCCTCTGTCCAGACTGGACAAAAGCATGTCTACAGCAAGACTCATTCACACCAACTGCAGCAGAGGACACAAGGCAGTAGCAGTACGAGAGAATTTCTGAGGGTGCAGTGGTCCTCATCTAAAAACTCACATAGAAGCTTGTGTGTTATCAGAGGTTTGTTCGCTGTGTGTTCCGTGTCCACAGTGCCTTCCTTGAGATTACATGGTTTAGTGGGAAGTGTTGTACACTGCTTTCTCTCCAATATATTGCACATTTCTCTCTGCCACAGGAAGATGAATGCACAAATCCATGATCACCACTGCCCATAAACCATTCTTGATGCATTCAAGGATTTTGTCAAGGGCAACTTCTAACCATACTTCTCTTCCTCCGAGACTTCACCCAGCATCAGGCCTGCAAAGAGCATAAAATTGAAAGAGCAAACTCTGAGTCTCTGAACATCTTCGCCCTCTGACCCTTTAGCTTTAATTCCTCTGACCCACATCAGAGGGGACAAAGGATCCAAACCTAAGGCCCCGGAGATGAGAGGTGCATGTAACTCACTACATGTTAGCTGTAACCGCTGATGGTATTAGAGACTGGGCAGCACAGACTGACCACAGACAGCCAAAGAATAAGATAAGGTTTGGAGAAAGAGGTTATGCTGGATGTTCTTTGTAAGACTTGTATGGGGATACAACATTTCTGTTTTCAGCACCATCCAAAAGTATTACTCTTTTCTGTACAAGCAGAATGCTCTTGCTATTTGCCAAGGCTTGTATAACACAGAGAAGGAGTTTGGTATGGACAAAGAAAATGCAAATATCCTGGGTTCTTTGGAAAAACAGAGGCATGGCATTTATGATGATGGTACGAAGAAGAGTATGCACAGAAGCAGAGAAAAGGGAGGTTAACCATACTGACTTGTTTTCTGTCCACCTTTGGTCACTGAGCATACAGAGGTTTTCCAAGACATCTGGGAAGAGTTTCAGGCAAGATGATGGTAGACAGTGTCACTGCATTATGCACAGGGGAGCTTAAATGTCAGTCCTGGGGCTGGAATCACAAAGTGCAGAAGTCTCCTTTGGAGGAGATGTCACTTCACTAGGTAGACCTTGATAACCTGTAGGCTTAGCATGTGCTCTGGTGTCTGAAGCAGCCACGGAACCCATCTGCCATGCAAATGTGACAAAGCTTAAATTACCTTCTTCGTGCTTTTCATTAGCTTTTAACATCAATGGGAAATAAATCAACCTTCCTAATATATTTGCTATCTTTCAGACAAGGCATTAAACCAGAATCAAAACTGTTTCATGGTTATTAAAGACCTGTTGGTGCTCTTCATGTCGGTAAATCCACAAATCCGTGACCATTAGAGACACCTTCTGCTGACCTATGAGTATAACCACGGATGTACTTGGCTTCCTACAGGGATACCGAATTCACCAGAGCTGTGCTTGTCAATGGATAGGCAAGTGCTCTGAACAATGCACTGCAAGAGACAATTTACCTTTTTTTCCCCCTGGCTATTACAGAGAGACAGTTTAGCACCAAGAGCAGGTTTCTTACCAATGGCACCAGTCTGGGTATGGAACCCACCCCACGGAAGCCTTTTTTGAGGTTGTTATAAATTAAGAATACCAGAAGTACCGGACTGTGAAGAGAGAGACTTAAAGTTGTTTAAAAACTGCACTAAAGAAGATTCTGACACATTTACTCAGCTCTAGTTCTCCTAGGTGCAAGTGTTTAAGGAGGGGAGATGAAGGGGAGCAGAGAGAGGATCCACGGCAGCAATTCCCTCACAAGGTGTGAAGACCAGTGCTGGATTTTCTTCCTAACTCTCCCAAAACAAGGAGCTCTGGTGCAGTCGCTCAGGTGCCTCGGCGTCCGGGCTCTCAGAGGTGCTGAAGCCCCTTGGCCCAGCAGACACCTGCCCAGCACCCTGCGGCTGCGGCTCTCCGTGACCACACTGAGCCCCCGCGGGCTGCAGGAACCCTACGTGCCGCGGAAGGGCGGTGGTGGTGTGGGGTGCAGGGTGTGCCCTCCCGCCCCCGGCTCCCTCATGCCGCCCCGCACCTGGCTTGACGTCGCAGGTGAGCTGCACCCCCGGGGCGCCGCCGCCTCGCTCGGGAGCGCCGTGGGCAAAGTCGTCCCCCGCGAACTGGGCGGCTCTGTCGGCGGCGCGCAGCAGGGCGGGCTCGGGGCAGCCCTCGGCGGGGGCGGCGCAGCCCGGGCCGCGGGGCCGCGGGCGCAGGCGGGGCGGCAGCAGGCGGCACTCCAGGCCCTGGCAGTCGCGGTGGGTGGCGTTGGCGGCGCAGTCCCCGCCGGGGCAGGCGGGCAGCGGGGCGGCGGGCGCTGCCTTGCCCTGCGACGGCCGCAGCGGCGCGGCGCTGTGCAGGAAGGAGCGCGCCGGGCGCCCGGCCCGGCCGCCGCAGCGGGGTCCGCGGCAGGGCGGCGGGGGCGCGGAGCCGCCCTCGCACGGGGGTGCGCGGCAGGGCTCGGCTGAGCCGCCCCCCGCGCCCAGCAGCGAGAGGCAGACGCCGAGCCAGCAGCGCGCCCACCACAGCCGTCTCCCCGGCATCTCTGGCCGCGCCTGCAAGAGAAGAGAGGCCGCGGCGGGTCAGGGCATATGCCCCTCTCCTTCCCCTCTAGCCCGGGGTGCGCAGAGCTGCGGAACCCCGCCCCGCCCCACCCCCACCCCTCTCTCCCTCCGGTGTGCAGGCACCGTCACATCATCCCAAATCCAGAAAAAACTTTTCACCCCCGTCCCGTCCCTCCCCGGAGTCTCCCGGCGTAACCTGCGGAAGGTGCGGGGCGGCGCCCGAAGCAAGTGCGGCCTCGGGGCTGTGCTCCTCGGAGCGGGGGACCAACCTCCTCCTAAAGCTGGAGGGGAATGGAAATGTGCAACATTCCGGGGGCTTCGTTAGCATCAGATTTCCCAAGCGCCTCCCTTTAACTCCTTCGCTGCTCCAGCCCCTGCCGGCCGCCCGGGGTGGCGGTGGGACGGAGGCGGGTGCTGCCACGCGGCTCCCGCCGGCTCCCGCTTTCCCGCCGGCGTTTCTTGGCTGTGTTATCCCGCGACGCCCAGACAAGGATATGGACATGTCTTAAAAGGCTGACTTTTGTTTCGAGGGGTTTTACTCAGCCTCAGGAAAAAAAAAAAAAAAAAAAAAAAAAGGAAAATAGGAATAAAACCCCAAAAGCCAAACAACCAAAACCTCAAACCCAACAGAAGTAAAGTACACGCGCGACGCAGTTTTCGATAAAGAAAATTTCACGCGGCTGAAAAAGTTATGGAGAGTTTGGATTTCTTGGTTCCCACTTCGATCGTCAAGAGCCTCCATCAAAGATAACCACGACCGCAGCTGCCGTTTTCTCGGAGGCTACCGAGGGCCGCAGCAGAACCCAAGCGAAGGACCGGTTTTGAACAGAGGCCATGTGTGCGTTTGTCTCTCATGTCTCTCATGTCTCTCATGTCTCTCATGTCTCTCATGCCCGTGTGCGTTTGCTTTCTGATAAAGCAGCTTCCCCGGACCGTTTCTGGCAGCGCTCACACCGAGGTGTGAGGATCAGCATACCTTTCAAGTGCTCCGAGGCGTGAATAACTCCCCGCAGCAGGAGCCACCTCGCTTATCTAATCTCTTCCACATGCTACCGCGGGAAAGCGACACCAAGTATGTGTCCAGTTCAGCACTAACTGCGACGGCGCTTTGGGAAGTCGGCCGGCACAGATACAATAGCTATATGAACAGAAGAATTACAGAAAATTCTATTTATTGATTCATTAGCTTCAGCTTCCTTCCATCCACGGGCTCACACACATGTAAATCCACACATGTAAATCCTCTTCAGAGTATCTTTGCAATGCTCTCACACAGTCCCTTTGCCATCGCTTATACAGGAAAGAGAAGAAACAGCATTGTTTTGTTAGTTGGTTGATGTGTTTCAGGTTTTTTTTTTCCCCTACAAATACTGTTTCAAATAACGTTTGAAACTTCTTGGGAATCTCCTTTGTTGTTGGTTTGGGTTTTTTTTGTTTTGTTTTGTTTTTGTTGTTTGTTTGTTTTTAATTCAGGTGGATTTATTTACTGTTTGCCTTGCTACTGGAAAAGCATACCAAATACATCACTTGCAAACTGGCTCGCCATTTTTGACCAAGCATTACTTATTTTGAAAACACTGGCTTGTCAAAACTGAAATGCCCTGTGCAGCAGCAGTAGTGAAGGCTCCAACACACAGGGGTTGTAGCCCCCGCTGAATTCTGCAGGGCTGGTGACCTCCCAGGTTCCAGAACACCTGCCTGGGACAGGAGTACCTGTCAGCTCTGCCAGACCAGCTCTTACATGAAATGCCCAACAGCTCCTTGACTCTTTGCCTTGACCTTCAACAGAAGTAGAATTCCAGGGTCAAGTGCTCCTGAGAGAGCCTATGTTTTCCTATGGCTTCCAGTAGTTCTATAAAAAGGCATAGATTAAATGGAGATAAACCTCCACAGTTTGTCCCTCTGGAGAATCCACAGCCCAGCTGTGGTAGTATGGAGCTCTGCATGAGCTAATTTTTTTCTTCTAAATGAATACCTGTGTTTTTTTCTCTAGTTCCTTGATAGGTTTTCCAGCCAGTACATTACTACCACTGCTGTATCATTTTAGGGATCTGTGCCAGTGCATATAAAGCTAACTAAGATATAAACTCATCTTTGGATCATCTTCAGAAATGCCATAAGAAAGGCTATAGAGCTGGGGATGATTCCCAGAGTGGCTACATCTTCAGGCTAATAATTCCTGAAATTACATGAGACATGATGTTCTCAGACACTACACAGAGCAAAAGCAACTGTCCTGAATTTAAGCTCTTTATGTACCAATGTGAAAAATAAGAATAGAATTTACCTTCAAACCTGAGCCTTAATAACAATTTTTTTCTGGAAAAAAAAAAAGCTTTTAGATAGGCAAATATATCAGTAATAGTACCAACAAGAGTATTGATTCACACATTTGACTTTGGAAATGTCTGTAACAGAATGCAGCTGGGAGAAATGCTGCCATTGGTGTGACAAGTAGCATAAATACATGGATGCCATCCCTTAATGATTGAAAAGCTGTGCATCAATTAAATGGAGGGGGTGCCCCATGTAAAAAAGCATGTTCTGCTGATGTCTAGTATAGGGTGTATCAGCTATATGACACTATTTGTGGGTACTGTCTATGGGTGCATAGGTACCAGAATCACCCAGCAAACCTGCTGAGCATCCAAACTGAAGTCAGTGAATTGTTTGCAAACACACATAAAGCTGTACCTATTGTACTCTTGCTTTCCTTCCCTGTGTGGGCACTGTGTAAGGAGGGAGAGTCCCTACTTCACAACTTTGAAAGATGGTTTGGAGCAATGCTTTTGTTTTTCATGGCATTTTTCAGATTGCCTGTGTTTGCTGGCACAAAAGGAGCGGCTCAGATCAAAGAAGTAAGTAAGGGGCTCCTACATCTACACTATTTGCAGTTTGGGGAATGTTCTTCAGACCGGGCAATAATTAAAATTCATACAGAACTGGTTTGTACAGCTACAGCCCCGGTCAGGCACTGGTACCTGTTTGGTGTCTGTCCAGAAGATAGCACATCCTGTTAGATTCCCCCAAAAAGCACCCTCTTCAAGTGCCAAAACTGAATGTGATAGGCAAGAAAGACTGGGGTAATTGCTGCAAAACAGCCCTGCTGCTCTGAACCAGCACACAAACCCAGAAAGAACCCAAAACAGACTTACTTAGCCCCCCCTTCAAGTAGGCGCAGCAGCTCTGTCGCTCCCCGTGCAGCGGGGGCGGGCTTTGGCCGTTTGGAAATCCGTCTTACCGAGGCCAGCGGGGCCCTTGAGGGAGCGCCCGGTCTCCCGCAGCCTGCGGAGCGCCTGGGGCGCTCCCGGGGCGGGGCGGCAGAGGGCAGCAGGGCCCCGCGCCTGCCCGCCGGACACGGCCCGGCCTGGCCCTGTCCCCGCCCTGTCCCCGACCCTGGCGCCGTCCCCATCCCGTCCTGGCCGGCCGCCGTGCCGGGCGGGGAGCTCGCCTCGCTCGCACTGCCCCGCCGCTCCCTGTGGCGCTTCTCGAGGGGAGACCCCGGGAGGATGCACCGCATCCTTAAAGGCCACTGGCTTTGACCAAACCTCAGCGGCACATTTTCTCTGCTTGTTTCTTTGTTGAGGCAGCTGAATGAAGTAAAATGTTCTTTCTCGTGCGCTCTGTGCATGGGCCAGTTTTTTTGAAATGTCCGGACAACCTGCAGTAAGCATTTTTGAATAACGTTTGGAGTTGGATGATATTTTGCAATATGGATGACAAAGAATATCCAAGCATACATACATAACACATTTGCTCAACGTGATTTCTTTTTCTTAAATTTCTAGTTAAACTATACAGCATTTTTGGAAAAAGTCCCTGCCAGGTACCAAAATCTAGACCCCACATTATTTTCCCGCTTTTCACAATCTTTTACAATAGCAATATTGAACAATTATTTGATCCTGCAGGCCTTACAGACATGCTTAACTTAGCAATCTGAATTAATACTACATCCAGCAGCAGTGCTTACAGTGCATACTTTTCTCTAATCAAAACCCAAACCAGAACAAAATTAATATTTTTTTGTCTGGTTGTTTTCAATTATTTATTTTTTACAATACTTTTTTTAGGCTAAAATTCCAAGTATTGCTGTCATTTTTAGTAAATGTTGATTCCCAAAGAAGATTAATAGTTAAATAAATACTTATGCCAGATGAAAAACATGGGAGTAGTTTTGAGTTTTGCCATTAAAGCTAATAGGATTTTTGCACAAGCATTAGCTAAGAAAGAAAAAGAAACTAAGGAGAAACAAATCCTGCCAGAATGTATCTAACTTGCTATCAGGCAGCATTTGAAACACTCTTATTTTGCTCAATGCCTTGTATCCTTCACTGTTTTTCAGAACATTACCAAATTTAAAACCCAAGGTGTTTTCAAGTATTTTCAGAACTGCTAAATTTCCTGTTTAAAAATTCTTTTAAATGTCCACTAATCTTCAGCCCCCTGTTTCTATGCTGGATTTCAAGAAATTAATTCTATACATTGTAAACAGATTCATAATCAAAGTATAGATGAACTAATAATAGTTGAACTGGTAATAGTGCATGTCAAGGGATTGACAAGTTTTGCCTAAAATAGCCATTACAAACAGTTTGCAATACAAAATGGATAGACCTCAAACTTTTATTCCTTCCTTCCTTGAATGATTTCATGTCATGCAAAATGGCATGCAATGATATGTGATGACTAATTTGCCTGCAACTATACCTTAGATGACTGAACAGCTGGATGAACAGAGCAGAGAGCCATGTCACTGACGTACTTCTGTCTGCTATGTCCTCCATCAAGAACTAGCATCAGATCTCACAAGATAGCAGCCTCCCTTAGATGTCTAGACTGTCATCCCTTTACTGGTAACAGTTTACCATTTAATTGGCATGGGGAAAGAAATGGAAACTCACAGCTGTCCAAAAGGAGAAGAGGTAGAAACTCTGCTCAATAATGATAATACTAAAACAACCCCCCCTCTCCCACTAGATTTCAGGGTTTCATGAAAACAATAGAAAAGGGAAACAATATAGTTCAAGGGACATACTTTATTGTTGTTAAGTTAAACCCAAGAATAAGTTGTTACCTTGGCATATGGATACTGAGAACTGGAAAAAAGAAGAGCTATTCTCTGTGAGAAGATCAATGCCAAAGTGTCACCCTGTTCTTTTAAAAGTTTTCTATGCCTTCTAATGTTTACATATTTCTACTGGAGTTTCTCATGCACTGTCATGTAAATAATGATTGTTTTACATTCTTCTTTGTAGAAGGAGAGAATTGATGGACTGTTGGTTTGACCAGAGTGGTTGGAGAAGTAACAATTTCATCCTCCAATCCACTGTCACTTTTAGAATTCTATATATTGTGAGGTCAGAAATAAAACTTCCTCCTTTCCTTCTTTTGCATCTTGAGTGAATGTATGAGTTATTTCGTGTCATAGTGCAACACCGAAGAGCTCAGCTAACACATATTGTCAGTCGCTACTTGCACAGAAGCAGCAGCAACAGTTCTGCAGTGTAGCTACAAATAAATGAAGAATCTCCTTTTCTAAGTAAGTCTGGGAATGACCTGTTATCCAACCAATTTTAGGGAATCACCTGAAATAATTTTTGTGAATGTTCATAAAAAAAAGCAGATCAAATTAGTTTAGTAGTACAGGTTTAGTATTTAGTGGCTTCTACATCTATGGTCAAAATAGTACAAATATAGGAAATACAAATATTTTTCTCCAGTTGCTGAGAGAAAACTAGATCCTTTTCACAATGTAGTTCTTAATTGTACTAAAACTGAGGAGGAGAATGCATACACCACAGCTTGAAACTAATAGCATTTCATTGTTTCCATGGCCCAGTGTAGTTCCTCTGCAAAACAGTCTGCTGCCTCATATCAGTGTGTCAACGTGCTGCACACTGGCTCACGGGGCTGCACACAGCTCTGCAGACCTGCTCTGTGCTGCAACTGTTTCCTCCAAGTGAGCTGTATCTGCCCTGTGGATAAGCCTTCAGGCTCTCAGACTTTACATAATCTAGGATTTTACAGCTGGAGTGTACTATGAATACTTTGAATTGGTCAGGGCTCAGACTTTGCATTTTCTGAGAAATCATTTCAGTTTGAAATTTTAATTTGTCCCACTTTAGAAAGAAAACTGTTTAAACATTTCCTAGGAAATGGACATTCTGCTAACAATGTTATTTAGGAAGCAAGGATCCACAGCATTTCCAAAAAGCAGCTATTTTTTCCAAGAGCAGTGGAGCCCTGAATACCAGGAGGTCCTTGTATTCCTGGATCCCGGAGACAAGGAAGAGGCCATCACACAGGAGTAGATCTGACTGAATGGAAAACTGGCAGCTGACTTGCCTTGCACAGGACTATCAAAAGTTATCTGTATTCCATTATAAGGCTCACTGAGATAAGCTTTCATGAAATGTTTCACTGTCAGTGAACCAGGAACTTTTGACAGAAAACATGCCAACAGAATGGTGTTTCCAAGAGATGCATTCATAGCTGGATGACACAATGATAAAAATATCTCAGACTTGGCTGGACTAGCTGGTCAGCATTAGTTCAGTGCTACAACCCTTAGCCTCCTGAAGTAATAATAATCTTTGGGTCACCTTCTGTTCTCCTAATTGCTGACTGCACTCCTTCAGTAATGCCACATCAGCATTAGAAGCACAGTGCAGAATCCTTGTTAATAATTTCATACTTGGTTAGAGAGAATCTCCTGGACAGATATTTTTGCATTCTGCTTTGAAGGCTTGTAGTTAAATATGGATCACCAGGCTGCCCAGAAATTCTCCTGATCAAAGCACCTTAACAAGGAGTCTTTTCTTTTTCCCCAGGGTCCCTATATCATGGTAATGGGAAAAGCATGGTAATGGGAAAAGCATGCAAATGATGAGGGAAGATTTCTCTTGTGTAGCTGTAGAGCTAAGTTTTGGAAGACATTATTGCGTTCTCATGCCTTCATACAGAAGATCTGCTAAGAGAAGGTGTGCTTGAGGTACATCACATCAGTGTACATTCAGGCTACCAAGAACTGTGGGGCAGGGTCCCTAGCTGGACAAAAATAACGTGTACATCACATCAGTGTACATCCAGGCTACCAAGAACTGTGGGGCAGGGTCCCTAGCTGGACAAAAATAATGTGTTTTAAATCAATGTCATCAAGTGCAAGAGATATCTAACTTATCCACTTTAGCTGCTATATTTCCTTCCATATACTGTTTCTAATGGCCAGAGGACAACCTCAAATCTAACCTGTTGTTTCTCTTTTTCATTACAGGAGTAGCAGAAACTGTCATTTGCTAGTAATACTCTCTCAGATTTTCCCATTATAAAATCTAGTTTGAGTTTTTTTATACTTCGGCCAGTTTTTAACTGTTTGCATCAATACATACTCAGATGTTTGCAAAAAATGTGATAGAAATGAATTTAAATCAGCAGCCTTAATTCCTGCATTTCTGAGTCATGAAAGTTTTATTTTACAGCCTTAATAAAAGCTTTGGTTTTGTACATACTTATATGCTAAATATTTGGTATAAAATAAATTGTGGGCAGGTTACCACCTATCAAAACTCTATGGCCCCTGCAAAAGTAAACATATGTCATTATGGTGTAGGTCAAACTAAAATGTACCAACTACTCTTGGAACATCAAAGAGCCCAAAGGGAAAATGGTGGTTAAAGAAAATATTTTTAAAAGCTAATACGAATGAAAAATGAAGAAAAGGTCCTGGATTCACTAGAGTGAATGGTAAAACACCCACAGCTATAAATGGTGTCATGCAGAAAATCAAAGCAGAAAAAAACCCCAAACCCTGCAAAATCAGAAACTGGCTGAGTGCAACACTGGATTCATTATCTTTGAGAGTCTTCAAATCACAAAACAAAGTTTTTCTAAACAAAAAATATTTGGCTTAGCACAGACTGTATGTGTAGATGATTTTGTCTTATGTTATAGAGAGCAATAGACTAAGAAATCTATATTCAGTTCCAAAACTTCTGTACAGGACTCGTCAGTATGGAAGTAGGACAAGATGGTCCTGTTTATATTTTCCTTTAGTTGACAGATTCTGTTAAGATTCGTTTTCTTGAAGCTTTAAAAAAAAAAAAAAAACCCAAACCAAAACCAACTGTGTTTGTAATTATATACTTAATATTTTGAAAAGTTTCGGGCAATATTCCTTCTAATCACATTATTTCTAACAGTTAGAAACAATTACTATGTCAAGCACTGGCCAAAAATGAAGAAATGAAATGTAACCTATGTAAAATCTTCCAGTGGACATTTCAGACCAGAGGCATACCAGGTCTGAATCTGATAATATTTCTGTTTGTTTTTTTAGACAAACACACAGTCACTAAATGTATAATATGTTAAAAATGGGGACTTGAACCTGGAATTGAAAATTACAAAATCTTGAGTGTTGTCTATATTTCACTAATGCTGAAAAATATCACCAGTTAGTCTTGAGGCTGCCAAGGAGAACAAATAAGAAGACAGATAGATAATCTTTATGCACAACTTATAACATTGTCATTTTTTAAAAAGCCAGACTGCAGGGCTACAAGAAAGATAGGAATGCATCTTGGTGTCTTTTGCCTTCAGGGTGAAAATGGGAAGAAAACTTCAGTTACTAAGACAAGTGTTTTTCTTTCTTTCTTTTATTTTATGACAATTTCTTATTTGCCAAACCAACAATGGGAGAAAGAGCACAGGAGTGATACCATGGAGTTCTTGTTGGTTTCTAGTTCTTTATCTTCATTCATCCAAGAACAGCTGAGGTTTTTCATGTAGAGGAAAAGTTTTTCAGACATACCCAAAGGAAAGGGCATAGCTGTGAATAATTTCTGCAGGCAGCATTATCAATTTAGATGTGTGCATTTCCATATGCACCCTTGAAGTTTTAAGAACAGGGGAGTTATTCTGGCAAAAATGAGCCAATTATGACTGTTTAAGCTATTAAATACTGTATGTAGACTTGATCCTCATTTACCTCATGTGAGGGAGCTCTACTGCAAATGTAAATCAGGTGGTCTGTGTTTTCCTAGCAATTATAAAAGCTCTTGAAACAAACATCCTAGATGATTCACTTTTCTCCTAGAGAAAGGAAGCACACTCTTGCTGTACAAAACTAGCAAATTAGCTTCTGTGGTTCCTAGGGCAGAAATCTGCACAGTAACACACCAGGCTCTTTTCAATAGTGCTCCAGTGTCTGATGGTCTCTCAAATACCATTTGTAAACAGTTTACGTTGATCTTTGCTCCAGGCTGTGAGATGTTTTGGGATCTTTATTCAGTAAGGCTATTTGCCCACCATCAAGACCTTATTTTGGTAATCTCAAAAATAGGCTGGGATCAATTACAAAGACTTTTCCTCAACAATGTAGTTCTAAAATAAATTTAAAGCCTAAGATTTTGGCAAAAAAATCACATTAACAGTCAAACTGGAGATGTTTCAAACACTGATTGATCAAGACCCAGCTGAGTTTATTCTATTCAAGATAGATTTTCATTAGATAGTCCAAGGAGAGTGTTTGTTTTGGCCTCTGTTTCTAGAAATAATATTAACCTGGCAAAAAAAAAAAAAAAAAAGTTGTTTCCATAAAGAAAAAGGCTGTTGAGCAAGCTAAATATCTGTGTCTTTCTTCTCATGTACTACATTAGTTTCACTTATATCCTGTATTTGTATTTTCAGGAGCTGCATTAACATTTCAGGGCTGTGGTTAAATCACCTGTCTAGATCTCTGAGGTACTCACTGGCCAGGGTTTGTGAGAGGGTCACAGTCCAGTGCAGGTATGTTCAGAACACATCTGAGACTTAAAGTGTTCTCTCTCCATTATTCACCCATAATGATTTGATTCCTAGACAGTTAAGGTGCAGACTTCCAGGCATTCAGGCACAGTCATAGAGCTAATGGGACCCAAATATTTTTTTACAATCTGAGGCCACATTTAGCTCTTTTGACATTTTTAGGTCATTTTTAATGCCACTAGTAACATGGTTACAAATATCCAGAGGCAGACTTGAAAAACTTCAAGCTCAAGTCTTCCACACCCTTGTTTAGGTCCTTCACTTTCATCTCCCTTTCTTTATTTTCAGTTTATGTGCTTTAAGGGAAAGAACAAGCTTCCTTTAGAAGGAAGGAATGTGAGACCCACAGTTACTAGAGGAAAAGAAGCTCATAAGAGATATTAAACTTATGGAATATTTTCCTTTTTAGTTGAAGATGATTATATTTTATATTTCATATGATCCTTGAGGAGGAAAAGTGGTATATAGTGTTGTCAAGCAAGACTATCTTCACTTCATGAGACAAGAACATATTTGCAAAGTTATCAATGTTGAAGACTTTTTTCTGGAGAATGTTCACATAAATGGGATGTTCCTTTTGTATGTATGCATCATAAGGCATGGAATTCTTTCTGCATGGAAATGGAAAACCTGAATACAGAAGAAAATTGTGATTAAAGATGCTGCATTGACCTCTGAAAGTCTTATTACTTTTACAACAGTTTACCACCAAGGCAAAGTTTGCTTTACAGTCTTCAAAAGAAACAAATCAAGTGCATACTGTGTATGTGACAATACTGACTGCTTAAAAAATACAGTGCATGCCAATTGCTGGGTTTACTTGGAATGCACATTTATATGTTCCAGGTTCACTTGCAATATATGTTTTTCAACTTTTCTCTTTATCTAGCTGTAAATTCGAGCTCAACTTGCGCCTAAGAAGATTTAAGAAAATACTTACTTCCACATGCTTTCCTTCTCTGCTGTAAACTGGGCATCATCTTTGACTCAGATCTTCCCTGGCCACCTGTGTCTAGAGATTGCTGATTATTTTCTTGCAGCACCTCTGAAATAGGTGCTCTCTTTCCATATGTCAAAACTGGAAGCAAGGCTTTCATTTCATATCCTTATCCATGGTTTCCTGATGTGGTCTTTCCCTTCTCATTTATTCTTTCTTGCTCTGAAAATTATTTTCTCGGCCCAATACTTTTATTGTATCATTTTGTCTCTGCATTCCTTAGCTGGCACTGGCTTCCCACTTCCCACAAATACAAACTACTGATTTTTTTCAAGTTATTCCACGTTCCACACCACCTCTCTTTCATTATAGACTCATAAACTCTCATCTCTTCTTTGCCCATTTATTAAAATTTAGGACAGGCTTCGCATTTTTTTTTCACATCTGAAATGTCTAAAAAGTCTCTGCAAAAGATTTTTTAAATCCAAGAAAATGTAGTACACATACTTGCTATTCTACTACAGCTAATTTTTCTTAGAAAAGTTCTTAGAAAAGACAGAAAAACTGTCAGCTAGGGATAATCTAAATGCTACTGCAAAGGATTTTAATTTGAAAATGAGCAAAAATACTATTGAAGAGTGAAATGTGAAGAGTACACAATCTGCACTATGTTTGGATGTAATACGAGAGATGAAGACTAATGTTACTGAGGCAAAAAGGGAGCAGAATCAGAAATCACAACATGAATAAGAAGCACAGTGCATAAACACCAATCATGGTGTAGTGATCATGAGTACGGGACAAGCACTTCCTCAGCTGTTTTGCTGAAGTACAGCCACAAACTACCCCTTGTCCAAAACTGTTTAAGAGCTTGAAGTTATTTGTTTAGTCTGTTTGAGGAAGTTATCTCCTTACTTTCAGAGAAACTTTATCAGCCAAAGATCTTTCATGCTTATTTTCATGCTTATCATTCTCTTTCCCTTAGAGAAGAGGGAACAGTTTTTTCAAGCTCAGGATACATTATTTGAAATACTTTCTTCAAAAACTTTATCCCAAAGCCATATCCTGCCTTAAAGTGTCCTGCAACAAACTCTTCAAATTGCCACCACGGACATAGCTAGTACACAGGAACCCTCATCCTCAGGAATGTGAAAGACCAGTGAAACATGTGATTCTGGCTGGAATACCTAAGCTGTTGAATGATTTTAACTTCTCTTGCTGGGTTAAAGCTCCTTTTTCCTTATTCTCACAGAAAGCTCTGTTGTGGTAAGCAGATGGCTATATCATTGTGCAGGCGTACTATTTTTTGTTGACAAAAGGGGACTCAAGCTAGCATATGAGGGAAATATGACAGCATTTAATATATTAGTTATAACCATAGTCTAAAAATAATACAGCTGTATATTGCAATAGTGCAGTGTAGAAACATGAGTTATTCAATAAAAGAGGAAGCGAGAATTCACTGCCTTCTCCTAAAATTAAAAAAAAAAGCTACCAGAGGAAGCACAATGCTATTGTCAAGTTCCTCTTTTAAACATTATTGATTCTATTTAATTCAAATGGAGATCATATTCACTTGTATTCTATGGAAAAACTATATTGCCAACTTCATCTGGAAAACACAGATTACTAGTTCTATCCCAGTAAACCTCTCATTTTCTTTTGCTCTTGTAAATCAAGTAAGATACTTCTTGAGTAAAAGTGATACAATTGGCCACAGCTGGTTTATTGTAATTTCTTTGCACAGTTGAAGGAGAGTCTCACCTTGACTCTTGCTTGACTCATAGACATTTGATTTCAGACCAGCACCAGCTGTAGGCCATGGAAAGCTGAAGAAAAGATAGAAAGCTCAAGGTCTCCAAATTTCTAATAGTAATATTCAGAGTTCAGCTGTACATTACCTGAACAAGGTAAATACTACCCTTCAGAAAATCGATGATTTTATGGAGGTGATTTTTTTATTAACAATATGGAAATAAACAAGTTCCCTTGCTATCTTATTTATCAGCAGCCATGTAAAGCTGAGACCACTGCTGCAGAGTGTTAAGCTCTAGCATGTAGCTTTTCTCTCAGGATTCATCATACAAAATTGTGGTAGAGTGGAAACTAAAGAATATTTATTTGGTTAAATATTGTCCTGTAACTCACCCAAATCTAACAAAATCTGAGTTGGCCAAGACAGGTCAAAGCTGTCATGGTATGACGAAACTCTTAGACTTAAATTTTTGCATAACATGTACTTTTTCTGTAAACTCAGCTTCTGTGACACCACTTGGTCTGGCTCACTGGGACCTACCAGGAGGGATTGACTGTGTAGCCAAATTCCAGCTGTGAATTTCATATGCATGAGCTAATTTCATATGCACCTCCCTTTGAGGTGGGGCTAGAAGATGAAACTCTTAAAAATAGTTTCCCACAGTTCCTTCCATATTTAGTACATGGTCTGAAAGCAAGTTCTGCTTTCTAGTTTCTCCCCTCATGAGCAGTTAAGTGCCACACACTTAAAATGTATTTTGCAGGAGCTATCAGGAACTTGGCTGGTAAAACATAGTTTTGATGACTGTTTCTGAAGGTTTCCATCTGTTTCTTGCAGACAGAGTTTACATGGATGGGAAACAAGTGATTATGCAAAAACTCTACTTTGCACTTCTGCACACCAGAAGAAGCCATACAGGTAGTTTATAGCGCTGCTTTCCTCACACTATCCCTCACCCTATATGCATATTACACCTGGACAAATGTTACACACTACACATATGCTTTAAGTGGCAGACACACAGCAGAAAACTTTGCAGCCTAATACTGACATGCAGCTACAGAAAATCAAATGTGCAAAAAGATGTAACCTGACATTTGTACTTAAAAGAATACCTGCTGAGGGGGAAAGAAGAATAAATACATACTGAGATTTTGAAGATACTTTTTGAAAGCAAAAAAATGCTGACAATTATCTCCTTAAAGAGTTCTATAATCACTGTGAAAATAATGGATGGCTGAGAAGTGAATGGGGGGTGGAACCAATTTATTTTGAACCCTGAACAACAGAAAAAAAATCTCAAAATAAAGTTGTTTGCAACTACTATTGTGTTGTCAAAATAAGACTATTAAGTGTTCCAAATGCTTTCCCTGGGCCTCCAGGAAATGGGGGAAGTTTTAATATTCATATGAATGTAATGAAACACTCAACGTGTAGCAGGTAATGGAGAACACTTAAACTTTATTTTAAAAAGGTGACAGTTTAAACTGGTATGACCAGAGGACCAATATCCATGCTTGCTCTCACACAAGCCAACACATCCACCTTTGAATTGACGAAACTTCAAAAGAACATTCTACTTGTATAAACTATGTTACAACATTTTAACAATCAGGAAAGAAAAGTGCATAGGGAAATAAATCCCAGAGGAAAGAAGTGAGTAAGGAAATGGTTGAATAGTTTTAAATTATTAAAATATAAAATTGATTTCTTTCTATTAATAAAGTAAGATAATTCTCTCTTCTTTTGTCTTCAAGTACCTCTTATATTTACTTCAGTAAGAAGCTTCAAAACCTTACTCATTTCATGCTTAGTTTGTCATACATGTGAAATCTAACATACAGCATTCATAAAATCAAATGCTCAATTTAAAACAATACTTCTCATTAAGCTAACTTTTGCACACATTACTCTGAGCAATATCAAAAAGCCTATTTTGTACAGCTAAAGAAATTATGTCAATAATAAATGCTGACATTTTCAAATGAAGACCCTCAGGTTACAATTTTCTAGTTAATTACAAGTATCATTTGGAACAAGTTAGATGACATTTCAATATTCCATGTCACGACATACGCAGGTTCCCTTTTAAGGGTGCAGCTGATTTCATTTATCATAAGATTAATAAAGGTAATAAACAAGATGTGTTAGGCTTTTCCTGCCTCAGCTGCATTTTATGTTAGATGCTCAGCTCTCACAGTGAAGAAGGGGGCTGACTTGAACAGATGTCTGCAAGGAACAGAAAGGGATATGTATACATATATATATATAGCATAGATATCTGCTATGTACAAACAGAAGAAATATGGATGTACACAATGATATTTATAAGTGAGAACAGGAAAACTTAGAAAACTTAGGCTCTAATCTAAAACTCATTAAGTCCAGTGAAAAAGTCTCCTTCAGGCATTTCTGGCTTATTAATCAAGACCTTAGAGAAATTTTAATAGTATAAATCCTGGATATCTAAACAGTTTCCTAAACATATTCTACATGCAAAAATGGAAGCCATTGACTAACTCAAGGCCCTATCGTGCACAGAAGAAAAAGAAAAATGGAAATACATCTTAAAATTATGATGGCTCATAGAATTCTAGTGACTAAGCTTTGAGCATGGACTTTTCAGAAGTACTTCTGAAAAGCAGTTAAAAGTGTGAGTTTGCCTGCTTCACTGTTAACATTTTCAGATTAAAACATTTTCTTCAGCTTTTCATCCAGGTAAAGATACTGATTTGTTTTGCTTTTGGTTTTCCACTGTAACAACCAATGTTTTACTCTTAAGAGTAATGGAGCAATAATTATATTTTCAGTTCTGATTTGCTTAAAGCTGTCTTCAAAAAGATGGATGATAGGATGGGCAGAAGGGTCATGGTGCTCTTTAGCACACTGAGCTTCAGCTTCTTAATTTGCTATAATTTTAAAGAACTTTATATGATATTCTTGTTAACTAGCTTCTGTATACAATGCAGTCATACTTCAATTTGATTTACTGTGACTTTTTAAATGTTGCTTTTGGTAATCTCTTTGATATAAGCTCTTAAATGAGAGCTTTCCATCTTTCTTGTAAGGAAGTTTTAGGGTTTACAGGTCTTCTGTCGTATTGCACAATCACAAATGAATTTTTTAGAAAACCCATTAATAGAATTAATACTTATTGAAAGAACATAAAACCTGTCATTGATACTTCATTATACATATACTTTTTACTTTTGGCCTTATAAGAAGATGCCAAACATTTTTCCAGAATGCTCTGACATTACAGTCTGCTGTGGTGATATGAGTCACTTCTCACTAATTGCAATCTCTTAAAGCTTTCTGGAAAAACAGTGTCTTGATGAAAGAACTTATCTGATGTACCCTAGAGGATCATCCAGTCATTGTATCAAAGATTTTCAGTATCTGCATGGTACTACTTCAAAAGAGGATGCTCCAGCCTTTAGATATCACTTGCCTTAAACACATATTTTTAATCCTATTTTGTAGCTTGTATTTATGCCTTTGTCCTCTGTCATCAAAACTTCCCTTCTTCCACCTTAAAGTTATTTTGTTTGAATAACCACAAAACAAACAACACTTTCAATTGCATTCTCTGTGTTTTGCTATGACAAAAGTTCTAATTAATTTTTTTCTTTTCTGATCTTGGCCAGGGGTACAATGGCTTAGCAATATTTAACATATCTGCATCCTCTCCATGCATAACACTGAGGGCTATGGGCAGGTCCTGCATTACTCTGGGCAGCTAAGATCTTAGCATAGTGTCTTATTTAGCCTGTAAATAAAAATAAGGTCAGTCTCTACAAAGTCAAGTGATTATTATCAGTGTATGAAGTGATCTCAATAAAATTTAAGGGAACACATTTATGGTAATTTTTTTCCAATGAATTGCTGGTTTCCTGACACTAGAATTGTATTTATTTTTTCCCTTTCAAAATCAGATGTTCTGCCTTAATCCTAAATTATCTGCTGCTTTATAGAAACATTACTAGGACATGCAATCCAAGAGGACTGGGGAGGTTAGCTCTCTTCCTTCTTCCTCAGCAACGGGTGTATAACGACAGCATGTCTACCCAGTGATATACTCACCCAAGATAAGAACAGGAAAAGAACGATTTCTAACTGCACACATTCAGTCATGTGTCATGCAACTGCTGAGAAACGCCCAACTGTAACCTGGGTGGAGTGCACGTCTCCTCTTCCCATTAGAAAATTTAAAGCTTTCTGGAGGAAAGCAGGCAGAATGTAGGGGTGGAATTCAGGGGAATGATTCTGCTGCACATTCATTTCATCTGACAGAAAACAAATTAGGAAGCTTTACTTATTTCCACCTCCTCTTCCCACAAACTTTCTTTCTCTCTAACATTAGAACACACACTGTTAATCAAGTCTGTATCTGCTTTAGCATTTCCCCCACCACATTTCTTCCTTATGAATATGTGATGTCCTCCACCCATCCCACTGGAGCACATCGTCATGCTCCTGAACACGGACCAAAAACTTCACAGATGGCACTCAAGATTTTGTGGGATTTCTGTTATTTTCCTTTGCTTTCTAGAGGTATGCTGTTCTTATCTCCACTGTTCCTCTTATAGGCAATGCCAGGTGAGCTTTGGAGAGCTGCAAAATACTGCCATTCAGCTCTCAGTCTTTTTCAGGATACTTGGAGAGGACAGGAACAAATCTAGGGATAGAGCAAACAAAGGCTACTTTGTACAAGCAGAATAGATGTTTTCTACATTATCTTAACAAATACGTTGGTTATGTATTTAACAAAAGCAAAGTAAGTGTGAAACCACCCGTGTATTCAGGGTGTGACTATGTTAATCTTAGGTCACATACAGAAATAAAAATACACTTTCTGACAACAAAAGGCACCATCCAATATTACTTCTTAATATATGCAAAGTGTACAGTGCTAAGTGCTGATTTAAAAATTTACTTTGGGATAATTTTTTAAAAAATAATTGCCAATGAATCTTTTGAAATTACATCTTTCTTTGGCACCATAATGATACTAAAAAATAAAAGGAGAAACTGCAAATAAAGTCAGCAAAGAAAATATGCAGTATCCATGGAATCTCAGACTCCCAAGTTCCTCAACTAATGACTGTTTAATAACTATGTCCATGATTTTACAAATGCTGTTTGCCAAATTTAGATGTATTTTCATGTGCCTGGCCAAAAATGACCTGACCTCACTAAAGACTGGTAAATTTTAGCCAGCTTGTTAGTGAAATAATTCGGGTTTTTTTTTAAATAACATGAGCAGAACAATGCACTATTTCCTAAATGCATTTTTAAATATGGCTGAGCTGTCTCAGCTGGAATTTTTCAAAGCAATTACCCCTTAAAGCATTGAAACATATTTGCTGTGCAAAACATGGTGGTAGTTTAAAATGCTACCATCCTTCTGCTATAATTATTTCCAATAGTATTGGAGAAACAAAACGCCGAATTTCTTGGCTGCTTTGGAGCAAAATCTGGAATTTTAATACAAATTGCCAATAAACACAAGACTAAGCTGAACTACCTGGTGACTTCTCTAAACTGAAGTAACAGAAGGAGGCGATGGTGACATCTTCGCCTTTTTCATTACACTTTTCTGACAGTGCTTTAGATATAGAAGAAAAAAATCTACTAAGAGCATTGTTTTGGCAAAGTTATAGGTACCAAAACCAGGATTTTAAATCAAGAGAGAGTTCTAGTTTGACATGGCTTACAGTACTCAAAATCTCTCTTAAACTTGGTGACATCAGTGCTTCCAAGGCCATACTGATTTTCTGACACTTGCTTTTTTAACTTCAGATGGAAACGTCCCGATTATTTTTTTCCTCCCCAACTTTTTATGGAATATTACGTGTTATAAAATCATTCCTGCTCCGTCAATAAAATCTAAGTAACCTTTAAGGCAGCCTTTTCCAAAGGTACGAAGTAGCAAAAAAGTGCCATGAAAGTAGTTCGCTACCTTGCACGTTATAGATGATGTAGAGTCACTAAAGGGAGCGGGAAAAGAAAGACAATTCTGTCTGAAAAGCTGAGAGCGCCTGACAGCGCTGTCCAGCCGAGAGCGCCCGCGGGAGGGGAGCGCAGGGGCTGGGCTGGGCTGGGCTGGGCTGGGCCGCTCGGTCCGGCCGGGGTTTGCCCGGGGGATGCGGGCAGGGCAGCGGCCGCCGCCTCCGTGCGGCCCGGGGGCGGAGGGCGGCGCTGCGAGCACGGCGGGGCGGCCCCACTTCCCTCGGGCAGCACCGGGCCCCGCCAAGCCGAGCCGGGCCGGGTTCCGCCGAGCCGAGCCGAGCCGAGCCGAGCCGAGCCGGGTTCCGCCGAGCCGAGCCGAGCCGAGCCGAGCCGAGCCGAGCCGAGCCGGGCCGGGTTCCGCCGAGCCGTCCCGCGCCTCCTCGCAGCCCGCGGAGCCGCCGCCAGCCCGCCCGCCCGCCAAGGTAAAGCGGGCAGCGAGGGAGGAGCCGGACCCCCGAGGGCTCCCGGCGCCAGCGGGGAGGGAGGCGCGGCAAACCCCGCCGTGGGCAGCGCGGTGGGAGCCCGCAGAGGGGACGCAGCCCCGCGCCCCGGGCTCCCCGCGGGACAGGCACCTCCGGCCGCACGCGTGGCTCGGTGCGCTGACGCGGGACCGTGCGGTTTCGCGCTGCGGTGCTGGGTCCCGGTGCCGGTTGTTCCCCTCGGCGGGGTTAAGCTGGGTCGGACCTTCCCTGTGCCCCCTTCCTGAGGGAAGTGAGCAGGGGGTTGATCGCTGTAAGGCAGGGGAGCCAAATCGTCCCTGAGGCCGGCGGGGATCCCGAGCGACGCGCAGTGCCCGGTTGCAAGGTCAGCGTTAGGAAGGGGAAGGCAGGCGGGAGAAAGCTGCGGGCCGAGCGGACAGAGAATACACCGCGTGAACGCGCTGATCTGTCTTAAGCTGAACGTGTAGAGGGTGGTGGGGTTGTGGCCAAACAGCCAGTACACACTTCCAAGGAACGCAGTTTACATCTCTCTGCTGCTGGTCTGTGGCCACGTGGTGTAGGGAAAAACTCTGGAGTGTCTCCTGATTGAGAGGGCGTCCATGCCTCATGATACCCTCAGCTGAACACCACGGAGAAGTTACTGAAATGCAATCTCTCAAGTTTGGGGTGGTTTTTCAATCCCTCTTGCAAAAAAGAGAAGTTATTAAATCCATTCATTGTCACACTGGGAAGAGGAATCCGGTAGTGTGTTTTAGGCAGCATATGATCCAGCCTGTCATTAAAAATTTGTTGCAGGAATACAGCCTACAGACAAAATAAGCAGGGTTCCACCCTGCAGCTTAACTTTTTGACTTTTTAACTTTTCACTTCCTGCCCGAGATCACTCTGATGCTGTGAATAATTTGGCTCCAGTTTGTCTCTCCCTCTCAGAACTCGTTTGCAGAACTTTGGCAGTAATTTTTCCTCTTTGGTTCTAGTTCCTCTTTATGAATTACATGACATGTGTGTTTTCTCATCTCTTCCAAACCTGCATCCATCTTATTTCACGCATGAAGTGTGTTGATTTTACCGCTAATCAATTACCCTGCTGCTGCACAACAGTGATGTAAATGTAATTGGGCTGGATGTAGTCCATCGGTGTCATTAGAGACAAATAGGTGAGCCCCGGTGCTCCAGGGAGCAGTATTAGTGACCTGCTCCACCTGTGCACTCTCCTAATCATTTGTCTCTGCTAAATCTACAGTATTTTTTTTTCTGGTAACTTTGTAAAGACTATGAATTTTGGTTAAAACTTGATGTCTGAAACAGAATGTTTAACTTTATGCTGAACCTCTTCGGTTCTGTTATCCCCTGTGAGGTTTCTAAGGAGACTATTACATTTAATTGTACTCAATGCTTTGTGCAAGCATTGCTTAAAAATGGAGATAATTTGGTTTGAAATATGGCATACAAATGTCTTTGGGAGGTTCAATCAATGGAGTATTACAAATAACTGAGTGGTCCTTGTTTTATTCTCAGAAAATTTTGATCCATCTGGTAACACAACTGGAAAAACGTACTATCTCTGAAAGGAACCATTCCCTGTGTCTTCTCTTTCTTTTAAAAATACTTCCTGTGGGTATTACAGACTGTTCTGATGTTTGGAGGCATTATGGCTGATGGTTCAAATTAATTATTGAGTAAATTGTGGTTTTATTGTTCCTAGAATATGTGATTATCAGTGTGTAGTATCTTCAAGCAGGGTATGATGCTTTTGAAGTGCTGGTTTATTTCATTATCAAGTGTGTTTATTACAGCAAAGTTTGATTTTTTTACAATTCAAAAGTCACTATATTTGGGCAGTGTCTAGTAGATCACACACCACAACTCATATACCTGTGAATCAGTTTTAACCTTGATATTTTTGGTAATTTATTAGGAGACTAATACGTTTGGTAGGGTAACAATTTGCACAAAAGAGCCAACAGTATGAGCAGATGGGCCTGTTGGATATTGTAACAATTTAACTCAATACTGAGCCCCAAGATTTCTTACAGGTAAAAATATTTACCCAGCCGACTAAGATTTTGCTTTTGCTGTGTTTCACCTTTCCTGGTAGAAGAAATGTCTTAAAGCAGTAAGAGGAAGAAGAGGCAGAAAGCTTTCCTTCTCTTGCTCTGCCCTAAGTGAGGAAGAAAAAGCTAGGACTTGAGCAGCCTGTGGGTGGAGGGATCAGCTATTGCATCCCTTTAGCCCTGCAAAATGTGAGAAAACTACCAGTCTGCAGTACTGCTGCAGATGAGAGAAGGGTAGCCTTGTTCAAGAGAGAATCTGTCTTGCAGTTCATGAACATCTGACCATTGATAAGATGATCTGGGAACATGGATTTTCTTAAAAGCATTCTTCTGTTTCAGAGGTTGCTTTACAGGGATGTAGCTGAATTTCATCTTCCTGCATATCATTAAGATATCAAGGCCCTTATTCTTTCCTGCTTTCTTTGCAAATGCCATGGGTTTTTCTTTCTCACAGACTATTTTTTCTGTCTGTGGTTGCAGTATATCTTGGCTGTTTTGTTGTAGGTTGGTCTGACCTGTTCTGATGATGGCTTCCCATGGTCAGGTGCTGATCTGGGGCTGAAGTGAAAACAAGATCTCTTATTTGCCTCCAGCAATATGGAAATTTTAGCCTTCCTTTGGAAGGTCTCTAGTGACAATGGTAATGTGTATCCATGCAAACCTTTCAAAGCACTTCTTAAGTTTTAGAGGCAGGACTCTCCTCATCCAGCTGTAGACATGAGCATTTGAGTCATGTGAGGTTTTGAGTCACCTTTACAGTCTCTTACACAGAGAGATAGATACTGCTAAACCTTGCTTTGTGGCCCAGTTTTAAGCAGCAGCCATGAATCATGCTCTATAAAATTGTCTTCCTTTCCCTTTGTTGCCTAAAAAGAGTTTGGGACAACCACGTCAGATGCAGATCTCATAGAAATGCTATCAGATGTCTTTCCATGATTAGGAGTGTTCCATAGCTCTTGGAAAAACAGGCATTTGGGGCATTTCCTTATTGTCCAGCCTATTAATCCATAGCTACCCTAGATATTACCAGTAGAGCTACCAGTGTAGAATATGCATGTTGTACTGTGAAAGAAACTGGGTGCTGTGTTCTTAAGTTTCTGTAGGAGACTTTTGAGCAACTACAGCAGCATATATGAGGTCGTGTTCCTCACACCCCTCAGTTTCAATTTATTGTATTGAATGAAAATGAAGCACAGATTACTTTAATCTGACTTAAAATTTCACTGTGGGAATTCACAAACTAGTTTGGTAATGATAGTTCAAAAATTTTAGGCCTGTCATTACTTTCAAAGACTTTCTTCCAATGAAGTGACCTTTTAGATTTGTGGCTGGCTAATTGCTCTCGTATTTTTTTTGCTGTCAGGAACTACTCCAGCCTGCACACAGCTCTGTTTCTTCCTGTTGAACATTGATTCAGCATGCTATGAATTTAGGCTCAAATGAATAAGGGCTAAAGGTATTAGAAGTATTAGGAGTATTTTAGGGAGTAGATACATTATGAATCCTAGAAGAGGAACAATGTTCAGTGTATATACAAAACACATTTTTCTCTGCTGCTCCATTTAAAAATGCAAACAAAATCACATCTGATAGAAGTTTTGCACTGGATACATCTCAGTGCATTTCCATTTTTACTTTCACTCTGTATTTGCTTGTCATTTAAAGCAGCAGATGTAAAAGTGTGCCATGTGACATCAGTATTAAAGGATAAAACTCTCTGGGTCTGCTATCAGTGAGGAGCAGACTGCATGGTTGATGTCACTACCAACGGAAAGTCCTCCGTTCTCCTCAGACAATCCAACTGATAAAGCAAATATTTTGGTGAAAATCTTGTCGTTGTACCTACTCTTGTCAGGGAGAGTGAGCATAGAAGGGGAGCAGATCTGCCTTTAGCAGCAGTGCTGGTCCATCAAGCATAGAGGGAATCACTAGGAACCAAAATCAATCACACAGGCACTCTCTAGATGCTTTTACTGATAAAAATGGCAAATTACCATTGGGGTCCCCAGTTTTAGGCCAAATGATGTGTCTGCCTCACCAGGAAAGTTAAGAAGCTCAGCAGAATGGTCATTTAAACTGTTGGCATCAAGTCCATGTTGGCAACAATGAAAATGTGCTACTTGGTTGCTTCTTGGTGGCCTTAGTTGATCCATTTTGGTACTCTCACTGCATCTTCAGGTGGTAACCCACACTGCAGACACATGATTACTTCTGCATCAGAACAAGATTTTGATGTACTTTTGAAGATTTTTCAAGTATTTTCTAACAGTACTGGAAGGCCCCATTCCCTCACTTACTATGGGGATTTCACTGAAGCACATAAATAAGGATTATCAGCCCAAAAAATATTTTTGAAAGGTGATGTGGTTTTTTGTCTGATTGCAAATTAAAAAAAAAAAATACAAAACAAAAACACACACAAAAATACTCCCCCAGTAAAATATACATTATTGTTCTCTCTGCTTTTTGATGAAATAGTGTATTTGAAATATCTGCTGTACGTGTGCCTTGGAAGATATAAGTACCTGCGATAGCCTTGACCAAGCAAGAATATGTGCCAAAAACATGAACACAGATAACATTCACAAACACTTGTTTTGGTTACAGCCTAGTTTTGTACTTTGGTGACCATATGCTCATGACTGAGGGGAAGGTGACAGACCTAATGTTTGAGACAGCAAATACTAATGAGCCAGTGTTTTTGGATGCCAGATTAGGAAGGAATCCATCATAAACTTAACTGCAGTTTGATCCCATGGGGACTATGTTCTTACATGTGATCCATCAAAGCCTTTCATATCTGTCATTAGATTGGCTTCTTTTGTCTCCCCTGGGTCATGATGGAGTTGCTATGACCAGATCAGGATTGTTCCATCCCTCCTCCGCTTCTGAGGGAAAAAAGAGAGGGAGGCAGTGACATTTCCTTCTCATGGAAAACCTTAGAGAAATGGAAGAATGGAAATGTCACAAGGTCGCCATACCAATACAACATCCTCTCTGTGGTGACTCCAGGCTTCCACTTTTCCTTACAGAACTTCATCTGAAACCTACTGCTTAAAGCTGCATGTAATCACTGCATTGTATAGACTGAAAGAAGCAGGTCTGCTAGGTGAAGAGTTAACAGTGGGCCTTGGAATTGTACCTGATACTTCAGTCAGTAGTAAAACTGAGATTTGTAAAAAACTCTTCATTTAATTTTTCTACTACTCACTGTGTTACTGAGCACGGTACTTTGTTGAAATATCTATAAATCCTTGTTAAAGCATTACTTGCTTTATTTGATTTTAATATATGAACTGTGTACGAAACAAAGAGATGGATTCTATAAAATTTTTACAGATTAATCCATTTGCTTTACTCTCACTGTGAGAGCATTTTATGTTAGTGTCTTTCCCTTTTTCAATGTTCTTTTCCCATACCATGTGTGCCATCCCTTAAGCATTTCTGGCAGTAGTAGGAACATGTAATTGTAAGAAAAAAGATGGTGACTTAGAGCTTTTGCCAATGATAGGTCACAGGAATAAGTTATTTGTATGGGGAGACAGTTGTGTCATGGGCCTTTGTAGCATATCTTGTACTTACCTAGTGGCTCACTGTGGGAGGAAGTGAGTGTTGGAAAAGCTGAGCTGTTGACTATCCAACATAGCAGCTCCTGCACTCGGATTTGGTACTGTAACTTTTCTTTCCTTTTTTCCTCTTCCTAAGTTTATGCCATTATTTTCACTATTTCACACTTTTAACATCTCTTGATTCTGTAGGTAATTGAGGAGGGGAAGGATTTTCCCCTCATTTTACACCCCTGTATGCCTTCCTCTCTCATCTGTGGGCTTTCTTGTCTACTCTTTTCTGCTTCTTAGGCAATCGATTAATGTGGGATCAGCCTACTTCATAGACTGTGAAGCTAAACACCAAAATTTAATTATTTTATATTGCTGGCTGTTGTTTAAAGTACAAGACAATCTCTTGTTGTCATCTAAATTCTGGACAGCAGTGTTGGGTAACAGGAAAAAAAAAACAGGAAGGAAAATATTGCACCAACATCAACAAGCTACAGATTATGGGAAGGAATGTGGAAACTATAAATTTCTGGTATTCAGGGTTACATTACTCTTTTGCTATTCTGCACTGCCATCATGGCAGGGAATGGGGGAACCTAAAACTGAGGTTCTGATACTGAGTTCTGATAACTTGTATGTCTCCAGTTGTTTATACCTGAGCAGAGCTGAAGTAGGCACATTATCAACTCAAAATGGATGGGCCTGGGTAAGCTGGTGGTTCATGAGCTCAGGGGACACACTTTCACCCAGCTTTCTGCCTTTTCCAGGAGAAGATATGTTGGCAGAATGAAAATATTGTGTGCCATTAATCTGGCACAGAAATAGGGAGCTGTTTCTTTTACCAGTCTGTGTGAAGGCATAGAGCTGGCAATATGTCTTCTACCATTTTATTCTGTGCAGTTTGCCCTGCTTGTATGGCTCATGAGGAGAAGGTCTCCAGACTGGACCATTCTGCAGTAAATAATTTTGTGATGAAAGAAAAAGAAATTGACTGAAACTGTAGCTGTATTTCTATAATGTTCTTAGACCCACAAGCCAGACTGAAGCACATTGACTGATGTGAGGATACTGTATAAAAATGAACAGAAGTGGCAGTGTTTTGATTTCCATAGAAACATTCCCCTTTGGGAGCTGACAGGGAGCTACAAAGTGTGGTTCTGGTACATAGAAATTGTTCCCAAGCTTTCTCCTCCTTGCATATGTGCTTTACACTGGGTTATTTATTTTTTTTTTCCCACCTTTCATAAGGTGCTTTGAACTCACAGCTCCCCAGCTGCTCAAGTATTTTTGGATTACATTTTCTGGAGCCCAGGATCCAGACTGTGTGTGTGCCTGAGAGTTATGGGGAGAGGATCTTAGCGAGGAGTCTCACACCCAGCCTGCATATTCCTGCCATATCCCTCTACACGCTTTAACCTCAGCCATTTAACCAAATGTTCTTCCTGTCCTCTTGCAGAACAAGAGCCCTTTGCTAACCCCCTCCTCTGGCCTTGAGTAACTTCTTCCTGACATACTGTGAGTAAGCTTTTAGGTAGTCCCTTGTTCCTTTCAGCTTCATTTAAATGAATCTCAGTGACCACTCAGTAATGTTGCCATCCTGCCTCACCCGCAGAACAGGACCCACAGCTGCTTCTCCCAGACACCACTCTTGGCAAGGGTGTTAAAGAAAAAATATGTGTTTGGGGCAGTGCATGGCGGGGAGAGGGGAAGGCTGGGGGTGGTGGTGGATCCATCACAGAGGTGATGGATGCTGAGGCAGCAGCATCTGGAGGATGGCCTCACAATCAACAGCCTGTGGTGCTTTACAAATATATTAAATGTCTGTCTTCTCTGTCTCTCCCCACCCTCCTCACCCCCTCTGTCACTCTCTCTGAAAATGGTGTGCTCAAATATCACTGAAAAAGATGGCATAGGAGTTCCTGTAGTGTTTAAATTATTATTATCCTCTTGGCAAAACAAGTGTCAAATACAACTTCTGTCATCATTTAAGTGAAACAGTGTAGTTTTCAGGTCTATAAAATCTGTGACTTTTGGACTAATAAAGACTTTTTCCAAAATCAGTCCTCACTGCAGGTTTGTTCCTGTAAAACATGTGACATAACTGTGTATTTCCAAAATGGCAAAAAAAGTGAACAAGCTTTCAACAGGTTTAATTGTATAAATGGCATAGTTAAAATTTATGTGGAACATGAGTAGGATCTGTGAGTTTTGGGTGCTTTTATCTAACAATGTTTGTGTCTACCTCTGGGTGGGTGACTCTGGAATGAGTAGAATATGAGCTCTAGTACTCCATGTTAACATTAGAGCAGGATTCTCTCTTGATTGTATTTATCTGCCACTTTAATTTTAATCCAAAGCCAGATATCATTTGTTTATTAACTAATAAGGATACTTTGCAGATGTACAGTCTTCCTGAAGCTACTAGTGTTTTAGTGTGTCGCTTTTATTCCCTCATGAATGGAGTTACAGCATGTCACATCATCCCTGAGATAAATATGCAGTGTAACTTCAGCTGCAGATAAGCCTACAGTTATTGGCACACCACATTTCCCAGAGGAATAGTGAATATTAGTAAAAAACTGCTTTCAGAATTATCAGTGTGTGCGAGCTTTTTATTGGAAAATACTGTGCTTATCAATGCTAGGTAAGTACAGTGCTGGAAGCAGTCTAATTGCTTTTGATCCATTCTTTTCAAAACATGAGCTAGTTTTAAAGCAGATTAGAGTTACAGAGCCATGTCATGTAGGTAAGAAAGAGGAAAATCAACATGCTAATTACCAAACCTGATTGTGATTCTGAAACCTTGGGGTCAGCTACCATTTCTGTTGTATCAGTCCAAAACTTCAATTTCCATTCTTAGTATCTACTAGAATTAGTAACTAATTGGATTACATTCCTCTAGACTGAAGTCTGCAGGGACAGATGTTCACTTGTACTTTACTTCATAAAAGTGGGCCTTAAATGTCTGTTAAGGATTTTTGCTAGATGTAATGAAATAGCTGGGTAAGGAACTTTCATCCTGCCTCACTTAGGTATATGAGAGACATGTGTAGTATGAGATTTTCCTTGACATCTAACTGTAAAATCACTGTAAGGAACCTAGTTCCGTCTATTTCAGACCTGCAGTCTATCTAGCCAGAAGGATATCCCCAGCAGTGGCTAGCATCATGTACTTTAAAAAGAGGCAAGAAATCTTGTACTGGAAGGTGTGGTGTAACCTGTCTATCGTGAAACCTTTACTCTGGTTCCAAATAGATGGAGTCTTTATTTTAGGTCTTAAAACATGAGCTTCATCATCCTTGTCCGAAGCTCTCTGCTATACTAGCACTTCTAGCTACTACTGCATGTAGAGAAAACCAGCTCCTCAGCTTGCTTACTCGCCAGTTTTGATGGTGAGTTTCACAGTTACACCATGCATGTTTCCCTGGAACAGTTATTTAGACTTTCATTTACTATCCCATTGAATTTGTGTTGTAAATCAGGATGAAATGGTTCCTCAGTATCTTTCCCCTAGGTTTTGGTGCATTTTTTAAATCACACTAGTTTCACGTCTGTTTTCTGTGACAATCAGTTGCTCTCTTCCCAGCTTTTCACTTTATGGTGGGACTCTGTCACTTTCATCATGCTTCTCTAGTTTTCTTCCATCTTCTGTCTTTGCTGTGGGATGATCTACTTTGTGTAGTCTGCAGTACACAAGGGTGAATCTCTGAGAGATTTACTCCTCAGGCTACTGCTGTGTCTCTCCAAAATATGACAGATTTCTTCATTCCACTCCAGAAAGCATTTAAGCATTAAGCAACAGCAGGAGGTTGCAGTGCTGATAGTGGTCACCTGGGTAGTCAAACAGTGTTCATTTTGGTGGTCCTGGTACTCTTGACACTTACACAGTGTAGTGCAGAGACTAGGACCTGAAGGCGTGCTTTTGATGTTGCTGTGTGACTTGTTAAAATATACTCCATGTATTTTTATCTCTGCTATTTATGTATGTAGCAGTTTAAGAATAGCAACGATACTTTGACTGCAGTGAATGTGTCTGTAACTGTTAGCTAAGATCACTAAGTGGGCTGGTTCCTGACACTGTTCATAGCATGAATCCACTGTAAGTCTTTATCTTCTGACATCATGCTGTTCCTCATTCCTTTTTTGTTGTAGCCCTTTGGTTAAACTGCAGCAACTCTACTGAGACTGAGCTGCAGAGATGATAATATTGTTGGTGTTTCCTGTTCAGTGTTTCACAAGGGTTTTGAGCTTGTTTTCTAACTTCTCCACTGCAGAAGCCTTTTTACCATGTGACTTAGCCCACTCTTCCTGTGAATAGGTGTTACACTGTGACACAAAATAACTCACAGAAGCAAGCTAGATGTAAAAAGAAAGAAAAAGAACTCAAAAAGCAAACTTTATTTTCTAACTCCACTATATATACAATAATAAAAATCACAGTGGATTGGAGGGTGAAACTGCCACCTCTCCAACCACACTAGTCCAACTAACAATCTATCAATTCTCTCCACTTATAAAAAAGAATGTAAAACAATCATTATTTACACAAACATGTGTGAGAAAACTCGGTTAAAATATGTAAATATCAGAAGGCATAAAAACTTTTAAAAGAATTTTAAAACTCTCAAAAGAACAAGGTGAACAGGGACTAGCTTTGAGTATTTCTCAGAATTATCAGATACTAAAATACTAGCAGTTCAAACTCTCCTTGGTATAGTACCATGCCTGGGGGTTTTTTATGTACACTGTATGGTCACTTTTTCAGATTTCATTGCATTTTAAAATAGGTTCTTTTTTTTTAAGCAGGGTGCATTTTGTACCACTGTTTTTTTCTTCCTGTGGAGTGTTAAAGATTCTATCAAACAGTTCAATTTCCTATCTAAATTGGGAAGGTAAAAAAAATTAATAGATCCAGTGGTCCTGCAGGACTTCTGTTAAATAGTGGGGTGAATTAATAAGTCAATATTTATGTATTACGTAAACTAAAAGTGAGACTCATTGGTGGCTAGAATAGGAAGCTGAAGAGAAAATGTCCCAATCTCTTAGATTTACAGTATGAAAATGGTAGGAGTATTAAATAAAATATTTTTTTTAAAAAGTTTTTTATGAGATCTTAGTGAAGATTTGAGAATATGAAAAGGGGGGAAATAAAAAACAAGGAGTACTTTTTACTGTGCTACTGTCCAGAAGGCATCAGTTTGAAAATCAGTCACTTCAAAAATATGTTACATTTCACATATATGGCTTCCCACAAGCCCTTCTCAGCTTGTTTATTTGTGACAAGTGCAATTTCCTCATTTTATTTCAATTCTTTTTTTTTTTCTCTTCCTTCTCTTTCCTCTTTCTTAGCTACATGACATGGCTCTATAACTCTCTTTTTTCCTCTGATTAAAGTCTTATGCATAGTCTGGGAAACTTATTGTTAAAGTACTGTTCTGTTTGGTTTGGGTTTCTTTCTGTCGGTTTATTGTAGTCAGTAGTGATCTTAATAGTTCTTAGTATTAGTACAAAATAGAGGAAAAACCTGATGGAAAAGTTACAGTGGAGTAGGATTGGGTATGAAACTCAGTATTCTTCTGGACACATTGATAAATCTTTTCCTTTGTTTTGTTAATAATAGCTCATACACATTTCACCTTGAATTTCTGGTTTGAATAAGTTTGAGGCTATTTGTAAAATTCAGAAAAATTTGCTGATCCAAAATGCAGAAACATCCAACAGGATAATTTCCAAATCTGCAAGTTTTTTTAATCTGTTTATTTCTGTTGTGGCAATCAAATAAAAGAAATGGCTATAAGTGGAGAGAAGTCAAAGAGAAGAAGAGTGGATGGACAGTGGATGGGCAGTCTTTTGCAATTCCATGTTATGGGGACTCATATTGCTGTCTTAAGTTTTTCTAGCTCTTGGCAAGATCTTTGATGAATATGTAGAGTTCTTATACCAATTTAAGAGATCATTCAGTGTGTTTTAACATAAAAAAAATTCAGCATATTTGTTGATTATGATAACAATTTTGTCTTCCTAAACCAAATCAGCAAAAATTCAAGAGAAAATAAAATACCAGTACAGGCAGTGGCTTGATGACAACATGACTTTATCTTTTTTTTGTTGTTGCTAATTACTGAGGAGGGTCCTTAGGTTTGAATTTTTTTCCTTTTTAGACAGTTCTTACTACTCCTCATGATAAGAAGTTGCAACTGGTTACAACTCAAGTAATTTTTTGCCATTTTTATATTTCTATTCTGTAAAACTATAGTAAAGGAGGATTTCAGTTTGTCAAAAAAACTTGTGTGAGGTTCTTTTCCTGAAAGTTGATGTAGCTAGTGCTTTAAAAAATCTACCAAAAACATACAAATAACTGGAACTGATAAGATTTCCTTAGAAGATATTTTGATCTCCCAAATCAGAAAACAGGAAAACATAAAATTATTCAGCATTATTTAAACACTGATGAGATACTTGTCAGTATGAACTGCTGCTCCATTTTTTGTCACATAACAAATGTATCTTCACTCTGCCTGATCAAATAAGTGCCATTTTATCTAGCCTTTCTATGAAAATTGATTCTCCAAGTGCCAGGTGTATAGGAAGCTACACAGCTGTTGATCCAAATAAATGAATTAAGATTCAGTAATCATATGCCACCCAGCATACAGCTGGGTCTACAAAAACAGAATGTTGTGTACAAGGCTCTGTATGGGAAGTGTGATACAGACAGAGTGAGTGAGCCATCCGGTGTGGATTGTCAGCTGGAAAGGAAGCAGATAGGATGGCTTTAACTCTCCACTCACTCAGTCCTGTGTGATGTCTGTTCCTTGGGCAGAGCTGTGCAATCTCCATGGCTGGGCTACTGTTGCCCTCAGCTCTGTCAACCACATCCTATTAAAATGTCTTTAAGAGTATCCAGTTCCCAAATCTTTAAGTCTTTGGTTTCTGGGATATGAGAGAAATGTGAAAGTTGAAAGTTCAGTTCTTGGTTGCCTGTGCCTTGTTTAGTTACATCACAATTCTCAAACAACAGATACTGATTTTAGGGTTCAGTGACCTTTATAATTTATCCATGGAATAGTTACATGACTCAAGATGCTCTATTGAAGGAAAAGCATTAAGACTGGAGAACAGGAAACTTGCTGGTTTTCTTTTCTTACCAGTCTTTATAGTCGTTAGAGTTGTTCCTGAGCTCAGTTGATTGCTTTCTTGCATCAGCCTGGTCCTCATCTTGTAAGATGCTGTGGTTGGTTGCCTTTGGGTGGCTACCAGGTGCTTACCAAGTTGCTCTATCACTTCCCCTCCTCAGCAGAACAGGGAGAGAAATTACAATGGAAAATTCATGGACTGAGGTAAGAACAGGGAGATCACTTGCCAACTACCTTTGAGCAAAGCAGGCTCAACATAGGGAAATTAAATTAATATATTACCAGTTAATAAGATGGTAGGATAATGCAAAATAAGAAGAAAACTAATAAAATCTTCACCCTTCCCTTCTTCCCAGATTCAGCTTCACTCCCAACTCTTCTACCTCTTCCCACTCAAGTGGCACAGGGGGATGGGGAGTGGGGTTTGCAGTTAGTTCATAATGCTTTATCTCTGCTGCTCCTTCCTCTTCACACTGCTCCAGCATGGGGACCCTCCCATGGAGACAGTCCTTCGTGAACTTCCTCATCCTGGGACCTTCCCCCAGATGCAGTTCTTCAACAATGGTTCCAGCCTGGATCCTTCCCACAAGGTAGAGTCTCAGAGGAACACCCTGCTCTGTTGTGGGTTCTTCATGGAGTCACAAGTTCTACCAGAAAACCTGTGCTGTGTGGGCTCCTCTCCATGAGCTGCAGTTCCCACCAGGAGCCTGCTTCAGTGTGGCACACTGTGGCCCTCATCTTCCTTCGGGGCATGTCCACCTGCTGTGGCAGGAGGACCTCCACAGGCTGCAGTACGGATACCTGCTCTGGCATGGTCCTTCATGGGCTGCAGGGGAACAACCTGCTTCACCATGGCCTGCAGGGCAATCTCTGCTCCAGCATCTGGAACATCTCTCCCTCCTTCAGTACTGGCCTTAGAGTCTGCAGGATTATATCGCTTATATTTTCCCACTGCTCTTTCACAGATGCTCTGCACATTTGTTACCCTTTCCTAAGTGCATCGTCACAGAGGTGCCACCTCATCTTTGGTCTCAGCTTTGGCCAGCACCAAGTCCATCTTGGAGCCAGCTTGGGCGCCTGTCACTCTCTGACATGGGGAGAACTTCCTTCTTACAGAAGTCACCACTGCAGCCATGCCCCCCTACTCCCCAAACCTTGTCACAAAATCTGGTCCAGGTGCACACACCCCCAGAAAACTGATAGGACTACTTGCATGTTTAAAGTTTGCCCCTAGTTTGAGCCCTGGTTTTATGTGTTCGGTACCACAGTTCTCAGTCCTTTGCAGGCTTGGCCTCTTAATGTTTCTAGTTCTTGTCTCTGGTAGCATTCCATGGCAGACACCCTTTTACACTGTTTCTTTCCTCTTTATGAGGAAAAGGATTGTTACAGAAGCTGTCTTCCCATAGCTGAGCGCCGCTGGTGTGGGATCCTGTCCTCACACTGCCCCCTTGCAACAAGCGCTGCCATCGACGGTCATGCAGCATGTACCCATTTTCCTCCTCTCATTGTGCTTCCTCAGATCTCTTGAGGTTTGGTAAGACTGGAGTTCTCTCAGTGCAGTAATAATTGAAAGAAAAATGGTGAAATATTGAGCCAAAAAGTTGGTCGTGTACCTAACCATAACCCGATTTTGCACTAGATAACACTCAAGAAATTCCTGTAGTATTGGTTTTCTAAGCCAAAGAAAGAAAGCTTTCAAGATGAAATGTTCAGGAATTTCTCAACATCAAACTTTGTTTCCCTCTCTCTGTCTCACAGGATGCATTTTTTTTATGTTTAGGGTACAACCATGGTTTATTAGCAGGTGACTTTGTATGAAATGTAAATGATAAAAGGAGGTAGTTGGAGCTTCTGATGAGCATAGATCTGAAGTGTGTGTTTTAGCATATACAGAATAAGGGTTCTGAACTGTTAGTAGTTACTTCTAAGTTATAGATTCAGGTTTTTGCAAGTCATGAGCAATTGTTTTAAAGTTATTTGTGAACACGATGTAAAAGAGCATTGTGTATCTTCTGGTTTCGACTGTTGCTGGCTTTGAAATGAACTGAAATGAACTTCTTGTTTGTGGTTCTTTTTCTTTCAGATGGAGCAAACCTGTGATGATATAGATGAAATGTTCAGCAATTTACTTGGGGAGATGGACATGCTGACTCAGGTAAATTTTTTTTTTTCCCATCAAGATTAGAAAAAATAGCTATAATGTATTAGAGAAAAAAGGGAACTATTTTACATTTTTCATACTCTTCCACTCTGAATAAATACACTTACATTACTGTGGGAAACCTTCAGCTAAATTTCTCTGCTTGACAGTTAAAACAAGTGGCCCAAAGAATAAGGCAGTATCAGTGCAGGGTAGGTTGTTAAAGAGACCTAACTGCTTATGAAAGACATTTTCTGAAAAAAACCCAGGCTAGCAATTTAAATTCCTCTGGACTTGATCCAAAGAAATTAAAGGATTCTATGAAAACAGGAAGACTTTGAGTCTGAATTTTCAGGTATGAATGCTTAGCATACATGGGTAAATGGGATGTAGCCTGAGTGTCAAATGTAAACTTTGGAAATGAAAGCAACATTTTGAATATATGTTTAAATGATTCTTTAGATATGGCAAAATATTAAACTGCAGTGAGGGTGGCATTCAAGATTGCATGGAGATTTTGTTCCCAATGCAAAATACACTCTTGAGAGTATAAAACAGCATGAGCCTTTTTCTAAAGCTCTAATCAAGAAATACTTCCTGCAAAAGGTGATGAAAGGAGAAATTTTATTTCTAGAAAAAAAAAATCTACAAAGGGAATCATGTGTTGTATTTTAATAAATTGAATGACTGAAAACACTTAAGTTGTCATCTTGAATGTGTGAGTTTGATTACAGCCTCTGTTTTGAGGGGGTCTTTCTTCTTGGTGAACAAAGCCAGTGCTTGACAAAATAAATACCAATAATTCTGAGGCACAGAGTAGAAATTGTGTTTAAACTGAGTGAAACCCAAGATTTCACATGGTGGTGTTAGCTGTCAAATCACAATACTTTGTCCCTCAGTAGCCTCTCTGCTCTTTAGGGCTTTTTGTAAATGTGCATATTTATTTTATGTATTTTTATAAATATATATATATGTGTGTGTGTGTGTGTGTGTGTATGGAGGGATTTATGGTAATCTCATTTCATTATTATGCCTTCTAAAGAACAAAAGACTGCTTGTGATAAATTTTACCTCCTCAGACTGGACATAGCAGTGTTACAAGTGCAGGTGGTGCAAAGAGTGTAAGAGCGTGAGTCTCTTGTCTCTGTGCTCCCCGTGCGGTACTGGGAGGGATGGAGTGTTCCTGAAATTGAGACAGGCTTCTCCTCCTCTCTAAAGTTTCTGGCATCACATCTCACATCAGCGTGGTGTGGGAGAAGGAGGCAGGGGTATCTGAAAGCCTGAAGACTTTCAGTTACCTGAACTGGATCTGTTAATTCCCTCAGACTCTTAACTTTCCAAACAGGACTGTAGATAGTTTTTCACACTTTTTCACCAATCTATCAGTTCCTAAAGTAAGTGTAAATGATAGAAGCACACACACCTCTACATGGCATAACAGGGCTGAAAAAGAAATGAAAATTCAGAATTGGCCTTTTCTGCTGAAAACTAGGAATTCTCTATTTACACAGGTTTGCAGTTTACATTGCAATAGCATGGAGTTTTGTTTGTTGTATTGGGGTTTGGGTTTTTTTCAAACAATAGCAGAAAGCAACAGCTAGGTTTCATTTATATTGGTAAATAAAGCACTCTGGAAAGAAAATGACACTGTACACAGCTAAACTCTTTCCACACTCCCCTTCAAAAAACCCAAGGAAGCTGAAAATCAGTCTGGCTTTGCCCACTGTCTTGATTAGAAACAGTCCAGATGTTGCCTGACAGGAGTTGCTGCTGTCAACATTGGACTGAGAAGCATGCAAAACCCTTGCCATGATTGTGAGAGAGTGCTTGAACCCTTGTCCTGGCCCTAGTTAGTCTACCCAGTCCAACATAATCTCAGAAACCAGTGTGTGTCATTCTGTTCTTGAAGAATTTATTTCATTAGATAAATTCAGTTAATTGATTTGCAAATATTAATGTATGTAATAGTAATTATATCATCAGATACTTGTTTGCTTCTACCTTAACAGAGTTTAGGAGTGGAGACTGTACCACCACCTCCATGCCCTGAAGTGTCCAACAATGAATTTAGCTTTACAGTTGGTTTTAAAGATTTAAATGGTAAGTAGCTGAATGGACTCTTTCATGCCTTTTATGCTTGCTTAAAATACCTCACAGCAACAAATGAGAAGAAAATCTTTCCATACCCTTGATCAAAAACCCCAAACCAAACAAAAGAACCCTGTTTTGCTGGAGGGGGAGGTATATTTTTGTGTCTCAATTTAGGAAACTTCAAAAGGGAACAATTTTTGGAGGCATTCCTCAGTTTAAATAGAATTCAGACTTCTAAAAATGCTTTAGTGTAGAGGAAAACAAACTTGAGAAGTCTCCCAAATGACTTTCTGAAATGTAACCTTTTCAATGTAAGGAGTTAACTTGGTGAAAGACAAAGTCCCTCAGTGTGATGTCAGAGCTGCGTAAGCATTTCTGTCCAGTGGAAGTATTAGCTTCAGCTGCTTCCACTCTTCAGTGCTTGTTCTCATTTTGGTTTGCACTGTCAGTTTTCCATGTACAGCTGCTTGCTGAGGCTGTATGGCAAACCAAATGAGGGGATTTATCTGAGTTTGAAATAAAAACCCTTCCTTTGATTTTGTTTGTGATTGGGTTTGGGGTTTTTTGGGGTTTTTTTGACTGAGGGCTGGTTGTTTGCATTAACTAGAGTTAACCTCTGGTTTTGTCCCAGGATCAGTTCCCTGTTGGGCTTCCTAAAGACTCTTATCAGTAAAGTGGGTAGAACTATGTTAATAGAGAGGATCATAAGCCAACTTTCCTATTGTAAAGAAAAACTTATTAAATACTATATTAACATAACAAGGAGAGCAGAGTAAACTGAGATGGCCTAGTGACATGTTCACACTTAGTCTCATGAATGACTATGCTTTATTGGACTATATTAGCATTTTTTAGTATCTAATTCAGTGCTCTTCATCCCTCTCAAAATCTCACTTAAAGGTTTTCTCAGTTAGTTAGTTATTTATTTCTTAACTGGACTCTTTAAAGAGATTTAAACCACTGACTCTGTTCAATCTTAAAGAACCCTTCTCTTCTAGAAAGCTAAACCATCCTACAGGGTTTACTCCACGGTATATCTTTGCACCATGGCTAGTTCAAACAACCACAAATTATGTGTGAAGTTCTGGTATATGATTTTATTTTCTACTCTGTCAGAGTAGAAACCAGAAAGAAAAAGTTACAATGTTTCTATCTGGTTTATAAGATTCTTTTAACAGAGACTTTTTTGTTTGTTCTTTGCTTAAAGGAGCCTCAAAAGCGTGTGTGATGTACCACCCATGTGGTATGTCACAGATCACACAATTACTGCTGTGCTACAGATGATACCGTGCAGTTTCTTGTCTCTTAATATTCTTTGATTCTGCTTCATTTTAATTTTGTAGTTGTAGAATAGTAATAATATATGGAGATATTATTGATCTAGGCCTCAGTTACGTGGTTTGTTGTGTTCAGAACTTGCTAAGCATTTATGTATGTGCTTACAGCCTAATGGGAGCTCATGGAATTTCTTGCATTCATATCACTAAGCATGTACCCAGTAACCTTGCTGGATCAGGGCCATGTTTGTAACATCATAAAGGCCTGGGACTATATCACTGGAACTGAGGCTTCCTGTCCTGTTTAGTTTGTATTCGTAGAGTTCCTTGTACTCTGAACTTCAGTATGACCAGATTAATGGCTGTTTCGAGAGCACATTTGTTTCTTTAACCCATGTAAAATGTTGTTTCCTTTCCCATAGCTCTGTAACCATGCCTTCTGCAATTTAATCTCCGCTGAACTGGAAACAGTGCTTTTCATTGCACTCACTCTCTGACACGTTTTGTGGTTTTTTTACAGAATCACTAAATGCCCTAGAGGACAAAGACCTGGATGCTTTAATGGCTGATCTTGTAGCAGACCTTAATGATGTTGAACAGAAAACTTTACAAGCCCAGAAAACGTCTTCTTGCAACCAGCAAAGTACAGTCACTCAGCCTTCAACAGGCTTGAATAATGACATCTATTCCAAAGTAAGTCCCCATGTTACCATTACTGGACAGTCTGGGGATGATTTGCCCCCTCCACCTCCACCTCCAGACCCTGAACCAGAACTTCCACCACCACCGCCACCACCTCCTCCTGAGCCACTTACTCAGGTAAGTCTGGGTCAAGCCTTATTTTAAACATTCACTAGTTCTTGTCATTTTGCAAGCGGTATTTGGCACTGGAACACCGGTGGATCTCCCAGGTAGATGCATCTTGCGAAGATTCTGCAATGATGAAATGTGCATGAACTCTGGAGTGAAATTTCTACTGTTGTGGCCTCAGCAGTTTCTGCCTGTTCCTTGACCTATTCCCCTTCCTTCATCTTTCTAATCATCATTTTGGTAGCCCAATACAGGCATAATCATTGCAAATGATTTATTGTGACAGAAAATTTATCACTGAATTCTTTTAAGAAGCACTGATCTGTTAATATCGTCTTATTGAGAGCTTGGTTTTGGCATCAGTCCAAAGCATGGCCAAAGATCTCCACTTTGTGAAGATGTCACTATGGGTGCTCATTGCAGTCTGTGCTATTTGTACTGATGAGAAAATTCTGTGGATGTTTCCCAGCTCCATCTCTGGCCTAAGTGATTTCTTCCAGTAGGAAAAGCAGTTCATGTGTGGAAAACTCAACATTTGCTAGGTGACCAGGTCCAGGGACAAGTACAAGAAGTACCTCTTCTGGTCCTAACACAGAATTACTGCTCTTCTTGGTCTTGCATTTGAAAAGAAGTAATGAAGACTATCTGCAAGAGGGGACAAATGCTCTTAGGAGGTGCCAAAGTTATCAGTAGGTCACTATTTATAACTATTTATGAGCAACTGGCTTACCTGTATCTAAAATTTCAGACTTATTACAACCTTCTCCATGTTTGTGTTTCTCGCAGAGCTGTTTTAACAACTGAAATAAAATGTGATATTTGTGGTATATTTTTGATGTGAGGTTGCAGGGAGGTAGATAATGTGAGAATTCTGCCCTGTCACAGCCCTGTGAGAAGAGAAGGCATTAAAAGAGTGATGCAGCCCCCTAAAAATGAATCTGAAATCATGAAATACACAAATATATCACTTTCAGTATTCATGTTCACAGTAATTATGATTGAGAGAAGATGTTTACATTTAGGGAACGGAAATATTTTGGGGAAGTGTCAGTCAGTTTTGCTTAAAACCGTGGTCAATTCATTACTGTTTAAAAGCCCACATGAACTGAATATGAATCACCTCAACATCACTGCTACCCCTGTGTTTGGAATCATACAGCAGACATATTCAGCAAAAGGAACAGAAAATTGGATAGGAAAATTGGATGTGTCTGATGACATAAAAAGTGATTCACTAGATAAAGCTTCATTTGATGCATAGGACCATTCCACGCTGTTTGAAGAATGAAACTCATAAACATATAAGAGAAGATTTGCCATTTTTCTGCATCTCAAAGGTAATAGTTAACTTCTTGTCTTAAAGGAGTATCAACATTTGCAGAATACCAGCTAAACAGCTTCAAAAGCTGAAGAATTTTATGTAAATAGTACAACTGATATAGAAGAGATGCTATCAAGATGAGTTCTATCCATTTCCTTCAAAAATTATCCATTTCCTTCAAAAATTTCTCCATCTTGATTTAGACTCATGATCTTTAAGGAAGTACCAAACTTCTACGTAGCCTGGTTTGTCAGCTGATGAGTATGGTCTGGAAGGGTAGCAAGCTGGGTGGGCTGAGACTGGCCAGACTCAAGGGCTAGTAAGTCAATGGTTTGCTGGCTGGTAGCAAGTGGGATCAGCACTGGGGTTTATATTGTTTAACATTTTTGTCTGTGACCTGAGTGATGACATAAAAAGCCACCTGCAGATGTGCTGAAGATGTTTTTTATTAAGGGCACTGACTGTTAAGGTCACTGGCAGACCTTCCACGCAAGGGGACTTAAAACATGAAGACTAGGCCAGCAAAACTCTCAGAAACTCAGCAAGGTACAAGGTCCTGCACCTGGGGTGTAATAACCATTTGTACAGTTTGGGAAAGAACAGGCTGAGCAGCGACCCTGCTGAAAAGGAGCTCCTGCTAGATACCACAGTGAAGGAGAGCCTTGAGTGAAAGATCGTCTCAGTAGAGGAGACTGGCCTCTGTTGGGAGGAGTATGGCCAGCAAACTAAGGAGTTATTGTTCCTTTCTCTTGGCACTAGTGGTCCCACTGCTGGAATACTGCACTCCATTCTAAATGTGGAGATACTGGAGAGTGTCCAGCAGAGAGCTGATGGAATAGCCAGAGGCAAGCAGTGATCAGGAGCCAGCAAGGACAGGCTGAGGGAGCTGTGCTTGTCTAGTCTGACAGAGGAGGCTGGGGAGTGATCTAATGACAGCCTAAACATACCTGAAGGATAGATGCAAAGCTGGTAGAGCCAAATTCTTCCATGGTAGTGTTAGGTCCCTAATGTGGAAGAGGCAACAGCTACATATTGTAGCTTTGTCATTTCAGAGAGGACATTAGAAAAATTTTTTTCCACTTCAGATAGTGGTGTAGCACTGGAACAGGTGATCAAGAGAGATCCCAGATTCCCTTTCTTTGAAGGTTTTCCAGGCTTTGCTAGGCAAAATCATGACTGACCTGATCTGATGTTGGTGGCCTTCCTGCTTTGGGCAGAAGCCTGACTGTGGACCCTCAGGCCTCTCTTCCAGGCAGCATTTTTATTGATGCTGGGATCTAAAGCTCACTGAAATCAACCATGATGAATTTCTTTCCATTGAGTGTTGTACTGAGCTAATTCTTTATTTACTGACATCATGCATTACCTGAGGGTCAAACAAGATTTTAGAATGGGAAGAGTATATACTTGCTAAACACAACTGGAATTCTATATGAAAAAATGTAGCCAAAAGTCACTTCTCCCTTAGTTGAACTGTTCTCTGAGACTGATCTCTAATGATATTCTGGTCTCTTTCCAGATTCAGGGAGCATCAGAGAAGGATAGGAACAGGTTGTAGAAGCATTTCTAAAGAATATAAAGCAGTATTAATTTCCTCATTAAGGCATTGGTTTGGCTTTTTCCTGCAGCCTTTGCCTCATTTTATGATACAGGTTGTATTCAAATACTAATGGCATACCCACTGTGGCTTACTGTCCACAATATTGCCCACAGGGCTATTACACAGGTTGCAGTGTGAATGATGGAGGTAATAACCATTTAAAATTAATATGGAAAGAATCAATTTCAAATTAATATTCATTGTCTTGATTAGTATTTGTTTTGACATGACATTTCTGCTCAGTAAAAAGAAATTCAGCTGTAAGTGGAATGTGTTTTGTGTCATCAAAATCCACGTTCCTGTTAGCCAGGATTCTTGATAAGTGATTCTTGAGCCAGTCAAGGCTGAAGTTGTGTTTAACACATCTGGTTATCCACAGTCAAATAAGAATGGTGTTAGTAATTCCCAATGCAGCCGTGATATTAAGACCTTATTTTCTAATAGGGTCTAATTAAGACCCTATTTTGTAACCTTTAGGTGTGCCAAAATAATGAAGTGCAGCCTTTCTTTCTGGGAAGCATAGAGCTGTCTCATAGGTTTCCATCAACTCTGACATTTCTTTTTAAAACTGCCTTTAAGCTAAATAAGGCTTCTTCATTAGCTATTGACATGATTACTTTCTTTATGTGCTTCTGTTTAAAGACCCAGAAAAGGTGGTGGTGACCCTGTAGTCGGAAAACAAATCCTGTAGCTTGTCAAAGCATTTCTCTAACACTGCTAAAATGTTGCATCTGATAGCTTATTTCCTTTTTCTACATTAAGTCAAGGCTTATGAAGCCATGAAGGCTGTCAGGTGAGAGCTGTCTTGCACAGATTTATACAATGTGAGAACTATGTTTAACACAGGTCACATGCAGATGAAGCCTGAATTGTACCTGCCTAAAATTTTCATCAGAAAGCCTGCCCACACCACACTCAACCACTTTGGTTAAGATGCTTTTCCTGCTTGCTCTATAGAGGTGGTAAGGGGAGGGCCACAGCGTGAGAGGCTGTGTGCTTTTCCCTCTGAACAACCGTCAGCCTCACTGCAGCAGCCACCTTTGTGCAACTGCTCGTGTTCAACTACAGAGGCTTTTTTTGGATTCTCTAAGTTAAGCACTGCTGAGCTATAGCAATGCAAATTTCCACACCTGCTGAGAAAAGAAGGAGATATTTTTAACAGATTGTGTGGTATTTATAGTGGAGAATTTGATAACAGGAAACATGCTTGAAGCAGTGATAAAACAAAAGATGTTTAGTTCAGCAGTCAGGAGTACTTTAGTTACTGTTGGACATGCCCCAAAACTTGGGATGAATAAGATAATCTTCTTTCTCTTTCTTTGCTGTGATTGTATGATACCTCAGTAACAGGGAGGTGACGGCAATGCTTAGTTAGGCTTAGTTTCTTGCAAGTACATCTTCCATGAGTTGCAGCCAGTTCTCTTGGTGCGAAGACCACTAAAAATTATGACATTAGGGTAGCAAATGGAGGCTGAAGGCAACAGAAATCTTGTGTGGAAGCAGAACAGGAACTTTCTCCCATAGTCCTTGATTGGAAGTTGATAGCCTGTGAGTAGCTTAGCACAAAATCCTGCCCCCTTTAAACAAAGGAAACCGTGAAAGTAAGAGAGCAACAGGGACAGCAAAAATCAGCAGAGAGGCAAAAAAGCAAATGCAAGACAGTCTTCAGTAGAGGCAACAGGAATGTTAAGTTGGAAAGAAACTGAACCCTCCAGTAGTACTGAGGGAGTCCAAGGCAGCCCCAGGAACCACAGTCATTTGCTGTCCAAAATGTGCTTTTCCAGCTCTGAATGTGACTGGAGGAGACTTCTGGAAGAGAGATGGCATAAAGGAACAGTCCCAATCTGTACAGCAGTCACAGAGGCAACACTAGGCACCTGGTACTACATTTGGTACATGTAGCTAAAATTCCTAGCAGCTGGGAATCCAGAGTCTTCTTGGATCACAAATGTCATGGATATTAAGAAAGAGGCATGATATTGATAGAGCTGCTTTGTAAAAGGAGAGCTGAGTGATACTGAGGTTTTTGGGATTCTTACTGTGGAATGAACTTGTGTGCTCTATCTAGCTGTGTCTGTGTTAATATGAATAGGTCCATTCATAGAATAAAAGCCATGATATCATCCAGTTAATGGAGGTGTTCCTCTCAGTAAGTATCTGTGCAGTAAGAGATCATATGTGGCAAGTCAAAGAATAGAAGTAAATTAATGTAGTGAACACAGAGTATAAAATTTTAATTGGTGTAATTGCAAGCCAAAATTTCAGTAAAATCCTTCAAATTCTACTTCTCTTACCCTAATGAAAAACGAGTTTTCTTCCAACCAGCTGCATCCACAATGCTATTTCACTGAGGCTAGATCTTCCTTCACCTTCTCTTTTGTATCAGCTGTATGTACAGAAACATAGAAGAGTCCAGTTTTCAGGCATTCTTGTAACATTTGAGGAAAATATCATGTAAGAACTATATGGCTGAGCAACAACAGGGAGCATTGGACTTATAAATCAAAGCTTTGGCTGAAGGATATTAGGTTCTAATAAGGAAGGCTATCTGTGTATATGAAGTTTGCTGTGACAAGCTTTATCTTCAGGATATAAATATCAAGAAACAACCCTTTATTTTCAAGTAAATGTAAATTGCTGAGATTACTTAAAAAGAAATATACCAAATATCTTGTGTCTTTTCAGGAAGAACTAGAGGCAAAGGCAAAAGCTGACAAGATTAAACTTGCATTGGAGAAATTGAAGGAAGCCAAAGTTAAAAAGGTGAGCCATAAAATAGTAAATGCTACCATAAGAGCTACCACCTAAATAGCTTTTAACATTCTTCTTAATAGTGAATTTATTTCTAAACTGACTAGGCTTTTCCATATTTTATCTGTAAAGATACTCTGTGGAGTAGTTGTTGTCATCCACCTCAAGAGAAGTCTCTAGGTGAATGCTACCTCCAAGGGACTTATTTTTAGAGGACTTGGAAAGTACTGCCTCTTTTTCTTTTTTCAGTGTTGGGGCAAAACCCACTGTTCTGATAAGTTGCTTTAGAGAAAGCAGAGTGTATATGAAAATGTTGCTTACTTATGCTGTGCTGATTCCAGGAGTATTAAACTTTTCTTTATAGTGGATGTGGATTTAGCCAATCCCTATTAATTTAAGTCTTCTTGCTAAATCTTTTCACAGCAGTTGTAGTAATGTACAGGCATAATAGAAATTATTTTAGACCAAAAAATTAGAAAGCTTCCAGCCAGTGTCTGCACTGTTCTGCAGTGTGCCAGTAATTATGCCCACTCATCCTAAACTCGTGTTCCATCTGAACTCAGGCGCTCAGTAACTCTGAATAATGGATGTGAACTAAAACCAGTCATGACCTTTCAGTCTTGCCCAAAGAAGATGGGAAGTGTTGGAGTCTGCAGAGCTTCCAGGAAAAATGGAAGCCTCCAATAAATTAGGGAATGTCCAGTCTTGAGACAGTTCTCACAGAACACTTTATGTTCATGTACAAATGCTCCTTCTGAGAGGATGTCTTGGGAGGATTTCACCAATGTTGACTTTGTAAAGCTCTGTAACTAAAGTTATGACTGCTCACTGGTCATCCTCTTTTCCTTGTAATGTTAGCAATTCTCCTTTGGGAGACTTTTTTCCCCCCAACTTTTCCCCCTGCCCCCAAATATTTAGAACCATACGATAAAAGTAAAGTTCAATCTTGTGTCTGTGTCACTATAATGAAATTACTGTGTCATTCTTGAATTCTAAATTGACTAAATATTGTCAAGAAAACTGGTTTTCTCTCTTTTACTAAAAGCAGAGGGCAGAGGGTAGGGATGATGGTGAAATGCAAGCTCCCAGCCTTGGACTTCAGGAGAGCAGACTTTGGCTTCTTCAAAGATCTTCTTGGAAGAGTCCCATTGGAACTTCCTGATGGGAAGAAGGGATCAAGAAAGCTGGTCAATATTTAAAGATCACCTCCTTCAAACTCAAGAGAGTTTCATTCCAATGGAAGATGATCAGAAAATATTGTGAAGATGATCAGGAGTATCTCCTGTGAGGAAAGGCTGAGATTGCCTAGGGAAGAGAGGGGTCTGTGTGGTGCTTGTCTATCTCTAGAAAAACCTCAAGAGAGGGCGCAAAGAGAATGGAGCCGGGCTCTCTTCAGTGCTGTCCAGTGATGGGGTCAGAGGCAATGGGCAAAAACTGAAACACAGGAGGCTCTGAACACCAGGAAACACTTCTTCACTGTGGGGATGGGTGAATCTGGCACAGGTTTCCCAGGCAGATTGTGGATTCTCCCTCCCTGGAGATGACAGCAAACCATCCAGACAGGGTCCTGGCCGTTGGTCTCCAGGTGGTCCTGCTTGCCCGGGCAACTGGACTGGATGACCACCCGAGATGCCTTCCAATCTCAGCTGGTTTGTGATTCTGTGAAGATGGAAGCTGCATGCGTGTTTCTGAGCAGTCAGTTATAACCAGAAAAAAAAAACATTTTACCTTAAATGTGTTAGATTATGCATGTACAACACCTTTTTTCTGTATAATCTGCACTGTGGCTCAGATGCTTATTTTACAGAAGAATCTTCTTACAAGGATTGGAATCAAAAAAAGTTCATGGCTTTTGTTACATTTGTTTTTGCTTTTCAGAGACAGTGTAGATTTTCTCTTGGGGGTCATAACTCTGCTTCTACCTGACCTTTTACACAGATTGTCTCTACAGAACCAAAGCTTCTTATGCACACATTTTAAAATAAAGAGCTATTTAAACAACACCATATGGAAAGTTCCCCCAACTCATCAGCAATGTACAGACCTTGCTGAGAATTATTCTACTGTTTTCAATACTAATAGAGCATTTTAAGTACTTTCTTATAATGTACTTCCAGTTCTTTATCACATTTTATGTACTTCAGCATTTTCTTGCATTGTTCCTCTGAAGAAAGTTCACTCTGTTTTACAAATACTTCACCATATAAAGAAGTAATGAGTGTCGTAGGTTGATTTGGTCAATGTTAGTAACTCATGAGGGGAAGAGGAGGGGCACTCACTGGTCTTTTCTCTGTGGTGGCCACTGACAGAACCTGAGGGAAAGGCTTAGAACAGACTCTCCAGGAAAGTGGTCACAGCACCGAGCCTGACAGAGTTCAAGAAACATTTGGACAATGTTCTTGGGCACATGGAGCAATGCTCTTGGCATTGTCCTGTGCAGGGCCAGGAACTGGACTCAATGATCCTGATAGGTCCCTTCCAACTCAGCATATTCTGTAAACTCATCTGTTTTCTTATTTATGACAGCTGGACTATGGCCCATCTTAGTACAATCCAATTTCAGGTTATTTTGTTGGCATGGCAAGATTCTTCCATTCTTTTTCTATTTAAAACTAAATTTTCCACATTTGTAGCTTGCATTGAGGACGCTCTGTCCTTTTGCACTTGGTTTCCCTATCAGGCATCTTCCTTAATTGCACATGTAGTAGATTTAGAGAAGAGATTAACTTCTGCTTTTTTTCATAGCAATTTCATTTTTCCTGAAGTCATGCATAGGACAAGACTTAATTTTATTTTTGGAGAAAAAAATCTTTATTTTGGTGAAAATTATAGTGAGAGAATTTCAGAGCTCTTTTATTCCCTCAGCTTGCTGTGGGATAGGATGCCTTTGAATCAGTAATAACCTTCAGCCTTTATCTTTCTTATCTGTGTTAGCAGATTCAGACTAGTCCTTTTGTTGCTTCTGAAATTAACTGACTGTTCTGTGACTTTGTTCTCAGCTTGTTATCAAGGTGCACATGAACGATAACAGCACGAAGTCCCTAATGGTGGATGAGCGTCAGGTGGCACGGGATGTTTTGGACAATCTCTTTGAGAAAACCCATTGTGACTGCAACGTTGACTGGTGTCTGTATGAGATGTACCCAGAGCTGCAGATTGGTAAGTGGTGTACTGACATAGCACATAGCAAATAGATAGAGGGCTGGTAATCTTGAAAGATCAGGTAAGTGTTGGTAATCTTGAAAAGATAGTTAACATTTCTCCTGCCCATGGAGGCAGGAGACATGTGGCATGTTCCCTGACATTGGAATATCACAGACTCTAAGCTGAGGGATGCTGCAGGAATATGTTTGGTGTGTTCGTGCTGTAGAAATGAGTCCATTCAGCTGTGCTGTGACCCGCAGAAGGCTCCTTTCTTTTCACCATTTCCATTATTTTATTTTATACAAAATGAAGGAGCCATGTGAATTTCAAGGTGATGACAAACACCATTACTTAAATCCACTTTTTGAAGAGAGGATGCACTGCTGGAGTGCTGTCAGAAGGCATGTATTACATACTGGCCAAACAAATGTCACTAAACAAGGCTCTGTGAGAAGTGTTTCAGTCGTTTCTGATGCTCTTCATTTGTGGTAATTATTTTCTTAAGTGTAGCTGTTTACAGGACACTGCTCTTTGATGGGGCTGCAGCTCTGCTGATGGTAAGTTATGACTTCTGAAGCAATTAACCTGGCCTCCAGGTCTTAGGAAACAGCTATGCAAAACTAAGAAATTGTTCTGTGCAACATAATAAATCTTGTTTGAAAAAGGCTTCAAGGTGTCTTTCATTAAGAACATAGTATTCTCTAATTGTGAAATATTTCAGAAAATCTTTATTTTACAGACTGAAAAGGTACTGACATCGAAAAGAGAAGGAAAATTGCCACAACTTTCTTTCAGTCGTATTTGACCTAGAGAAATGGGAAACTGACAAACAGCTTTTAACATTCTCAGTTTACAATCTCCCAGCAGAGATGTGAAAATTCACAAATGAAGTCAAATATCAATATTGCACTTTAAAAGAGCCCCAGGTGTAGTTATTCTGCTAAAGTAAATGACAGAAATTTTAAAATTACTTGAAAAAAGCCTGACTGGTCATAAGCAAGGAGATGCTCATCTGCTTGTAAGAGTGGTGCAGAAATTTACTGCCAGTCTGTTTTTGCTACTTGATTAAGATAATGGTGCTGCATCCTTTTCTACCTGCTTATCTTAACTAAGAAAAGACTGGAAATGTCATTTTATCCTAGAAATCTGACAAAAATCACTGAATAATTTTGGAGTGTTTTCCTGTCTTAGAAAGTTGCTCCCTTTTTGTCCAGTGTGACTTGGACAAACATGTCTGAGTATTAGGATGACACCACAATAAACATATGGTTTCTCAATCTCCATAGTCACTAAAAAGAATGTACTTGTTTTTTTTCATAATCTGGATAGATATTTGAATTTCCCATCATGCGGTTAAAACTGAAGGTATCAAGGAGCTTGTTTGCTACAAACATTGGGGTAAATGGTTGGAATTTTTTTGGTAAAAATTACTTGTGCTACTTTAGTCCCAGCTAATCCTAGGTGATTTTGGTTAGTGTTAGGGTATTGCTGTAGTAAGGAATTACTCTCATAATGAATAAAATTTATTTTTAAAGCCAGAACAGAAGAAAAATATCAAAGGAAATAAACTTGTATCTGCTTCAAGAAAAAAGGAAACTTTTATTAACTCCTGGTGCAGTGATCTATTACAAGGTCCAGATCTGCTGAGGAGGGAGCCTTTTTGTTTGCAGAAGGCAGTTTCAATATGAATGGAATGGTACATGTTCTTTCTTCTGCTTCCAGTGCACAGCAACACACAGTTAATTTTGTTCAAAATCAGAACAATGTGAACCATTATTTATTTTCATCAGTATACTTCTTGGCTGCTGTAGATAGCTTTATTACTATCAGCACAAAGACAGAACCTTTCTGCACTTCATCTCTCTGCCTGCTTTCCACATTAGTATTAAAGAGAATAAAATTGTGTTTACTTTAAGAAGCAAATCTGAGCAGCAAATAATTCTTGCTGAACTGAAGGTCCAAGCAACTTTTATATCACAAGATCCTTGACAGGTTGTCTTACGTATACGGTTATTTTGAAAGACTATAATTGTAAATAAAATAAACTACAGTTTAAAATTAAATACATGTTAAATATCACAAATAATCTCAGTAGTGAGATAGCAATGTAACATTGGGCTGTACCTACCAGCATCCATTTTGCAATAAAGACTATTATAGTCTTATAATTGGCATCCAGATTTGACTTCTTAATGATTAGAAAGACCTTCCTGAGGATGATTAAATATTATTTTTCATACATTCAAGAAAATCCTGGTGCAGCAAATGAACAAAGAAAAATATATGTGGCAAAAATTAGTGTTACTGTCAGAGAATTGTTTCATGCCTATCTTGAACTATAAGGTACTGTTCACCCTTCAAACCATTAATGGGTTTTATATAGTGCTTTCTATTTCCAGTGCATTGCAGAAGTACCAGTTGCTAAATGAAGAGTTTATGTTGTTGGTGTTAAAAGTTACCGTGTACATGCAAATGGATCTTTGAAGCTAATCTCATTCTGTGAATTTAATTAATTCACAAGATAGAGGTTGGATGGGATGCACTAAACCCTTGTCAGAAGTAACAAGTGTTAAAGAAAGCCTACAGAATGTATGCTTTGTTACCTCCTCTGATGCTAGGCCAGTCTAGGCCATTGGAAGATGTGCTCACCAGAGACCACAGGAATGGGAATACAGCTGTCCCCAGGAAGCTGCCAAAATTCTACTGAAAATTGGAGCTGGATGAATTCCCTATTCTTGTACTGAATTTGTAGAAAAGTGCAGGTTGGGACACTCCAAAATGGCCTGTCAAGTTATGCTGAATTCCTTTTCCTTTAAAAGGGGTTTTATGTTGAGCAATCTTATATAAATAAAACTGAAGTGATTTCAGAGTTACCTAATCTTAGCACACCCTGTGGCTTTCCTGGGTGGAGGAGTGGGGTTCAGAGCAGATCAGGAGGGGACAGAGCTGACATTAGGTCTCTCACATCCCTGGTAAGGTTAACTACAGAGATGCTGGATGAACCAGTATATCTTGACATCAGTTCTCAGTCTATCTTTGTATTTTTTCTACTTTGCTATTTGTGGTTTTAAGTACAGTTGCTTGAAACCAAGCTTTTTTTTTTTTCAGTGCATAGAATTCTTCCTGCTGACAAAAAGCAAATCTTCATTGTAAAAGAAGTAAAGTAAAAAGACAAATAAATTCTTTGCTTTTTTTTTTTAATTCATTAGCCAAAGTTTATCTGTATCCCTTCTTCCACCCCCCAGTCTGCAGTACTGCAAACCTTAAAAAAACCAAAATCAATCAAAAGCAGAAAGCCATGAAATACATGGGTATAACTGTCTACTCCTGGTGGGTCACTGTTTCCATCCCTTGCAGTCTTCAAGCAACAGTACAGAGATTCAGGAGGAATCCAGGAGCATGGCACAGCTACATAAGGTACCTTCTGTAGCTGCTTTGCCCTTCCATGTGACACAATTTCATGTGATGTGTGATGGGTTCTGCACCCATCTGTGCAGTGGAAAAGAGTGCTGGACTGTCCAGCCCTGAGTGAGGGATCATCAGATAATGATTCCATTCTTACACAGGAATTTCTGCAGCCTCAGGAGAGGGCAGAAACAGTTTGAATGTCTTACATTATCTTCTCTGTCTCTCCAGAAAGGTTTTTTGAAGACCATGAAAATGTCGTTGAAGTGTTATCAGACTGGACTCGAGACACTGAGAATAAGATTCTGTTTTTGGAAAAAAGTCAAAAATATGCTTTATTTAAAAATCCCCAGGTAAGCTAACATGGTATTTGGATAAGAGTCTAAACTAAGGTCATTTAGTCTGCATGCTGCCTATTACATTAATAATTTGCTTTCAGCTTTGTCAGTTCAGAAAAAGCAAAACTTGTATTTTCAACCAAAAAACCCACCAGGATGTTGAATGCAGGATTTAAAAATTAGAGTTTTCTGCTTTTTTTCTGATACTGTTTTAGAGTCCTGTCTGTAGAGGTAAAACCTGAAGCACGTAGTTCACCTCCAGAACAAGCCACTGCTCGGGTACAGCTCTTAGAACTGAATGAGATGGCACAGCTGTAAAAACCTGGCCTTTGTTTTTACTACAGCTTCTACACTATTTCTGCTGATGAATATAAACATTTCCTTGAAGGCCCAGTATTTGCCAGTTGTACATGAAACTTCATAAAGGCTCTACTGAATGCTACAGAGGATTTACTGGATTTTGTTTATACTGAGAAGAATTGGGTTATCAGTAACTTGTGCACATTAACTTTGTAAAGGAGGGTCTGCACACTGAATTGCATCAAATTATTCAGATAGATGTATGCACAAATTGTTTTATTTCTTGTGTTATGTGGTCAAAGCTGTATGTACAAACATCCTGGAACATACAGTTGCTGCATTCTGGGGCACAGGATCTTTTCCCCATGTCAGCTGACTGTTAGCTCACTGAGCATCTGGTATGTTCCTAAGGGCAGCAAGAGAAAAATGAGAAATTCGGCATTGCCAAAAAAAAAAAAAAAAAAAAGAGTCAAATATGTAATTTAGCAGCAAATCTCACCAATCTGCTCATTAGGAATTTTTTTTTTAATAGAATGAGCCTATGTTTCAAATAAAACACCTATGGAAAAGATGTTTCCTTCATTGATATAAGTATCCACAGTCAGGGAAAGAAAAATTATCCTGCAGTGTACATGGATTAATGTTGATTTTTAATATGAAACAGCAAAGCCAAGTTTGGAAATACAATATGGTGGCTCAATGTGTCCTCCTTTCTAGAGCATATAAACCTACCCAGCAGCAGAGGTTCAACTCCACGTTTGATTCATACACTGTAGTGTTATTTGGCTAAGTGGTTTAGAGCAGGGCTCTGAACCTCAAACAGGAAGTAAAACTTAGATGACTATTCTGCTGTGATGAATATTGCATTTTGGTTGCAATGAAATTTAGAAATAAATGTGACCTAAAGCAGAACTAAACAAAAGTGTAGGTCTGTCCTTGTGTCTCAGCTGGATCTGGACAAGTCTGCAGTCATTGAGCTTTAGCCCCTCCATGAAAAGCTCTAAAATGAACAGTCTAAGGAAACTGGATCAGTTGTGGCTATCACACTGTTGAAAGATATTATCAGTAATAAAGTGTGACCATCTGTCAGGCATGGTAAACTCAAACATTGTGAATGGGGAAAATAGTACAGTCATATCAGCACTTTGTGGCAGAAAGTAATCAGTACTGTACAGAGCTGGCACTAAACACTGAAACATGGTAAAATACATATCTGCAGTGAGTCCCTGAAAAGACAAACCAAGCGGAAATGCTGAGCTGTGGGGCTTGGGTGCTTGATTACCTAGCGAACTACCGACGGAAATTATGGTGTAACCAATGGGAAACTGCAATCTTGTGCTCTGGGACTGGGTGCTCGGTATATTCAGCCTCCTTCTGGCTCAGTCAAGGCTGCCACGTAAAACTCATTTTGGGAGTACACAAATTGCAGAATGCTTTTTTTGACACACCCCGTGGTGCTAATGCCACAGCAGCTGAATGCCTTGTTTATTTCGTGCTCATTCTGTTGGAAGGGTTTTGTGGAGATCTCACCATTTTTTAACTTGTAGATCTTTTTCTGGGAAAAAATGAGACAAATTCTAAAGGTGACCAGGTGCCTACAGTTTATTCTTAAACAAATTAGTGATACAAAATTTTAATCACTAAGATTTGACACAATTAGTGCTTTAAAAAAATCTTATAAAGATGGGCAGATGCCTTCCTATAACAAGTGGATCTCTGAAGAAGGTCTGTGACCTGTACCAATGTTTATTGTTTCTTTCTGTGAACTAGTTATAGACCTACTTAACAGCACTTAATTAAAAGTTTCATTTTCTGAGGGGGAATTGAGGTTCTGAAATGCAGGGTATATGCTGCAATATGTTGCTCAGTTAATGCCCGTGGCTTTTTTTGAAGGTTCTTGTCATGCAGCACTTGGTAGTTTTTCTGCAGCTTTGTTTCTGAAATTTTTTTAAAGTGTTTGGAATACCTTTTAGAAAAAACTTCTATAAAATTCTCACGTGTCCCCCTTGCCATGAAGACAGGCACACTTTTGCCCTTTGCTCACTGTGATATAATCGACCCTATAAAAGACTGTTCCATGAATGCCATCAGTGACTCATCTGCAGAGAGGGAGCATCACAAGTCTGTGACTAAAGAGTGAAACAAAAATACATACTGGTACGTGGGCAAATAAAGAGAACCTTTACAATGTGGGAAAGGTGATGCTTTGTCCTGCGGTTGAGTGATGCTGGTTTTCTCTTGAAAGGAAAGGTTGTCAGGTCTCAGCACCTCTTTTCAAAAAACTCAAAGAATAATTCTGAGCTAAAAGATACTATAAAAGGAAGAAAAATTAAGGAAAATGGTTGTTTTTGAGGTGTAGCTGAATCTAAACTGCTTGCTGTAAATGCTGGTCATGCTCTTCAAACACTGTATTTTACTTCTGTTCACATGAACTTCGATTTCCTGTGTTTTTCTTTTGATAAAATCAAACAGTGCAGGCAATGCCACCTATATGTGCTTTTGTTTGTTTGTTTTCTTATTATTGGACAGTATTTATGAAAATTAGTGAAAGTCTGTACAGTGAGTACTTCATGCTTCTGCTCCCTCATATGTAAGCCAAAAGGTAGATCTACACCTTCCAGTGGAGAACCCATACACTGAATTGATATTTTATTTCTTCTGAAGAACAAGAGTTCTCAACAGCACTCAGAAGGAGGTGGAGTAAGGATTTGTAACATTTTTGTAACAAGACAGTTATAGCAAGTTTCATGCTTGAATATTTATCTACGATCCACCAGGTGATACTTTTGTTTTTCACCAGCTTGGCCACATTTATGAATCAAGGTTTTCCTTTTGTCTCTACCCAGTGATGGAAACATAAAAGGGTGACAGGGAACTTGGTTATTTATTGAGTATGCTTGCAAAAGTGCAAAGAAATAGAAGTGAGAAAAGGGAGGTGTTTTTCACTGTACTCCCATTGTTTAGTAATCTTAATTTCTCTTTTTGAGGTTTCAAAAGAGCTTTGCCTTTAACTTCATTTTTTTTTTTTTTTTTTGCTTTTATGATCTTCAGAGCAATTATAGGCATCTTCTAATCGTTTTAATGTGCAGTTTCCTAGGGGACACACCATGACATGAGTTGCAGCTATGACTCTGTTCTATTTTTTCTGTGCAAACCATGCAGCTGTTGTGGATTTTTCAGATCTTCTGGAAAATCAGTCTCAAGAGCTTGAAAGCAAAAATACAACTTAAGTGTAAGAGGAGGCAGAGGGAGCATGCTGTCTTGGAGCACCTGTTTTCTGCCATGCAACAAGTAGTTTTTGCTGCATTCCCACT